>NC_135953.1:76527854-76837020 GCF_053455715.1 Rhinoraja longicauda | reverse complement strand
GCTGAGCTACACTCATGGCAGCCACCCTCCTGGGCTGAGTACAGGCCACACCCCGCTTGGGTCCAACCACAGCTCGCACGTAGTCAACGCACCACTGAGGAATCTGAAAATCCATTCAAGAACAACGTTTTGAGCTTCTTTATTGACCAACACTATGTGACATGACAGAAAAGACCCCCAAAAAACTCAGCAGTTTAAAAGGGAGTTAAAACTGATGCCAAAATTGCACATACAGTAGACCAGACTCGGGTCTTTACTCAGTCACCATGGCGATTTGTAGAGCCAGCAAATAAATGCACATTTAGCCAATCCTGTCAGAGGCTGGAATAACAGTATAGGGAGATGAGAAAAGCATTAATTCCAGTTAATCATGCAAACTGAGCTTAATACGCATCTAAAAATCACCATCTACAGAAAATATATTTACCTCTTGAGATTTGGACTTTGCAAATCAAAATTCATAAAGCAATAAATATTGGTGTGCTCTGGAAATGTACATACAAAAAACAAATTGTTCTCTTGATCACTAGCCAGTCCATCGTGTGAACATCGGGTGCAGCAAATTGCAGCAGACTTTCCCGTTTGGTATGCAAAACAAAATCCATTACAGTCATGTTGAATCTCTAGTAAATTCAGTTCTTAGTTTAGTTTAGAAATACAGGGTGCCCTTCGGCGTACCAAGCCCACGCAGACAAGCGACCCCTGCATACTATCACTATCCTACACACAAGGGACAATTTACAATTTTACCAAAGCCAATTAACCTACAAACCTGCACATCCTTTGAATGTGGGACAAAACTGGAGCACCCGGAGAAAACCCAAGCAGTCACAGGGAGAACGTAAACTCCACAAAGACCGCACTCTGGGGCTGTGAGGCAGCAGCTCTGCCAGCTGCACCACTGTGCCGTCCCTGTCAGAAAAGGTGCCCAAACAGGGTACAAGATCAATCAATTGCAATCTGTCTTTTCTTTAGGGCAGTACGGTGGCACAGCGGTAGAGTTGCTGCCTTACAGCAAATGCAGCGCCGGAGACCCTGGTTCGATCCCAACTATGGGCTCTGTCTCTACGGAGTTTGTACATTTTCCCCGTGACCTGCGTGGGTTTTCTCCGATATCTTCAGTTTCAAACCACAATCCAAAGACGTACAGGTATGTATGTTAATTGGCTTGGTAAATGTAAAAATGGTTCCTGGTGTGTGTAGGATAGTGTTAATATGCAGGGATCGCTGGTCGGCGCAGACCCGGTGGACCAGTTTCCGCGCTGTATCTCTAAACTAAATCTCTAAACTTTTTATATTGCTCTCCTGCACTGACTGCTTTCTCACAAGACATAAGCAGCAGCAAATTTATGTACGGTTTTTAACAAGCTGTTCTTTTAAAATGCAGGTCGTTTCGTTTTTCTGAAAACTGCTGAATATTTTTTTGTAATCAGGCTAAAATGCTCACTGTCTGAATGAACAGCTGTTACCAAGTTTTATCACTTTGAGGTGCACTAGAGTCCGTAGCACAACTGGGACACTAAAGGTAGCAGAGACGCGAATGCATCAGAATCGCTGGCTATTAAATGTACTTTATATCCCCTTTTCATCAATTTTATCAGTAAAACCAAGAGGATGAAGACATCTCTTATATTTGTGGGACTTTGGAGCTATCCAATTTTGGCCAAATGGTAGAATTATAAAATAATAGAAAATGGAAAACCCAAGATGTAAGCCAGCAGGAGGCAATGTTCACCTACCAGAATTTTCTTTTGGAATCAATTAAGTAGCTGGCCATGATTATTCTTTTTTGAACCAAGGACAGAAAATGGTCAACCCAACCTTCACTCCATCCCCACCCCCATTGCCAACGTGTCACCAGTTACTGACCAGCGGCCAAGATGGACTGCTGAATGAACAGAGAACAGGAATAAATTAAAAGATAATGGGGATTTGTGTGTTATACTTAACATCGTGCCAGCCTGTCGCTGGTTGACTGCCCAACCTCATCACTGGTAAATGAGTTGTCAGAAAAACCACCCCAAGTCAATGAATATAGACACAAAATGCTGGAGTAACTCAGCGGGTCAGGCAGCATCTCCGCAGAGAATGGGTGACATTTCGGGGTCTCGACCCTTCTTCAGACTCTGAAGCAGGGTCTCGACCCGAAACGTCACCCATTCCTTCTCTCCTGAGATGCTGCTTGTCCCACTGAGTTACTCCAGCATTTTGTGTCTACCTTCAATTTCAACCAGCATCTGTAGTTATTTTCCTACAAGTCAATGAATAAGTCATTTGTGAACTGAGCGCTGATGTGCATGCGGCACAAACTCCAGCAACAAAAGAGTAAATGGGATATTTACAAATCTGTGCACCAACAAACTGCACACTGAATTACACAAAAAAAACTACAACGTGATCGGTTGTTTTGATTTGTTGATTAAAATATCCACTCAAAATGCAGAGCACTCAAAGACAGTATGGCAAACAAAGGTTGTTGCACAGAATACTATTGCCTGCTTGCTGCTTCTCAATTACCATACTTACCAGACAGTTCACTTGAATACAAATGTAAATTAAAACAACTTGCAACACGTTAGACAGTACAAGGACTATTGTGTGCAGTTCCGGTCGCCTGACAAGGATGTCATCGCACTGGAGAGAATGCAGAAGAGATTCAGCTGGATGTTGCCTGGATTGGAGGACTTTTCAGAGAATAAAATGGATAGGCTAGGCTTGTTTACCATGGAACAAAGGAGGCTGCGAGATGACCTGACAGTATATAAACATTTCCAGAGACTTAGAAAGGGTAGGTAATCAGAATATTTTTCGCTGTGGTAGGAGTCTCACAAACAAGAGGCCATATGTTTAAAATGAGGAGTTTTAAAGGGGATTTGACAGAAAATTATTTTTCTGGGTGGTGTGTAGTTGATACCAGGACCTCGCTGGCAGAGGAGGCGAAGTCAGATACAAAGCAATATGTTTAAGAGACATTTAGAAAAGCACTTAAACAGGCAAGATGCAGGATACAGATCGAATGCAGCCAAATGGCTTTAATCTAGTGTGTAAAATGTTTGACATGGACACAATGGCCCAAAGGGCCCATTTATGTGCTACAAAGCCAACTAGAAACTAGTTGAGGTACACTGCATTGGGTAATTTGAATTCCTCGTACCAAAAACTAGGAATGTCTGCACATTAATACAACTATTCCGCATCAAGTTAAAATTACCAACCTGTGTTGTTTTTCCAGAGCCGGTCTCGCCAACAAGCACAAATGACTGATGTTTAGTCAGGATGTCACCGAACCTTTCCTTGTAATCCCACACAGGCAACTGCAGTCTCTTCTTCAGGATCTCGTAATAGCGTGGTGTGTGGGGCAAGTTGGTAAATGGATTGATAGCCTGTTGGTGAAGTGCCGGTGTGGAAATGATAGGCATACTGCCTCCTGTTGTCAAAGCTGCATTGGGCAAGTTCCTTGCATCTTTCTCGCGATCCCGTTCGCGATCACGATCCCTATCACGATCACGATCTCTATCACGATCCCTATCTCGGTCCTTTGAGCGTTCATAATCTTTGTCACGGTCTCGGTCTCTATCTTTTCGCCTGTTGGAAAACAAAAACATTTTGACGTTTTACTTCCAATACAAGCTTACCACATAAAACAGTTCTTTTAGCTTCTCTTTCAGATATTTACGACACTACAATTTCAACTCATCAATAAATTATCATTCAACCTCAATTTTGTAAATGGGCAAGAAAAAAAGGTGACATGTCAAATCAATTTAATAGGACAAAAGCCTAATCCAACTTGCACACAACCTCAAGTGTCACGCCCATTTGGATTTCACCACAAGGAGGTTCTGGGATTGGTGGACAATCAAAATAAAAATGATTAAAGCTGGAAATAATCAGGTCAGTCCGCATCTGTGAAAGAAAAACAAACTATATTTTAATCAATACCAATCACCCAAAACAAATATATTTCAGAATATTCAGAAATGAGTTGGGGGGGGGGGGGGGGGGGTGGAGAGAACAGAAGTAGGGAAAAGCAGAACCAGTCCCAATGTTAACTCTGTAATCGGCTAGACTTTTGAAGGCAATTTCTTTGTAACAACAGTATGGAAGACCAAGTGTGTAGGAAGGAACGGCAGATGCTGGTTTACACCAAAGATAGACACAATATGCTGGAGTAACTCAGCAGGACAAGCAGCACCTCGGGAGAGAAGGAATGGGTGATGTTTTGGGTCGATAGGGTAAATCAGAGTACGAGTGTGACAAGAAGTTGATGAAAATGAACACAGACTGATAATCCAAAAAACAATTTCCATTCTGCAGCTTTTCTTAATACAATGGAAACAGTTTTTTTTTAAAATGCAACAAAAAAAGAACATTGAATTGAAAGTAGAATTCTCCAGTTTCAATTGGGAAGAATGTTTGCCATCTGGAGCAATGAGATGAAAGTAAAAAGGCAGCCATTGCACCTCTTTGATATGCAAAGGAATGCGTTGTTCGAAGGTCAAATGGAGGAAAAACAATCCAGAATGACAAAATGAGAGGAAATGGCAGCAAGGTAGCACAGTGGGTAGTGCTGCCGCATCACGGCGCCAACGACTCAAGTTGAAGAACAGAATGCCATGGCTAATCTTTTACTTCAACACACTTGTGCACTAAAGCACATACCCCTTGATTCCCTTAACATCTGACAATCTACCCATATCTGCCTTCAATGCACATGCCTCTTAGGGAGGGAGTTCAGAGTATTTGCTACCCCGAGGGTAGATGAAATGTCATCTTACTTCCCCAGGATGGAAGATTCACTCGAAGACAGTGACCCCTAGATGCAGACAATCCAGCCGAGGTACAATATCTGTATTATTTTTAATGAGAACTCCTTCCATTCATTAAAAAAATGTAGACAGTAGGCCCTACCCACTTAACATATGCTCAGACCCCCTCACCTCCCAATTGCACATATCAATCTGGTGAACCTGCACATAATATTTGAGCTGCTGTTTTAACAGGATCTTTTAGCTGCAGAAGAGTGGTTAACAGTAGAATTCTGAAGCAGGGATGGAGGGGGTGCGGAGTAGTAGCATTTTTTAAAATTCAGTACATGACTGATCCTCTATCACAACCATGGTCTCATCACTCTCCTCACCACCATTCATTCCCCTTCATGTCTTGTGTCCAGAAATTCATCTCTCATCTTATATATATTCAGCTGCTTAGCCTCCTCTGCAGTCAACAATAGAGATTTCTGCTGGTTCAACACATTTTGAGTGAGGGAATTTCTCAACTTGGAACTAAATGCCTTACAACACCATGTCCCAAGCCTGTAACTACTCATTCTGGACACCACTGTCACCTCCTCCCCAGCACCCACTGCACTGCAAGCCCCGGCCATAGCAACAATCTGCCCAACATCCAGACCAGTCAGCATTTTGTAGTCATGTAAACACCAGTGAATACGTTGAGTCAATATCTCCTCGTACATGAACCCAGCAATCCCAGAAGTCATACCGTATTGTGTCCCTCTACAGCAGGTTTGTGCTGAAGCAGAGAACCACAACTGCTCACAATGGCCAGGTACAGCTGTGTAACTGCGGCAAGACATCCTAGACCCAGTATTCAAAACTTCTGGCCTTCTCAATTGCGCACTTTCGGTCAGCGTACAAGGATATGCACACCCCTTTGCACAACACCATTGCTCAAATCTATCACTGCTACTTAAACATGAACTCCATTTCCTCGGGGAACTAATACAAATCGGCACAACTCGCCCACACTGGCCAACAATGTCCCAGCTACACTAGTCCCACTTGCCTGCACTTGGTCCATATCCCTCCAAACCTGTCCTATCCAAGTACCTGCCTAACTGTTTCTTAAACGATGGGATAGTCCCAGCCTCAACTACCACCTCTGGCAGCTTGTTCCATACACCCACCACCCTTTGTGTGAAAACGTTACCCCTCGGATTCCTATTCAATCGTTTCCCCTTAACCTTGAACCTATGTTTTCTGGTCCTCGATTCCCCTACTCTGGGCAAAAGAACTCTGTGCATCTACCCGATCTATTCCTCTCATGATTTTGTACACCTCTATAAGATCCCCCCTCATCCTCCTGCGCTCCATGGAATAGAGACCCAGCCTACTCAACCTCTCCTTATAGCTCACACCCTCCAGTCCTGGCAACATCCTCGTAAATCTTTTCTGAGCCCTTTCAAGCTTAACAATATCTTTCCTCTAACATGGTGCCCAGAACTGAACACAATATTCTAAATACGGTCTCACCAACGTCTTACACAACTGCAACATGACCTCCCAACTTCTATACAATACTCTTGACTGATGGCCAAAGTGCCAAAAGCCTTTTTGACCACCTTATCTGCCTGCGACTTGACCTTCAAGGAACCATGCACCTGTACTCCTAGATCCCTCTGCTCTACAACGCTACGCAGAGGCCTACCATTTACTGTGTAGGTTCTGCCCTTGTTCAATGTCCCAAAATGCAACACCTCACACTTCGCTGTATTAAATTCCATCAACCATTCCTCCGCCCACCTAGCCAGATCCTGCTGCAATCGTTCACAACCATCTTCACTATCTGCAAAACCACTAACATTTGCATCATCAGCAAACTTGCTAATCTTGCCCTGTATGTTCCCTTCCAAATCATTGTAGATGACAAACAGTAATGGGCCCAGCACCGAACCCCGAGGCACACCACCAGTCACAGGCATCCAGTCTGAGAAGCAACCTTCCACCATTACCCTCGGCTTCCTTCCATCGAGCCAATTTACTATCCATTCAGCTATTTCTCCTTGGATCCCATATGATCTAACCTTCCAGAGCAGCCTACCATGCAGAACCTTGTTGAATGTTTTACTGAAGTCCATGTACACAACATCTACAGCTCTGCCCTCATCGACCTTTTTGGTCACGTCTTTAAAAAAAAATCAGATTTGTGAGACACGACCTCCCACATACAAAACCATGCTGACTATCCTTAATCAGCCCTTGCCAAATGCCTGTTTATCCTATCCCTCAGAATACTCTCCAGTTACTTACCAATGACAGATGTTAAGCTCACCGGCCTATAGTTCCCAGCATTTTCCCTGCAGCCCTACTTGAAAATAGGTACAACATTAGCCACCCTCCAGTCTTCCAGCACCTCTCCTGTATTTAAGGACGACACGTAAATTTCAACCAGGGCTCCTGCAATTTCCTCTCTGGTTTCCCACAATGTCCTCAGATATATCTGATCAGGCCCTGGATATTGTCTATCTTCAAGCACGACAGTACCTTCAGTACTTCTTCGGCAGTAATCCTGACTGCTCTCAAGGCACTTCCAGGACTGCTCCAATTTCCTCCGTCCTTTCTTTCTCTTCAGTAAATGGAGGAGAAATATTCATTTAGGACCTTGCCCATCTCCTGTGGCTCCACACAGAGGTGACCGGTTTGATTTCTGAGAGGCCCCACTCTCGTTACCCTTTTCCCCCTTATGTATTTATAAAATCTTTTGTGATTGTCCTTAATGCTCCCCGCCAGAGCTATCTCCTGGGCCCTTTTTGCCCTTCTAATTTCCTTTTTTAGTTTACTCCTTAGTTCCCGAAACTCCTCCAGGGATGCACTTGATCCCAGCTGCCTACACCTGTCCCATGCATCCTTCTTGTTTTTGACTAACGTCTCAATTTCCCTCGTCAGCCACGTTTCCTTACGTTTGCCTGCTTTGCCCTTCACCCTAATGGGGACATACACATCCTGAGCTATCTTCTTAATGATTTGTACAGATGCAATGTAGAAAACATCTTATCAGGATGATTCTCACCTCGGTTTGGCAACTTCTCTGCTCAACTTCTCTGACCAACAGAATCTGCAGAATTGTGAATTTAGTCCAGTCCATCGCACAAACTAGTCCATCCCACCCTCCCCGCAAAATCGACTCCATCGACCATTCCTGGAGCTTCAGGAATGTCGCCAGCATGTTCAAGGACACCTACACCAGTCATTCCCCCTTCTCTCCTCAGGCAGAAGATACAAAAGCTTGAAAGTATACACCACCGGATTCTGTAACAGCTTCTCCCCTGTTATCAAGACTACTAAACAGACCTCCCACAATCTGATGTATATTTATAGCTGGGGCCCCAAGTACTCATGAGTTAGCATGAAATGTTCCATTTACTCCTGCTTTGCCAACCAATTTTCATCCATCAAAGCAGATTACACTCAGTCCTATGTGCTTTAATTTTGCACAATAACCTCTGACGCGCCTTTATCAATGCTGATTAAATCAATCAGCTTCTGGTGTGCCTTTAATTTCTCCAAGCCCTTCTTTTTATTAGGCTTGATTTCCTCACATTTCTATGAATTATCTTGGATGAAGACAGAATTGAAGTTTTGGTGAATTGCTCTGACATTCTTTGCTTGCTATCAAAATTTCTGTTTCTGATGATGGAACCTACATTTGTCTTCACTACTAGAAACATAGAAAATAGGTGTAGGAGGAGGCCATTTGGCCCTTCGAGCCAGCACCGCCATTCATTGTGATCATGGCTGACCATCTACAATCAGTAACCTGTACCTGCCTACTCCCCATATCCCTTGATACTACTAGCTCCAACTCTATCTAACTCTCTTTTAAATTCACCCAGTGAATTGGCCTCCACTGCCTTCTGTGCCAGAGAATTCCACAAATTCACAAGTCCTGTTTCCTGTCTGCCAACCAATTTTCTATCCATGTCAAAACCCTACCCCCAATACCATGTGCTCTAATCTTGCCCACTAATCTTCTGTGTGAGACCTTATCAAAGGCTTTCTGAAAGTCCAGGTACACTACATCCACTGGCTCTCCCTTGCCATTTTACTTGTTACATCCTCAAATAATTCCAGATTAGTCAAGCATGATTTCCCCTTCGTAAATGCATGCTGACTTAGACCGTTCCTGTTACTGCTATCAAAATGCACTGCTATTACATCTTTAATCATCGACTCCAGAATCTTCCCCACCACCGAAGTCAGACTAACTGGTCTATAATTCCCTGCTTTCTCTTTCCCTCCTTTCTTAAAAAGTGGGATAACATTAGCTATCCTCCAATCCACAGGAACTAATCCAGAATCTATAGAACATTGGAAAATGATCACCAATACGTCCACGATTTCTGGATCTACCTCCTTGAGTACCCTGGGATGCAGAACATCAGGCCCTGGGATTTATCAGCCATCAGTCAAACCAACACCATTTCCTGACTAATGTGAATTTCCTTCAGTTCCTCTATCACCCTATGTCCTCTGTCCCCTAGTACATCTGGGAGATTGTGTCTTCCTTAGTGAAGACAGAACCAAACAAAGTACTGTTCAACTCGTCTGCCATTTCCTTGTTCCCCATCATAAATACACCCTGGAAAGGTACCCAAAAATAGCAAGACATCCGAAAACAGTATTTGCAATGGTCCAGTTGAACTCTGCAGAGCAAATACCCAGTTCCCTGAGGAACAAAGACAGCCGCAAGGGGGTAGGTTGGGGCCCAAGTAACAGCAGTAGGAGGTCAAACAGCTCCTCAGGCCAACTCCGTTGGACAACACCGTGGATGATTTGGTCCGGCCTCAAGCCACGTTTCCGATCAAGCCCCATTAGCCTCAATCCAAATGTGCATTCAAGCGTTGCCCTAAATTCCCAGTGGACAGACTCAGAACAGCAGGGTTATTCTCCAAGGTGAGAAAAAGTGCTGCATATGATAATCTCGTAATACCTTGCAATTTGTAAACAAGGTCAAATATGCAGAAATACATCTAAAATTAGCCAGTGTGCGAAGCCCATAGCTGGATTGTTTCACATTTACTCAAAATCCAGGGCACTTTTCTAAAGGTGCAATTTTATGAAGAAAAAATCTTGCAAACTATGGATAAATCTGTCTTTTCTCACGTAATTAAAAGTGTATTGACAAAGTGCTGCATGTGTACTTCAGAAATGATCACTAAAAAAAAGATTGAGAAACAAAGAACTGCAGATGCTGGTTTACAAAAACAACACAAAGTGCTGGCCTAACTCAGCCAGTCAGGCAGCATCTCTATTAGGATAGGCGATGTTTCGGGTCGGGAGTCTGAAGAAGGGGCCTGACCCAAAATGTCATCTGTTTATGTTTATCAGTGATCCTGCCTGGCCCGTTGAGTTACTCCAGCACTTTGTATCTTTTTTTGAACTACAAAGATGAATCTCTTTACAGAACTTGAGTCTAAAGCCAGATGAGGAACTGACCCATTACCTCCATTTATTTCCAAGTTTCACTAGCAACACACCATTTTCTTCCCATGAACGTACATTTGGCTTTCACTGACCTTTGTCCCTTTCCCAGTTTATCTCTATAAAATGTAAGCATGCTCCAGACATACAATGTTAGCAATGTGTTTCTTTGCTTTGACAATGGAGGTCCTCCGTGCCAATCACCAAAAGTCACAAAAATCACCACAGGCCAAAAGTTATGTAAATATTTAATTTTAACTCTTAATGGTCCACCAGGTGCATAAAAACACCTGTCGGATAAATTAAATCTTGTTCAGTTATTCCTGATGATCCTGCAGCTTTTGGAAAAGATTTCAAGGGAGTGCAAAAAAACATATTCTGTTGGCACAGCAGTTTCTGCTCATTTCTGGGACTCAATAAAACTTAAACTTTCCTCACTAGCAGTACTGCCTATGAATAATGATTCCAGATAATGCTGTGTTACAAATAAATGGTATTTTTGTAATCTTAGTTATATTGATTACAGTTGATAACATCTTTTGATTAAAATCATAAAGATATACACAAGATGCCATTGCTACCAAAAAAGGAAAGAGAGGCGAAGAAATAAAAGAGAGACAAAGCGCCCCAGAGGGTGTCACCTTGTGAAAAAATATATTTGAGCGACAGAAGTGGTCAAGGAGATTTTCATGTTTTAACATCTCTTTTGGACACACCAAGGTCTGGTATCCCTGTGGTTAAATTTGTAAAAACTCAGCCACAAGATGGGTCCTCCAAACAGAATTGCTACGCTAACAGATTTACTTTATTGCACCTGAGGCTCAAAGACAAGCACTACATTCCAGGTAAGATGGAAGATTAAATGCTGCTCTACCAACTGAAGGGAAAAAGGATTTATAACCTTCTGGAGTCTTCCCGAAAACTGCAAGATCGTCACAAATAAGATCAGCTAACAGCACCTGTAATTTATTCAACGGACTTACTTGTCACGATACCTAATGTAATCTAACCTTCCTAACAATCAATCTTGGGCATGAATAAATGAATCCTGATGATGCCAAATCACAGTGGTTTATATGATTTTTCCTGGTAATTTAGTCTCTGGAAGTTCAGGTAAATCCAACATTGCACTCACTTGAACGAGGTTTGCGTTCCCAGAAAACAGGCCATAATCACAATTTTCCATAACACAAAACCATATCGTCTGTGCACGCTTCAAGAAGAGTTAAAAACAATTTTTTTCAAATAAATTTAATGAGCAAATTTTATTCCCCATCTCAACTTTTTTGGGTAATGATCTACAAATTTGGTAATGGTGAATTTCCATAACTCAGACACAGTGCTAACACAGGTAAATAAAAGTGAATTAGCTAGCGTTTTACATCAAAATCGCAAGGATGTGAACGCACGCATAAAGGTTACTGGTCCAAGCAGCTTGTGGGGTCACAGTTCTCCACTTCTTTTCCCAGTCTGGTGCAAATGCAGTCAGAATACAAATTGCACTGCAAGATGCCCCAGAGATGGATCCCCAATCACAAAGGCACCAAAGCAATTTTCTGCATAGCTTTTCCAGGGAACAAGATGCACAAGGACACTTGAGGAAGGTTTGATTGTTCACACTATAATAGCAGAAACATCATCATTTGGACAAAATAACACACAAGACAATTATTTCTTGCATTGACAATTAGCAGAATATAAATGAGGAATGAAAGTAATATAGTGAAAGAGATACTATTCTGCTCGTCAACACATCTTGGAAAGGGCATTAAAATGATTCCAGCTAAAAACCATTAGGATACATGGATATATCCTAGGGAATAGAAATTGGCAAATAACTTGAAAGTCCACAGATTTTAGGGTCAGATGTTACATTGGAGGGGAGCATTAAAGAAGATCAAGAATTACCTTGCAGGCTAAAGTTGGAGCACCTATGTCAAATTCTCTGTAACACAGTCAAAGTTGGTGGCACATGAAAACTACCGAAAATGAAAAAGCTGGATCAGTGGAGATCGACATCTGTGATAAGTCATACGGCAGCAATTATAAAAAAAAACAGGGGGAAAATCAAAGGGAGTGCTTTACAAGAGGCAGGCAGTTGTGCATAATGCCTAGCCTCTCATGGCCCAGGTGCAAAACCCAATGATAGATTTATGTTTACTATTACACAAGTCAGTGACAGAAAAAAAGCTTTGAACAAATTCTCATGACTGATTAGATCCAAATCACATACAAGGTTAAGAAAGTTATTATTTTTTAAAGATAAAGAGGAATCAGAACAAAATTAAGAACAATTTGGAAAGCAAGTAGAATTCACTCTTCATCAGGAATTCCTAAATTCCAAGAGGAACAAGATTTAATTCAAGAAATCTTCAAGAGACTTGGGAATGGCCTGAAGGAAACCAAGGAAGATTAACTGAGACAGTAGCACAGCATATGGCAATAATGCAGCTACAGAGCAAGTATTCAATACCCAAGGTTTTTCAGCATAACCACCAAATGAGTACAGTTCTATCTGCGAACACTTGGTCTAGTATTCAGCCAAGTTTTTTTATGGCTACTTTCCACTGGTCACCTGTGCATTTATCAAATTTTAGTTTTAGTTTTGGAGATGCAGCATGAAAATAGGCCCTTCGACCCACCCAGACCATTGATCACCCATACACCCTGGATTTATGTTATCCCACTTTCACATCCTACACACTAGGGGCAATGTATAGAAGCCAATTACTCCACAAACCCGCATGTGTTTGGAATTTGGGAGGAAACCAAAGCACCCAGAGAAAACGCACGCGGTCACAGGGAGAACGTACAAACCCCGCATAGACAGCATCCAGGGTCAGGATCGAACGTGGATCTCTAGTGCTATGTCCATATATAGGATCAGCAACATCCAGAATCTTAGATTCACTTTGCAAATGCAACATTAAATTCACCAAAATCAGTTTTGATTAATAATGTACCAAAGATAATAAAATGGCAACTCCTGCTCATTGGGTGGTACTTTTCTTTGGACCAGTCTCGCATTGACACCAAGCTTAGACACATTGGAAACTGGACAACAGTCCAACTGTCTGCAACTTTACTTTCAAAAGCCAAAGTGAACCATGCATGATTTACAAATGCCAAGGCACACAAGTGAATATTATATTCCACAATGATTGACTCGTTGTCTCAGATCCAAAAATAAACTTATTATTGACTCTAATTTTATGCATAATGGTACTCTTGCCCATTACATCTCCATAACATTTAATGGGATTAGTCATGTAAAATCAAGATACAATCAAGTAAGCAAACCAACATGATCAGAGTTAGGTCACGCTAAACTTTTCACCTCAAACGGTAACATTGAAATGGACATTCACCGTAGACGAGAAATATTGGAATATAAGACCGAAACCGAGATGTGTGTGCTTACACACAAAGCCATTTTGCAATTTATTGACAGGTCTGATATCAGCCCTTCTTCAATCCCTTTACAAGTCTCTCCGAGTTCCAAATCTATCTATCTAAATATCTATCCAAATTTTTTTTAACAGAAACTCATCTTGTTTCTTCCCCTCTTCCTGTACGTTTGTTCCCCTGTACATGTGTTTGTCATATATGTTTGTCCCGTATTCATCCAGAAAAGGGTAAACGATCGCGCCCCAATTTTAGGCCCACCATACTCACCATTCCCCCGCAGTCTCAATAAATCGACTTTTGTTACTTTTTAAAAACAATTTACTTAATAAACTTTAGTAATGCGCCCCCCCCCCCCTCCCCCGGGAGGACCAGCACCTTAGCACAAGTGCAAAATTAGTATTAATGCTCTTAACAAGTGCAAGCACTCGGTCACAGCAATTTAAGAAAAACGACACTTCAGTGGTCACATTAATTCTCAGGAAAAAAAAGCCACATCAGTGGTTTGCAGGTTTTTACATTATCTGGCAGCTTCCAGGACTGCATGCTGGTTCCGCTTCAAAATGTTGGAAAACATCCATCTCTTTATTGCGTTCAATCTGGCCTCAAACATCTCGATGGAAAACCACACAAAATCCCGGCAGATTGGTCACAATTCCCCAAGGTGGACTGCTTAATTTTGCCTGTCAAGGCCAGCTCGAGTTTGTGACCAGCTTAGCAGTGACAATCAGTTCTGGCTTGACTGCCAATCCATAGCCTGCGCAGAATTACCTTCACCTATCCTTTAGTAGTCCTGGCGCAGCACCACAACTCAGTTGCATGGTCCAGGATCCCAGGCAAAACTGCGCCACCGCAAAACCCCGACTACTTTTTGTCAATTTCACTGCTCGTCACAAACCTTCCTCCTATTGAAAGCACAGGTCCACCTTTCCCTTTAATCTGTACAAGATGGGTTTTTTTTTGCCATGATGATGATCAGGGTGTTGCTACAAGAGGAACTTGGATTTGCTTTTACAACTTTAACCTGACACAGATTCTCGACAGCACAATAAGCTCCATAACAACACCAGATGACAAAGTGAACACGGTACACTTGCCACAATGAGCAGAGCTGCCAACAAATGAACACTAGCACACTAGCTATGGTGCTGGAATATATTGGGCTGCAAGCTCTCATTTAAAAATTTGGGACCCCACTTCCACAATGTGAAAATGGAAGGTTCATTAAGTCGGTGTCTGATATTTCAATGTTCCCAGGGGAGGGGGGGGGGGGGCTCGCTCGGATGCAGTCCCCTGCCATTGGTTATAGTTTGAATTTGGGAGAGAGGGGAACGGGCAGAGAGAGGGGAAGAGAGAGACAGAGAGAGGGGCAGAGAGAGACAGAGAGAGATTTGTCCTCTCTTGCCAATAAAACTGATTTACAACTAAACAGACGAGTGAGCCTTTTTCTGTTCCACTAGTCATATCCTTGAACCTGTTCCCTTGTAACACGGTTAGGGTGTCAAAGAGAAATTACAGACAGTAGTGGGGAAGTGAGAAATGTGTGCTTCAGGCATTTCAGAAAGACTGCAAAATGCGGAAACTTGGCAGGTGCCGTTAAGAGAGTGTGCATGAAGGATGGTGTGTTGAACTGTGTCAAAGACCAGTCAAACATGATGATTATCACAAAGCAATGCCATTTGTCTTTTTCAAAGTTCCCTTTTGGTCCTGTGCTGTTCAGAGCTTGAGGTATACTTGGATTTGAGAGGTAGCAGCACATACAAGTTTGGAAAGGAAAGGTTGGAAATGGAGCAGAGATGAAAGGTCAGAATTTGGTTTAAGGGAAAAGGAGTAACGAGAGAATCGGGCCCCTCAGAAACTACAGCGGTCATCTGTGTATGGAGGAACTGCAGATGCTGGTTTATACCAAAGATAGTCACAAAATCCTGGAGTAACTCAATGGGTCGGGCATCATCTCTGGAGCCATCACATCACCTATTCCTTTTCTCCAGAGATGCTGCTTGACCTGCTGAGTTACTCCAACATTTTGTGTCCATGTGTGGAACTTTGGTTTCTTCAAGAGTGGGTTGGTGCTGGTCAAAATGAGGGGGGGAAATTTCACCAACTGAATGAGCCATGGCGAGAATAGGACAAGCAGAGAGTTAAGAGGGGCAGAAGTGGTTCTCTCAGACAAAGATGGGCTTGGAGAGGACCTGAAGTGAGAGAAACCCGATTAAACGTTTGGGCCACATATAATAATAATAATGCATTACATTTGTATAGCGCTTTTCTAAAAACTCAAAGACGCTTTACATGGTTTACTAAAACATAGAAAAAATAAATAAATAAGTAAACGAACAGAAAAGGAAAAATAAGGCGAGGTGACAGTCAGTGGTTGAAGGCAGTGTTGAACAGGTGAGACTTCAGTGATGTTTTGAATGTGGTGAGTGAGGAGGAGTCTCTGACGGTTTGAGGTAGTGAGTTCCAGAGTGTGGGAGCAGCAATGGAGAAAGCCCTGTCCCCCAGGATCTGAGTTTGGTCCGGATTGGGGGGGGGGGGACAGGAGGTTAGCAGCAGCAGAGCGGAGGGTGCGGGTGGGAGTGTCTGTGGAGGAGGTCAGTCAGGTAGGATGGGGCCAGGTTATGGAGGGCTTTGTAGGTCATGAGGAGGATTTTGTACTGGGTTCTCTGGGGGATGGGGAGCCAGTGGAGCTTGTAAAGGACAGGGGTGATATGGTCACGGGTCGGGGAGTGGGTGAGTAGACGGGCAGCGGAGTTCTGGATGTATTGGAGTTTATTGATGATATAGGGGGATGGAGACAGATGGGTCAGTGTTGAAAGAAGGGGTCACCTTGGAGGGGTATTTCCCTGATGGACTGGAAAAGCAAGAGTTGCAGCAGTGATGGCTGATTGGATTGCCTTGTAACAAATTTGTCCAGTGGCTCCTTGCAGTCAGAAGGCAACAGGAGAAAGGCTTAAACAAAATAGTTTGCACAGCCTTCACCATAATAACAGTGGGCAGTTCAGCATGTTCAAATGATTTTAATATATTGTAACCAGATGCAAACTTTTATGTTCAAACTGTTCCACTCAATCTCACCTGCAGGGACTTCTACTTCTCTTTCTGAAGTCTCCAAAATGCATTGAGCATGCAAATGTCAAGTACTTCCAACTCAGTATTATGATTTAATCTTGATCGATTTCTGCAATGAAGTTTGACCAGAGATGTTTTCCACAGAGCTCAAATATTGAGCTTGAAAGTGTCCAATTTAGCTTTCAAATGAGAGTGCCCTCCACCCTCCTCTTTTCAGCTAGTTAATTTATACAAATCATATAGTTTCCAAAAAATAAAGTTGTAATAATGAATTCTCACATTTAGCAAGTGTAACAAAGATATTGTCAGAATTGGCAATTTCCATATCAACGGATGCAACAAACTACCAAGAGGCTTTGCTCCTGCCAATCATCCAAAAGGGTGACTTGGACAGGTTGTGTGAGTGGGCAGATGCATGGCAGATGCAGTTTAATGTGGATAAATGTGAGGTTATCAACTTTGGTGGTAAGAACAGGAAGGCAGATTATTATCTGAATGGTGTCAAGTTAGGAAAGGGGGAAGTACAAAGAGATCTGGGTGTCCTTGTTCATTAGTCACTGAAAGTAAACATGCAGGTACAGCAGGCTAATGAAGAAAGCTAATGGCATGTTAGTCTTCATGACAAGAGGAGTTGAGTATAGAAGTAAAGAGGTCCTTCTGCAGTTGTACAGGGCCCATGATGACATTGATTGGCGGTGCTGGCTCAATGGGCCGAATGGCCTCCTCTTGTCTATTGAAGTCTCCGCAATTGCATTCACCAGGACAGTCCTGACGCTGCACTCCGACACTCCCACAGCAATAGTACGTCCACGTCACACCATAACCTGAGTAAGCAGACAGCAGTCTTAGGGCAAAGAAAGATCTGCACCATGCACTTGGCAAGTTTCATCAACAAACCTTAATTTCCATATACCCAACTTTATTAATGACACGTGGGTTGACGCCATGTGTAAATTGGTCATGTGCAGGTC
The DNA here is from genome assembly GCF_053455715.1 of Rhinoraja longicauda. NCBI lineage: Eukaryota > Metazoa > Chordata > Chondrichthyes > Rajiformes > Arhynchobatidae > Rhinoraja > Rhinoraja longicauda. Next base: position 76,819,352 of record NC_135953.1, on the reverse strand, counting down.
GAGAAACATTGCCCGAGAGGATCCTTTACACTGAGATTATTAATTAACCTCGTCAAATTGCACAACACAAAACCTAAGATAATCTGTTCCCACGTTGGTTCCACAAAACAGCATTATACAAAAACTATTCCAAATGTATTCAATTATCATATTTTTGGATCAAATTTTGCCCAGATGAGTAGTCCAGTCTCAGAATTAATTAACCCCAATTAATATATTAATTATGCTGCAAACCTTTAATTGTTTATTAATTCCTTCTCAATTCAATTGCTGTCTGTAATGCTGGGAGGCGGATGAGGGAGCAAAAAGGGAGGTAATGGGAATTGTTTCCTATCAATAGCTCCTGCCTGCCTCCGTCAGCTCCTATTGCCTTCCATACCACTTAACCTTCCCATTAATAGATGAGGTATCTATTGAACTACCATGACATTTCCTTCTGCAAGTAAGAAACACTAACTTACTTCAGTTTTTTGGGCAATGTTACTTAAAATGCTAATGAAAATCAAAATTAATATTGGATATGCACCTCCTCATTGGTGAAAGGACAACATATTGACTTTAGCAGTCAGTCCAGCTTAATTGAATAAATGCCTTTTACAATTCAGTTAAATGTTTTATTCATTTAACAGGCAAGCTTATTATTGGAAAAGATAGATGAGGGCGTTGTGCTTGGAGACTATTCTCAGAAATGTTTTATTCTTTTATCTGTTATTGATGCAGGTTTTTTGGACTGGATTAGAAACTCAAAACATGATCACAACTAAGAAGAATAAAAGAAACGAAAAGCAGCAATAATTAAGGGACAATGCTGAGCACTAGAACACGTATTTGAAAAGGGAAAAATCTCTTCAGCTTAAAGTTTCAAAGAACTTTTTAAGAAGTCAATACTATCCAATTAAAGAAAGCAGCTTTGAAGTGGAATTTAACAAGTTGTGATGGAAACACAAGCTCAAATTGGACAAAGCAAGCCTCTACAATAGCAATAATAGATCGTCAAAATGTTCATGCTTCAAGGGCAGCTGGGAACAAGTAGAATGGGCACCAACACCCCAGATCTTCTTCAAAACTATATCTTGGGAACTTTTCTTCCAATTGGCACATTAAAGAAGATCTCAGTTTAACATCCTATTTGAAAAGCAATACCTCCAATAGTGCAGCATTCCTGAACAGTGGATTCGATTACCAGAGCTATGTATTTGAACATTTGGAACAGGACATGCACCTAACATCATCTGAACTAGGGCTGCATATGGAGACATAACCAACACATAACCCGTAAGACTAGAGCAGAATTAGACCAATCTATTCAATCATGGCTGATCTATTTTTCCTCCTCAACCCCATTCTCTTGCCGTCTCCCCATAAACTTTGACACCCTAACCAATGAAGAACCCACTCATCTCCGCTTTAAAAATACCCAGACTTAGCCTCCAAAGACACCTGTGGCAGAATTCCACAGTTTAACCACCCTGTGGATAAAGAAATTCCACCTCCTCCTCTCCATTCTAAAGGTACGTCCTTTTATTTGATGGGTGTGACAATAGACAATAGGTGTAGGAGTAGGCCATTCGGCCCTTTGAGCCAGCACCACCATTCAATGTGATCATGGCTGATCATTCTCAATCATTACCCCGTTCCTGCCTTCTCCCTATACCCCCTGACTCCGCTATCCTTAAGAGCTCTATCTAGCTCTCTCTTGAATGCATCCAGAGAATTGGCCTCCACTGCCTTCTGAGGCAGAGAATTCCACAGATTTACAACTCTCTGACTGAAAATGTTTTTCCTCATCTCCGTTCTAAATGGCCTACTCCTTATTCTTAAACTGTGGCCCCTGGTTCTGGCCTCCCCCAACATTGGGAACATGTTTCCTGCCTCTAATGTGTCCAATCCCTTAATAGCTTATATGCTTCAATATGATCCCCTCTCATCCTTCTAAATTCCAGTGTATACAAGCCTAGTCGCTCCAGTCTTTCAACATACGACAGTCCCGCCATTCCGGGAATTAACCTAGTGAACCTACGCTGCACATCCTCAATAGCAAGAATATAACTTCCTCAAATTTGGATCCCAAAACTGCACACAGTACTCCAGGTGCGGTCTCACTAAGGCCCTGTACAACTGTAGAAGGACCTCTTTGCTCCTATACTCAACTCCTCTTGTTATGAAGGCCAACATTCCATTGGCTTTCTTCACTGCCTGCTGTACCTGCATGCTTCCTTTCAGTGACTGATGCACTGGGACACCCATCTAGTTGTACATCCCCTTTTCCTAACTTGATGCCATTCAGATAATAATCTACCTTCCTATTCTTACCACCAAAGTGGATAACCTCACACTTATCCATATTAAACTGCATCTCCCATGCATCTGCCCACTCACACAACCTGTCCAAGTCATCCTGCAACCTCATAGCATCTTCCTCACAGTTCACACTACCACCCAGCTTTGTATCATCTGCAAATTTGCTAATGGTACTTTTAATCCCTTCATCCAAGTCATTAATGTATATTGTAAATAGCTGCGGTCCCAGCACCGAGCTTTGCGGTACCCCACTAGTCACTGCCTGCCATTCTGAAAGGGACCCATTTATCCCCACTCTTTGCTTTCTGTCGACCCACCAATTTTCTATCCATGTCAGTACCCTACCTCCAATACCACGTGCTCCAATTTTGCCCACTAATCTCCGATGCAGGACCTTGTCGAAGGCTTTCTGAGAGTCCACATCCACCGGCTCTCCCCTGTCCATTTTCCTAGTTACATCCTCAAAAAACTCCTCTGGTACTGCACTCTCCCATTATTGAAAACATCCTTTTCACAATAGACAATAGACGCAGGAGTAGGCCATTCAGCCCTTCGAGCCAGATTCAATGCGATCATGGCTGATCACTCTCAATCAGTGCCCCGTTCCTGCCTTCTCCCCATACCCCCTCACTCCGCTATCCTTAAGAGCTCTATCCAGCTCTCTCTTGAAAGCATCCAACGAACTGGCCTCCACTGCCTTCTGAGGCAGAGAATTCCACACCTTCACCACTCTCTGACTGAAAAAGTTCTTCCTGATCTCCATTCTAAATGGCCTACCCCTTATTCTTAAACTGTGGCCCCTTGTTCTGGACTCCCCCAACATTGGGAACATGTTTCCTGCCTCTAATGTGTCCAATCCCCTAATTATCTTATATGTTTCAATAAGATCCCCCCTCATCCTTCTAAATTCCAGTGTATACAAGCCTAATTGCTCCAGCCTTTCAACATACGACAGTCCCGCCATTCCGGGAATTAACCTAGTGAACCTACGCTGCACGCCCTCCATAGCAAGAATATCCTTCCTCAAATTTGGAGACCAAAACTGCACACAGTACTCCAGGTGCGGTCTCACCAGGGCCCGGTACAACTGTAGAAGGACCTCTTTGCTCCTATACTCAACTCCTCTTGTTATGAAGGCCAACATTCCATTGGCTTTCTTCACTGCCTGCTGTACCTGCATGCTTCCTTTCAGTGACTGATGCACTAGGACACCCAGATCTCGTTGAACATCCCCTCTTCCTAACTTGACACCATTCAGATAATAATCTGCCTTTCTATTCTTACTTCCAAAGTGAATAACCTCCCACTTATCTACATTAAACTGCATCTGCCATGTATCCGCCCACTCACACAACCTGTCCATTTCACCCTGCAGCCTTATTGCAACTTCCTCACAATTCACACTACCCCCCAGCTTAGTATCATCTGCAAATTTGCTAATGGTACTTTTAATCCCTTCATCTAAGTCATTAATGTATATCGTAAATAGCTGCGGTCCCAGCACCGAGCCTTGCGGTACCCCACTAGTCACTGCCTGCCATTCTGAAAGGGACCCATTTATCCCCACTCTTTGCTTTCTGTCTAACAACCAATTTTCTATCCATGTCAGTACCCTACCTCCAATACCATGTGCTCTAATTTTGCCCACTAATCTCCGATGTGGGACCTTGTCGAAGGGTTTCTGAAAGTCAAAGTACACTACATCCACCGGCTCTCCCCTGTCAATTTTCCAAGTTTCATCCTCATAAAACTCCTCTGGTACTGCACTCTCCCATTTTTGAAAACATCCTTTTCACGTCCACTCTATCTGGGCCTTTCATTATTTTCCATGTCTCCTCGAAAAGAAAATGTGAAACTTCATTTTAGAAACATAGAAAATAGGTGCAGGAGTAGGCCATTCGGCCCTTCGAGCCTGCACCGCCATTCAATATGATCATGGCTGATCATTCAGCTCAGTAGCATGTACCTGCCTTCTCTCCATACCCCCTGATCCCTTTAGCAAAAAGGGTCACATCTAACTCCCTCTTAAATATAGCCAATGAACTGGTCTCAACTACCTTCTGTGGCAGAGAATTCCACAGACACACCACTCTCTGTGTGAAGAAATGTTTTCTCATCTCGGTCCTAAAAGACTTCCCCCTTATCCTTAAGCTGTGACCCCTGGTTCTGGACTCCCCCAACATCGGGAACAATCTTCCCGCATCTAGCCTCTCCAACCCCTTAAGAATTTTATATGTTTCTATAAGATCCCCCCTCAGTCTTCTAAATTCCAGCGAGTACAAGCCCAGTCTATCCAGTCTTTCCTCATATGTAAGTCCCGCCATCCCAGGGATTAATCTGGTGAACCTTCTCTGTACTCCCTCTAAGGCATGAACGTCTTTCCTCAGGTTAGGAGACCAAAACTGCACACAATACTCCAGGTGCGGTCTCACCAAGGCCCTGTACAACTGCAGCAGAACCTCCCTGCTCCTAAACTCAAATCCTCTTGCTATGAATACCAACATACCATTCGCTTTCTTCACTGCCTGCTGCACCTGCATGCTTGCTTTCAATGACTGGTGCACCATGACACCCAGGTCACGTTGCATCTCCCCTTCTCCCAATCGGTCACCATTCAGGTAATACTCTGCTTTCCTGTTCTTGCCGCCAAAGTGGATAACCTCACATTTATCCACATTATATTGCATCTGCAATGCATTTGCCCACTCGCCTAATCTATCCAAGTCACTCTGCAGCCTCCTAGCATCCTCCTCGCAGCTAACACTGCCACCCAGCTTCGTGTCATCCGCAAACTTAGAGATGTTGCATTCAATTCCCTCGTCCAAATCATTAATATACACTGTAAATAACTGGGGTCCCAGCACTGAGCCTTGCGGTACCCCACTAGTCACTGCCTGCCATTCCGAAAAGGACCCATTTATTCCTACTCTTTGCTTCCTGTCCGCCAACCAATTTTCTATCCACCTCAACACTGAACCCTCAATACCGTGTGCTTTAAGTTTGTACACCAATCTCCTATGTGGGACCTTGTCGAAGGCCTTCTGAAAGTCCAGATATAACACATCGACTGGTTCTCCCTTATCCACTCTACTAGTTACATCCTCGAAAAATTCTATAAGATTCGTCAGACATGATTTGCCTTTGGTAAATCCATGCTGACTTTGTCCGATGATTTCACCACTTTCCAAATGTGATGCTATCACATCTTTAATAACTGACTCTAGCATTTTCCCCACTACCGATGTTAGGCTAACTGGTCTATAATTCCCCGTTTTCTCTCTCCCTCCCTTTTTAAAAAGTGGGGTTACATTAGCTACCCTCCAGTCCTCAGGAACTACTCCAGAATCTAAAGAGTTTTGAAAAATTATCACTAATGCATCCACTATTTCTGAGGCTACTTCCTTAAGCACTCTGGGATGCAGCCTATCTGGCCCTGGGGATTTATCTGCCTTTAATCCATTTAATTTACCTAACACCACTTCCCGACTAACCTGGATTTCCCTCAGTTCCTCCATCTCATTAGACCCCCGGTCCCCCGCTATTTCCGGCAGACGGTTTATGTCTTCCTTAGTGAAGACAGAACCAAAGTATTTGTTCAATTGGTCTGCCATCTCCTTGTTCCCTATGATCAATTCACCTGTTTCCGACTGCAAGGGACCTACATTTGCCTTAACTAATCTTTTTCTCTTGACATATTTATAAAAGCTTTTGCAGTCTGTTTTTATGTTCCTTGCCAGTTTTCCCTCATAATCTATTTTCCCTTTCCTAATTAAGCCCTTTGTCCTCCTCTGCTGGACTCTGAATTTCTCCCAGTCCTCTGGTATGCTACTTTTTCTGGCTAATCTGTATGCTTCATCTTTTGTTTTAATACTATCCTTGATTTCCCTTGTTAGCCACGGATGCACTACCTTTCCTGGTTTGCTCTTTTGCCAAACTGGGATGAACACTTGTTGTAGTTCATCCATGCGACCTTTAAATGCCTTCCATTGCATGTCCATCGTCAACCCTTTCAGCATCAATCGCCAGTCTATCTTGGACAATTCACGCCTCATACCCTCAAAGTTACCTTTCTTTAAGTTCAGAACACTTGTTTCTGTATCGACTTTGTCACTCTCCATCCTAATGAAGAACTCTACCATATTATGATCACTCTTGCCCAAGGGGCCTCGCACAACAAGACTGCTAACTAACCCTTCCTCATTACTCAATACCCAGTCTAGAATGGCCTGTTCTCTCGTTGGTTCCTCGACATGTTGGTTTACAAAACCATCTCTCAAACATTCCAAGAAATCCTCTTCCTCAGCACCCCTGCCAGTTTGGTTCACCCAATCTATATGTAGATTGAAGTCACCCATTATAACTGCTGCGCCTTTAGCGCATGCATTTCTAATTTCCTGCTTGATGCCATCCCCAACCTCCCTACTGCTGTTAGGTGGCCTGTACACAACTCCCACTAGCGTTTTCTGCCCCTTAGTGTTTCGTAGCTCTACCCATATCGATTCCACTTCCTCCAAGCTAATGTCCTTCCTTTCCACTGCTTTAATCTCCTCTCTAACCAGTAATGCTACCCCACCTCCTTTTCCTTTCTGTCTATCCCGCCTGAATATAGAATATCCCTGGATGTTGAGCTCCCAGCCTTGGTCACCCTGGAGCCATGTCTCCGTAATCCCAACTATATCATAATCATTAATAACTATCTCCACATTTAATTCATCCACCTTATTACGTATACTCCTTGCATTGAGACACAAAGCCTTCAGGCTTGTTTTTACAACTCTCTTACCCCTTGTACGATTATGTTGAAAAGTGGCCCTTTTTGATTTTTGTCCTGGATTTGTCTGCCTGCCACTTTTACTTTTCACCTTGCTACCTGTTGCTTCTACCCTCATTTTACACCCCTCTGTCTCTCTGCTCCAGCTCCCATCCCCCTGCCACATTAGTTTAAATCCTCCCTGACAGCACTAGCAAACACTCCCCCTAGGACATTGGTTCCATTCCAGCTCAGGTGCAGACCGTCCTGTTTATACTGGTCCTACCTCTCCCAGAACTGGTTCCAATGTCCTAAAAATTTGAATCCCTCCCCCTTGCACCATTTTTCAAGCCACGTATTCATATGAAATATCCTCCTATTCCTACTCTGACTAGCACGTGGCACTGGTAGTAATCCAGAGATTATTACCTTTGAGGTCCTACTTTTTAGTTTATCTCCTAGCTCTCTAAATTCACCTTGTAGGACCTCATCCCGTTTTTTACCTAAATCGTTGGTGCCAACGTGCACCACGACAACTGGCTGCTCACCCTCCCCCTTCAGAATGTCCTGCAGCCGCTCAGAGATATCCCTGAGGATTTTCTCCTGGGAGACTCTAGCACTGGGCCATTTAAACTGCAGGCACTCCCCAACTGACGTAATAGGCAAGTTACGTAAACTTACATTTACGTAAAGAATTCACAATTGGGGTTTCTATTTCCCGAACGACCTTTGCCATGAGGTCTTCCCACCCACTTCATAGATATAAATTCGTCGCCCAGGCACATTGCTCGTCCAGTTTCAGCCACTATTGGTGTGACACTGGGAAGGCGAGAACGAGGGAGGCGGTGGAGAGCAACCGCCAGCCGGGTCATTGACATCTTCCACAAGGTGCACCAGTGAGCCCCACTTCACCACCTGCCACTGTACGGTTGACACGACAGTGGTCGCGGCTCAGGTTGTAACCCCTGACGACAGCAACTTCTTCAGGCCGCTGCCACTTACAGGAAGCGCTCAGTCACCGTTGGGCCCCATCCCCTCTCACCCGCTGCTGCATCTTCCTGTCAGTTACCTTTGTCCGCTCCCCCCTCCGCCTGTTTTTGTATTCCAGCCCTCTTGATATAAATGCTAGCATTGAATTTGCCTTCCTTACTTCTGATTCAACTTGTAAATTAACTTTTTGGGAGTCCTGCACCAGCACTCCCAAGTCCCTTTGCACCTCTGATATCAGGATTCTCTCTCCATTTAGAAAATAAGCTACGCCTTTATTCTTCTTACCAAAATGCATGACTCCACACTTTGCTACTCTGAATTCCATCTGCCAATTCTCTGCCCAATCTCCTAATCTGTCCAAGTCCTTCTGCAGTCCTTGCTTCCTCCACACTGCCTGCCCTTCCACCTATCTTAGCATCATGTGCAAACTTAGCCACAAAGCCTCAATCCCCTTATCCAAATCATTAATATACAACGTGAAGTGGCCCCAGCACCAACCCTTAAGGCTATGTGCTTAGTCCCTTCTCTATTTTATACCCATGACCCTGCAGCCAGACATAACTCTGACGCATTCCTTAAATTCACCGATGATACCACTGGTGTTGGATGAATAATAGGTAACAATGAGTCAGATAACAGGAAGGAGGTTGATAATCCAATTGAACAAAGCCAGAACAATATTCCTACTCTCAACGTTAGCAAGATCAAGTCAGCGATTGTTGTCTTCAGTAAGGGAAAGTCGAAGATTAATGAACCTGTCCTCATTTGACGGGACGGCATTGGATTGTTAATAGCCTCAAATTCCTGGGCATGCATAAGTTTGAAGATCTGCCCTAGGCCCAGCACATTGATGAAATCACTTCAAAAACTCATCTGCTCCTCCCTTTGCTGAGAAGATTGAGTTGCGATTGAGGAATTTTGGTACCCTTCAACAATAATTACATTGAGGGTATACTGATTGGGTGTACCACAGCCTGGTTTAGTTACTTGAATGGCTGGGTGGTAACTGAAAGTGGTAGACATTGCCCATTCCAAAACACACACTGACCTCCCCACCTTCGAAGGGATCTACAGGAGGTGCAGTCTCAAGCAGACAATATCATCAATGTCCCACACCATCCTGGCCATGCGCTGAGTTCACTACTAACATCAGGAAGAAGGGACAGACGTTTGAGAACCAAGACCTCCAGGTTGAAGAATAGCTTCTTCCCAGCAACCATCAGGTTCTTAAACATTATACAACATTAACTGCAACCCCACTTTGGCAACTATGATCTACTACGGAATTTGTTTTGGTTGCACTATGTATTTCAGCCTTACAATTATGTCTGTTTACGTAGTATTGCCGATTAATTTATTGTATTATTGATCGTTGTACATTTATTGTTGTGGTACTGCGTTAATGGGCCTGTAAATCTGCAACAACAATTTTATTATTCTGTTGCCAGAAACACTGGATCTTGACAAAATGCTTGCGATATTGATTGGCAACACTCAATCTCCTGTACTGTTCTACGAGTTGAGGTAAGGAATTTTAAATATCTGTGTAATATAAAACAGGCATGTGAGTGAGGTAAAAAAAGGAAAAGAGCTGAGTGCTTGCATGAGACGTACAACGGGGGTCAAAAAATAGGGACATTTTTGAAAATTTACACACAAAATTAAAAACAGATATTACAAAATAATGTGAATATGTTACTGTACACTAATAACATTTAAGTAAATTCACACATTAATTGACAATTAGCCCAAAAAGATGGTAATTGGCTTTTCTGCTGTGCTTTATATTTTAACCCTGTCTTAATCAATTTAGTTATATAATCTTGCACTTAAATTTAATATTTACTCATTACAGTTCCACCACTGATTTTCTGGCACTTTTAGTTCCAGTGCTTTGCTGGTTTATCCAGCAGGCCAAGGAAGTAGGCTTAGGGGATAGATTTGCTGGCTCCAGCTGGGCTGGAGTTCCAGAGCCCTGGCCACAGGTTGCAAATTCAACGCACCGATCGGCCGTGGAAGTCCCGATGAGGTCGAGATTGGCTGCCTTGCCCAGCCTACCCCAGGTAGCAGTGCTGGGTTCAATGTTGTTCATTATTTATATTAATGATTTAGATGAAAATGTAGGTGGCATTGTTAGTAAATTTTCAGATGGCACTAAAAGTGGAAGTGCAGTCAACAGTTATCTAAATTACAAAGAAAGTTTGATCCACTGGGCCAACAAATGACAAATGGAGATTAATTCAGATAAATGCAAGATATTGCAGTTTGGCAAGGCAAACCAGAGCAAGGCTTACATAGTAAATGAAGGGATCCTGAGGAGTGTTGTACAATAAAAATCTGGAGTGCATGTATCGTCACTTAAAAGTGGCAGGCAGGGTGGTGAAGTCAGGGTATGGAGTATAGGGGTTTAGACATCATATTGCAAACATTGGTAAAGCCATATTTGGAGTATTATATGCAATTCTGGTCATCCTGCTATAGGAAGTTCATTAAACTGGAAACAGTGCAGAAAAGATTTACAAGGATGTTAACCGGGACCAGTGGGGTTGACAAGGAAAGGCTGGTTAGGCTAGATATAAGAGGGGAGATCTTACAGTTACATAAAATTATGAGGGGTATAGATAAGACCCACAGTCTTTACTCTCAGGTAAGGGAGTCTAAAACTAGAGGCAATGGTTAAGGTGAGAGGGGAAAAATTTCAAAAGGACCAGAGGATTAACTTTTTTCACACAGTGTGGCATGTGAAGGAATGGGTGACGTTTCAGGTCAACACCCTTCTTCAGACTAGTTAGGGATAACGGAAACAAGAGATATAGATGATGATGTAGCAAGATAAAGCACAATGAATGAGATAGGCAAAAAAGTCACGATGATAAAGGAAACAGGCCAATATTATCTGTTTGTTGGGTGAAAACGAGAAGCTGGTGTGACTTTGGTGGGGAACAGAGAGAGGGAATGCCGGGGTTACTTGAACTTAGAGAAATCTGGAAGTTAGAGAAATGGGCTGTAAGCTGCACAAGCGAAATACGAGATGCTGTTCTTCCAATTTGCGTTTAGCCTCACTCTGACAATGGACGAGACCTTGGACAGAAAGGTCTGTGAGGGAATGGGAAGGAGAATTAAAGTGTTTAGTAAGGAGATCAAGTAGGTTCAGGCAAAGGTGTTCAGCGAAACAATCACCCTGGTCTCGCTGATGTATAAGAGTCCAAGTCTTGAACAACAGGTACATAGGTGAGGTTGGATGTGCAAGAGAATACAAAATGCTGGAGCAACAGGACAGGCAGCATCTTTGGAGAAAAGAAATGGGTAACATTCTGGGTCGAGACCCTTCTCTAGTCTGAAGAATGACCTCTTCCCGAAACGTCACCCATTCCTTCTCTCCAGAGATGCTGCCTGTCCTGTTGAGTTACTCCAGCATTTTGTGTCTAGCTTCGGTGTAAATCAGCATCTGCAGTTCCTTCCCACATGGTTATCTAGCCAATGCATGCTTACTTTCTAAGAGGATCAATAATTACCAACTCCATCACGACCATCTTCTCAAAATGATAATTAAACAGCTTCTTGATCACCTGAAACCTTTGGTTTTTTACAACTCAAGCAAAACTGATCTCGATACACAATAATAAAGCACAAATATTCACTCATCCCCAGATCTGAATGGACTGCATAATGCACTTAGGCTCTCTCAAGGAACACAGGCATTAGCTCAAGATCTCCTGGAACACAATAATTACCAGCTCCATTTTACATTGAAAATACTAACCCTTTTCCCCTTCTCAGTCTCAGCAAGTACAAGGACATCTTTGTTGGTAATGATTCAGGTCATCTATTTAGCTACCTCCACCACTTCCCTATTTACCAATAGAGATTCAGGTCAAACCTCTGACAATATGCCAATGCACCATCTCTGATCTTGTGTATTTTTCTCGTTCCTCGTGAACACCTCAGTCCTCCACTAGCTAATCTTGCGTGGCCATATAATTAGCTGCACTGCATAGGAAAGAACTGCAGATGCTGGTTTAAATCGAAGGTAGACACAAAATGCTGGAGTAACTCAGCGGGTCAGGCAGAATCTCTGAAGAGAAGGAATGGGTGACGTTTTGGGTCGAAACCCTTCTTCAGACTGATGTCAGGGCACATTTAGCTGCCCTCATCTGCTCTCATATTTCCCTTACTAGCACTGTTATAGACAAGACACAAGAAATTGCAGATACTTAAATCTTAAGCAAGGTCCCAATGCTGGAGGACTCATTGGGTCAGGCAGCATCTGTGGTGGGAATGGGCTGACATTTTGTGTCAGGACCCTTCTTGGGGGATGGACAAACACTGGCAAGTGATAGGTGAACACTGAAATAGCACCCGTCCTTTTCCTCTCAGGTGCTGTCTGACCTACCGCGTTCCTCCCGCACTGTTTTGTACTATTACAGCCAAGCTCCTTTGGGCCACTATCAACATCCCATCATCCATCCTATCTCTAAAACATCTGGTTGTAAATTACAGCCCCGCAGTCTGTTTCCTCCTCTCCAAATCTGCTGAACTTCCATGCTTGAACACTTCAGGTAGTTTCTACTGCTGCCTTGATAGGGAAAGGCTCCTTACGAAAGCCACACCATGTTTCAAAGAAGGTTGTAGCATAGGAGGTCCAGGCCAACCAAAAATGGACTTTATATTAATCCCATTTCTCAGCTCTTGATAGGTTATGACCTCTGAAAAGGGTTATAGGTAATGTTCATCCTATCAAGGCCTCTCGTGACTTAGCGCTTCTCAATTAAATCTCCCTTCAAGCCTACTTTGTTCAAAAAAGAAAAACACAATTCACTGCCTCGGCAAGGCCAGCAGCATAGTCAAGGATGAGTCGCACCCTGGCCATTCCCTCTTCTCCCCTCTCCCATGGGGCAAAAAGTATAGAAGTGTGAAAACACACACCACCAGATTCAGGACAGTTTCTTCACAGGTGTTATCAGGCAACTGAATCATCCTTCAGAGTAGTGCTGAATGACTATCTACCTCATTGGAGTACCTCAGACTTTACCGGCTTTACCTTGCACTAAACGTTTTTCCCTTATCATGTCTCTATACACTGTAAATGGCTCGATTGTAATAATGTGTAGTCTTTCCACTGACTGGTTAGAAAGCAACATTAGCTTTTCATTTTACCTCAGTACACATGACCAGAACCTAAACTAAACAAAACAATTCAGCCTATCCATCCTCAATCGTAATTCTCCAGCCTTGGCAACATCCATAAATACCTGCCCCAGTACTATCATATCCTTCCTAGCTTCTGGTCACCAGAATTATATAGTACTACAGCTGCAGCCTAAATGTTGTGAGCATAGTGGTGCTGTTACATCAGATCTCTAGCATTTGCACCTTCTCCCTGTAACCACATGGATTTCCACTGGGCACCATACATGCCCAAGACATGCTGGTAGGTCAAGTATCCGTTATAAATTACTCCTTGGTAAGCAGCAAACGGATCAAAAAGGAGATAATGGGGATAACAGAGAGAATGCGTCTGAAAGGGTTGATGTACTGGGAGGCAATGGACTGAATGGCCGTTTTCTGTGCAATAATCTCAAGTTTTAGCATAGCCCCTGCTTTTGTACCTCACCCAATAAAGCCAAACAACCAAGAAGCCTTCTTAGCCACCTTGGCTACTTGTCTTTCCTTATTTTGCTGCAATTGGGATAAATGAACATGTCTTTGGATGTGCCAGCCTTCTTTGATGCAGCCCATGTCGCTTCCAAGTCAACATGCGAGATGTTGAACTGGTCTATTTTCCAGTTATTGGAAGACAACCTTCTGCAGAGGCTTCTTCCATCCCAGTACCATTTTCTGTGGGGCTCGGGAAGAATTCATCATAACCCTCCACTTTATTTCTCACTATGTGCACGCAGGCATTAATGACTGCCACTGTACCGCACGCTTCCTGTTAGGCAGCTCATCCAACATTCAGTTAAAAATGTGAAGAAAAACAAAATCTCCAAAACACACAATAGCAACTTTGAAGTAGCATCATCTACTGCAATTCCAAGATCGGGCACAGTAATTAATACAGCTGATTTCTAACTATTCCTAGAAATAATTCAGCTGTTTTGAACCTGCATCCTGCACCTGATATAAACATGCACATTGACAAGCAATGTCTACTACATCTTCGCAATATAAGGAAAATCCTTTCTTAATTCTTTCTCACACCTCACCATTTCCCCCCTCAGTGATCAACTTCTTAACTTCAGATAGATTTATCAATTAAAACAGGCATACGATTTTGCTGATCTGACAAGTTCTTTAGTACTGGAATTTATTATAGACAACAGGTGCAGGAGTAGGCCATTCTGCCCTTTGAGCCAGCACCATCATTCAATGAGATCATGGCTAATCATTCACAATCAGTACCCCGTTCCAGACCTCTCCCCATACCCCCTGACTCTGCTATCATTAAGAGCTCTATCTAACTCTCTCTTGAAAGCATCCAGAGAATTGACCTCAACTGCCTTCTGAGGCAGAGAATTCCACAGATTTACAACTCTGAGTAAAAAAGAGTTCCCCTCTCGTCCTTCTAAATTCCAGTGTTTCCAAGCCCAGTCACTCCAGTCTTTCAACATACAACAGTCCCGCCATTCCGGGAATTAACCTAGTGAACCTACGCTGCACTCCCTCAATAGCAAGAATATCCTTCCTCAAATTTGAAAACTGCACACAGTACTCCAGGTGTGGTCTCACGAGGGCCCTGTACAACTGCAGGACTTCTTTGCTTCGATACTCAACTCCTCTTGTCATGAAGTCCAACATGCCATTTGCTTTCTTCACTGCCTGCTGTACCTGCATGCTTACTTTCAGTGACTGATGAACAAGGACACCCAGATCTCTTTGTACTTCCCCTTTTCCTAACTTGACACCATTCAGATAATAATCTGCCTCCCTGTTCTTACCACCAAAGTGGATAACCACATTGATAAACAAAAAAACAGCAGACCTTTTCACACTTATAGAGCAAGTTCTGCCATTCAATGTGATCATCACATAACCCAGTTACTATCTATCTTCTGCATCAACATACTTGCTTATAGTGAAGTGAGCAAGGATACCCAGCTCCCTTTGAACATCAACCTTTCTCAATGTATCATCATTTAAGATTATTCTGTCATCTCATGTTCTTACTAAAGTAATATTTATCTACATTATACTGTATTTGCTGTGAATTCACCCACGCTTTATTTATCGATCTTGAAGGTTCTCTGCATCCTCCATAACTCAATCTTCACTGGTTTCATATTGTCATATACCAAACTGAAAAATATAACATTTTGTTTCCTCGTCCACCTACATGCCTCATTTCATATACTTCGTGTCAGATTCTAACATGTTTCCATTACTTATGTTTGACTAACTGATTTTCAGGTCATCCTTTTCCCCCCCTTTCTCTGTGTTCTTTTTTTAAATAACATGATTATATTTGCCATCCTCTGATCTGCAACAACCATGCTATCATCTCTAGGATTTCATTTAAAAAATACAACTCATGCATAGCTACATCTTTTAGTACTTTGGGATGCTGATCATCAAACCATGAGAAATTATCCTCTGACAAGTAATTTATCCAGCAGATTTCTATTTTTTAATTTACGCTATTTCCTATTCTTATGTAGTAGATATTTGTTCCCCATTATTGAATATTTCTAGTACATGATTTGTGTGCTCTCCTGCAGAGGCAAAACTACAGTACTTGTAGCTCTGATATCATAATTGAGGCAGCAATGAATAAATGAATAGCAACATTTGCGCAAAAATACCCCCGCCAAAATGCAGCTATACATTATAACAGGAAGAGTCAATCTCCTCAGAAACAACCAGTCTCTCTAACCCAGCCATAAAAACCAGGAACTAACAGTAATCTCATTGAATGGAGTATCACGCTAATGGGGCCGGGTGGCCCATTCCTGCCCACATACATCCCCTACAATGAGACATAAGTGATGGGCACCATTTTAATAAAGATCAAGGCCTACCCAGAAATCCTAGCACGGGGTTTGAGGAGGGAATAAATCTTCCTATAATTGAAAAACCTTTAAAAAAAAATTATACGCGTTTCGTATCATCACCCCACTGTCCCCAAACCTTATTCTTTGAAAAGCGAACAGGATTTGACAGTCATTTTGCGCCTCTTCCAGAGACGTTCAAGCGGCACCTACACGAAAAATAAAACTTGAAAGAGAAATAATTAGTAACGTGTCGAAAGCTCCGACCCGCCGCCATATCGAGGGATGCGATAACTTTACTGCTGTGTTTCTTCTTCGCTCCAGGGTTGTGGAGGAACATGAAAAGCCCCGGCGCGGCCTTGGAAACGTGGCCCGGCCATGTGAATAAACCAGAGCGGGGCAGCACTAAATCCATGAGGCTGCTTCCATCATCCATCCGAGCAAAAAGGCGCCGAGTAACCAGGGCGGCGGTGAGAAGCAGATCGAACAGCAAAGGGAAAACACACAAAGTTACCTGAACCGAGACATGGGCAGAGAGTCCGCGGGCCGGAGGCACTAGGTCGCACGGTCGGTCGGTCCGGCGATGGAGAGTCGCCAGGCAGGCCTGCCTCGACCGCCAACGAGCACTCACTCTCTCCGCAAGAGGCAGCAACGGAACCGCCGCAGACACCCCTTCCGCTCCGTTTGCTCAGTCAGTCCGCGCTCTGCTCTGCCCAGCTCCGAGACAACGACCCACATCACTCCGCACCCTCGCCCCCATTAAAAAAACACTTTAGGCGGAGAAGGCCGCGACCGGCGTTGCAGCCGGTGTGCCCGCAGCAGCTTGCAGTAGCAGTAGTTGCCTGCCTGCCCTCCGTGCACCGCGCACTAACTAACCAACCTACCCGTCCGAGGTGACGCGCTTCTTGCTGGACGAGTAATCGTCCCCCAGGTCCACGCGGTGCCGCTTCGACATGTCTCGGCGTTCGAGAACGGTCCGGGCGCGTTCCACCCCTGTCTCCGCGTTCCACCTCCTCTGTTCCGGGTTGTCACCCGCGTGCTCCGGCACTTCAGCGCCTCCCTGCTTTAACCAGCTCGGCTCTGTGTCGTTCACCACCTTCCACCCCCCGCCGCCCCCCAATCTCTCTGTTACTGCGACCGCTTTCGTGCTCGGGATGATCACCCCTCAACCCTGTCGCTGCCGTTACTAGCAACAGGCCCAGCTTCCTAACACTTCACAAAATGGCGGGTAGAAGACCAAAAGCGTACCTCGTTCTCGTACGGCCACGCCACGGGTCACACAATAAAGGGAGGGAGCTGTGGGTATTATTTTTTTTAATCATATATATTTGAAGGACATTTATAGTCATCTGTCACTTAATGCAAGCTACTAAATTATGCGAATTCTGATAATCGATTTTTGTTTTCCACTAGTAAAATTAATCCACTTCAACTCCCCTCGATATACAGTTATTTTTTTCGTTTATTTAATAATTAACCAGACAGGCCTGAGAATATATTACATAATAAGCAATACATTTTGTCATCGGACTAATATTTAGAGCACCTTGATACATTTGCTGTGTGCAAAATGATAATCATTCTTGAATTGAAATATAGTTTGACTTGATTTAATATCCAAAATATTTCAAAAATATGTGCAAGGGTTATTTTAATTCATGTCTAATTTTCACAGATAGTAACAAGAACATGCTAATAAAAGTAGAGACAATCATTTACTTGGAGAAATCAAGTATTGCTTCTTCAGCTTAAAAAAAACTTAATCTATATATACAGTCTTGGATGTGTCATTGTTAACTCGCGTAGAGCAGCCCAACAGTGGACAATCCGGTGCAAAGTGAATCTGGTGAGTTCAAATGAATGAATAAGTTTATTGGCCATATACAAGGAATGTGCCTTGGTGCATACAAGGAATGCCACTGGCTTTTTTTAGTAGAGATGGATGCTGCACTGTTGTTAGGCACAATTTCAAGGACTGATGCGAAATGACCCGTACATTAAATGGAAACAAGATTTATAATCACTTTTATATAATTAAATCATACTCCAACTATATATTTTTTCATCAAAATCCTGTGAAAAATTTCCTTTCAAGTATTTTTCCTATTTTCTTTTTAAACTCATAATTGAAATTGATTCCATATTTAGGCAATAATTTTCAGCGGAAAATTACTTGCAGTGAAAATAATGATCTCTACATATTGTCACGGGTTGTTTTATAAATCTGGTTAAATCTATAATAAAACTAGAAATTGTTGGAAATTTTGAACTTTGTAAAATAGCATGTACAGAGAAGGAAACAGTAAACATTTCATCTCAATGCACTGGTATCACAGTTAGAATAGTTGGAGAGAGATCAACAGATTTAAGATACAACAAAATATTTGGGGTGATTGAGATAAGGGTAAAAAGCAAGTGTGAAGTGTTTAGGAAGGAACTGCAGATGCTGGTTTAAACCAAAGATAGACACAAAAAGCTAGAGTAACTCAGCAGGACAGGCAGCATCTCTGGAGAGGAATGGGTGACGTTTCAGGTCGAGTCCCTTCTTCAGACTAAGGTCTCGACACAAAACGTCACCCATTCCTTCTCTCCAGAGATGCTGCCTGTCCCACTGAGTTACTCCAACATTTTGTGTCTAAGCAAGGTGTGTACGTGTGGAAAAAGGAGAGATTTAGTGACAAAAAAGGTGATTGATGCATTTTATACAAAATCTAGAAAATGTGAAATAGCAGAATGATTATCTGAAATTGCCAAAATGTATTGCCTGATGTTAATGATGCCTCATCTGCTAAGTATTATCAACATTTTTTTTATTTAGAATTTTTTTAATCAGAATTACAGTATCCATTGTATTTTTCTTTTGTAACTTTAAATCCATATCCTCAAACACCAACCCTTCTGCAATTGGAAACAACTTACTTACTGTACAAATTCCATTCAGGGATCAGTGCTGATAATGCACATCTCGGCAGGGTTGTGAGTAGGGAAGGGTTTGTAAAGAGCATCAAGCAGTCATAGACACGCTAAGTTTGCATAGACAAGCGAACCAGACAGACAGCTCTTTCCAGCTGTTATCAGGCAACTGAATCATCCTACCACAACCAGAGAGCAGTGCTGAACAACTGAGTTCTTTGGTGACCCTCGGACTGCCCTTTGCTGGTTTTACCTTGCACTAAACGTTATTCCCATATCATGTATCTATACACTGTAAATGGATCGATTGTAATGATGTATTGTCTTTCTGCTGACTGGTTAGCATGCAACAAAGGCTTTTCACTGTGCCTTGCACATGTTGCAATAAACTAAACTAAAGTGAATGAACAAGAGCATGGCTGATGGACCACACTGTAGAAAAAAAAAAATTCGTCCACGTTGGGGCACAAAGTGAAGCAGGGGGTTTGGGTACTGTTGATGTTCAAAGTGCACAAGTCACTGATACCAAATTTGGACTGCAGCAAGTTATTAAGAAATAGTATGGTGCCGTTTATTATAAGAAGGATTTAGTATGTCTAACTATAATTATATAGGACCTTGGTGAGACCACACTGGAGTATTTGGTCAGCTTTGATTTTACTGAAAAAAAGGCTTTACTTGTCATTGAGGGAATGAAACAAAGATTCAGCAAACATATTCCAGGTTGGGTGCGTTTGCCCAATGAGGAGAGATCTGGAAGACTAATTCTGTACGAGCTAAAGTTTAGAATGATAAGAGCTGCAAGCTGCCCAGGCGAAATATGAGGTGCTGTTCCTCCAATTTCCGGTGGGCCTCACTATGGCACTATGGCACGGGAGGAGGCCCATGACAGAAAGGTCGGACCTGAGGTATTTATTCACAAAATGCTGGAGTAACTCAACAGGTCAGGCAGCATCTCGGGAGAGAAGGAATGGGTGATGTTTCGGGTCGAGACCCTTCTTCAGACTGCATGTCTGGGGTGTGGGAGGAAAGTGGAGGATCCAGAGAAAACCCTTGGTCACAGGGAGAACGTACAAACAGACAGCACCCGTGGTCAGGATCAAATCCTGGTCTCTGGCACTGTGACGAAGCAGCTCTACCACTACTGTGCCGCCCTGTAAATGTCAACTAATGACGGAGCAGGCTCAAAAGGCCTACTCCTGTTCCGAATTGTTTTATGTTAATGACATGTACAAACAAAATTTTCAAGGTGAATACAGTGTGTCTGGATGACCTTACCGTGCATCTAGATTGTGACGTTTTACAGGGATCGCCTTTGATGCTTGGAAAGATTGTGTTGCAAGGGAACTGAAAGTCAAAATGACTTGGCTCTCGCCAATGAGACATATTTCAGTTATGGAAAAATCATACAATCTGAACCCATGAGAAAGATCCAAATAGAATGTGGTGTCCCTGAACATTGTGTAAGAGTAGAATCTTGCCAAATAAGCATGTTTGTTGATTCCTAATCCAGTGATCCCAACCCACTCTTCATGGCCAACACTGCTATCTCCTTTAATGTTTGTAGCACCAGTAGGTAAACTGGTCAAGAAGACATATACAATATTTGCCTTCATTAGCCAGAACATAGAATATAAGAGATACAAGAGACCACAGATGCCCGAATCTCAGGCAAAAAACAAATTGTTGGAGGAACTCAACGGGTCAGGCAGCATCTGTGGAGGCACAGGGATAGTTTTTTGCCTCTGCTGTATGTATTCTCAAAGGAGGCTCTCAGTCCCAGGGCATCCAAAATGTCTTCCTTTTTCAGGAAAAATACCTTTGATTCTACTGTGGATAATGGAGCTCTCTCTTACATTGCCAGACTTCTGCCCTCACCAATCCCCACCCATGGACCTCACCCATCATGCTACCAGCCTACGCATTCAGCACATTATACATGTAAGAAAATAACTGCAGACGCTGGGACAAATCAAAGTATTTATTCACAAAATGCTGGAGTAACTCAGCAGGTCAGGCAGCATCTCAGGAGAGAAGGAATGGGTGACGTTTCGGTTCGAGACCCTTCTTCAGATTGATGACGGGGGGCGGGACAAAGGAAGGAAATGGGTGGAGACAGGAAGATAGAGAGAACAGGGAAGGGGGAGGGGAAGAGAGGGACAGAGGAACTATCTAAAGTTGGAGAAGTCAATGATCATACCGCTGGGGTGCAAGCTCCCCAAGCAAAATATGAGGTGCTGTTCCTCCAATTTCCGGTGGGCCTCACTATGGCACTGGAGGAGGCCCATGACAGAAAGGTCAGACTGGGAGTGGGAGGGGAAGTTGAAGTGCTCAGCCACCGGGAGATCAGGTTGACATTATACATTGTCATTACCACCATCTGCCGCAGAATCCCATGACAAGTCACACCTTCCGCTCCCCACCCCTTTCTGCTTTTCACAGGGATCGCCCTATCCATGACTCCCCGCCTTCCCTCAGCCCCTTCTCATCCCTGTCGCCCCAGCACTTTACCCTGTAACTATTGGATGTGGCACACTTGTCCCTACACCTCCCTCACCACCATGCAGGGAACTAAGAACAAGACTAAGCAATCATTGCTACCTACATTTGGTCCGCAATGACAATATTGAAATCACATCCACAATGCAATATGGTTTGTAAAATTTAGGTCAGGTTTATCTACCCACACAAAGCCATGCTGACTATCCCTAACTCACCCATTCTTTTCCAAATGCAAGTGAATCCTGTCCCCGAGAATCCTCTTCAATAGCTTCCCTACCACTGACGGGAGGACAATTATTTTCTGGGTTATACCCATTACCTTTCTTAAACAAAGGAACAACATTGGTCACTCTCCAGTCACCCAGGACTAGCCTTGTCGCTTGAGAGTAAAAAAACCTTCACCAAGGCCCCAGAAATCTCCACTCTTGCCTGGCATGGATCCCTCAATAGTATAGCATAGATCCCACAAGGCCCTGGGGATTTATCCACCTTAATGCTCCTCAACAGATCCAATTCTACCTCCTTCCTCAAATATGAACCATTTTGCCAACTTTGTTCTTATTGTCAAAATTCTTAATCATCACCATTATATTTACATCCAATCAATTTACACAAGCACAATAGTAAGATCTTATACAACCCCTGCCTTCCAGTACCTAAACCTCTTGTCAATTGTCTGCACATATTCACTGGATTTTATTATTTTACTGGAAATGATCAATAATAAAGATTTTAATAGGGCATATGTGACATAACTAAATTAGATGCTGAAATATATATTAAAATTTAAACCAAAACATCTTATTTAGTTTAGAGATACAGCGTGAAACAGGCCCTTCGGCCCACCGTGTCCACACCGACCCCCGCACATCAACACTATCCTACGCACACTAGGGACAATTGTTACTCATGCACCAAGCCAATTAACCTACAAACTCGTACGTCTTTGGAGTGTGGGAGGAAACCAAAGATCTCGGAGAAAACCCACGTGGTCACGGCGAGAATGTACAAACTTGGTACAGACGGCACCCGTAGTCGGGATCGAACCCGGGTCTCTGACGCTGCATTCGCTGCAAGGCAGCAACTCTACCGCCAAGTCACCGTGACCACCCTTATATTTTTTAATATTTAGGTAAAGAAATTATGATATGCTTACGTAAAAGAGATATTTTATGCTCAGGTGGTTTGTTCACCAGGAAACTCAGAAAACCTGTCTAGGCTAATTTGTCAATTTGGAGTTCCATTTGTACAGCGATGCATCTTGCATCGAAGTGCTTTGCAAAAACAGTGCATGTGAAATTCAGTTAAATTCAAATGATTACATTGAAGAAGGTGCAAACAGTTTGGTGATGTGATGTGCAGGATCGCTGGCAGCAACTTCAGGGTTTCTGTGTTGCACTCCCAAAGGTGCCATCATTTTTATGGGTGATGAAAATCATTATTCATCACTAAAACTATACAAGCAAAGCCTCTGGATATCAGCATTGCTCTGTTTCCATCCAACAAATTTATGATTCCGCTGTATAAAAATGTATTGATTGATTTGGTTGAAACCACTTGCCAGTAAAATCATAGGTGCCCGTATTCATTCCCTAATTAGCGCATTTTCATTCCCCTAATATAAATATCATTTCATTTTTCCCAAAACTTCACAGCACGCTTTTTAAATAACAGCAAAGAAACGAATCGACAATGGTGTCACAGATTGGTGTTTAACACACGGGTTTGAAGGAGGCCAATATGGGTTCATACAAATCTTTCATTGGTGCTAATGATCCTGGAGAACACGGATAGGTGATGTTTCGGGTCGGGACACTTTTTCAGACTTGACTCGTCCTATCGTCACCAATCCATGTTCAAAACAGTGGGGTTGGGGGGGGCGGGAGTCAACAACGTGGAAGCATATGAGTGCAGTTAACGGGAAAGAGTGTAGGAGAGGTCATGTTTAAACTAACAGGGCAGGGTAATGGGAACCAATGCAAGGAGACAGGGACATAAAAGGAGGACAGAAGCAAAAGGTAGAAGGGAGATAAGAAAAAAACCCCATCTTGCGGGGAATATAAAAACTGACTCTAAAAGCTTCTTTAGATATGTAACAAGGAAAAGATTAGTGAAGACAAATGTAGGTCCCTTACAGTCAGAGACAGGTGAATTTTTAATAGGAAACAAAGAAATGGCAGAACAGTTAAACGAGTACTTTGGTTTTGTCTTCACTAAGGAAGACACAAACAATCTCCCAGAAATACTTGGGGACCGAGGATCCAGTGGGAGGGAGGAACTGAAGGGAATCCACATTTGTCAGGGAATGGTGTTAGGTAAACTGTTGGGACTGAAGGCAGATAAATCCCCAGGGCCCGATGGTCTGCATTCAAGAGTACTCAACGAGGTGGCCCTAGAAATCGTGGATGCATTGGTGATTATTTTCCAATGTTCTCGCGACTCTGGATCAGTTCCTGTGGACTGGAGAGTAGCCAATGTTACCTCACTTTTTAAGAAAGGAGGGAGAGAGAAAACGGGGAATTATAGACCAATTAGCCTTACATCGGAAGTGGGGAAGATGCTTGAGTCGATTATTAAAGATGTTATAGCAGCGCATTTGGAAAGCAGTGACAGGATCGGTCAAAGTCAGCTTGGATTTATGAAGGGGAAATCATGTTTGACTAATCTTCTGGAATTTTTTGAGGATGTAACAAGTAGAATGGATACTGGAAAGCCAGTGGATGTGGTGTATCTGGACTTTCAAGAAGCCTTTGACAAGGTCCTACACCCGAGATTAGTGTGCAAAATTAGAGCAAATGGTATTGGGGTTAGGATATTGACATGGATAGAGAACTGGTTGGCAGACAGGAAGCAAAGAGCAGGAATTAATGGGTCCTTTACAGAATGGCAGGCTGTAACTAGTGGGGTGCCGCAAGGCTCGGTGCTGGGACCCCAGTTATTTACAATATATATTAACGATTTAGACGAGGGAATTAAATGTGACCTCTCCAAGTTTGCGGATGACACAAAGCTGTGTGAGCTGCGAGGAGGATGTTATGAGGCTGCAGGGTGACTTGGATAGGTTGGGTGAGTGGGCAGATGCAGTATAATGTGGATAAATGTGAGGTTATCCACTTTGGTGGCAAGAACAGGAAGGTAGATTATTATCTGAATGGTGTCAGATTAGGAAAAGGGGAGGTGCAACAAGACCTGGGTGTGCTTGTACATCAGTCAGTGAAAGTAAGCATGCAGGTACAGCAGGCAGTGAAGAAAGCTAATGGCATTTTGGCCTTCATTGCGAGAGGATTTGAGTTTAGGAGTAAGGACGTCCTACTGCAGCTGTACAGGGCCCTGGTTAGACCGCACTTGGAGTACTGTGTGCAATTTTGGTCTCCTAATTTGAGGAAGGACATTATTGCTATTGAGGGAGTGCAGCGTAGGTTCACCAGGTTAATTCCCGGGATGGCGAGACTGACATATGATGTAAGAATGGGTCAACTGGGCTTGTATTCACTGGAATTTAGACGAATGAGATGGGGTCTTATAGAAACATATAAAATTCTTAAAGGATTGGACAGGCTAGATGCAGGAAAAATGTTCCCGACATTGGGGTAGTCCAGAACCAGGGGTCACATTTTAAGAATAAGTGGTAGGCCATTTAGGACTGAGATGAGGAAAAAGGTATTCATCCAGAGAGTTGTGAATCTGTGGAATTCTCTGCCACAGAAGGCAGTGGAGGCCAATTCACTGGGTGTTTTCAAGAGAGAGTTAGATTCAGCTCTTAGGGCTAAAGGAATCAAGGGATATGGGGAAAAAGCAGGAACGGGGTATTGATTTTAGATGATCAGCCATGATCATATTGAATTGTGGTGCTGGCTCAAAGGGCCAAATGGCCTACTCCTGCACCTATCTTGCTATGTTTCTATGCCAATGATGCTGCCTGACCCGTTGAGTTACTCATGTCATAAGGATAGGAGTAGAATTAGGCCAAGTCTACTCCACCATTCAATCATGGCTGATCTATCTCTCCCTTCTAACCTCATTCTCCTGCCTTCTCCCCATAGCATCTGACACTTGTACTAATCCAGAATCTATCTATCTCTGCCTTACCTTAAAAATATCCACTGACTTGGCCTCCACAGCCTTCTGGGGCAAAGAATTTCACAGATTCACCACCCTCTGACTAAAGAAATTTCTCCTCATCTCCTTCTTAAAAGAACGTCCTTTAATTCTGAGGTTATGACCTCCAGACCTAGACTCACCCACTAGTGGAAACATCCTCTCCACATCCACTCTAACCAAGCCTTTCCCTATTCTGTATGTTTCAATGAGGTCCTCCCTCATTCTTCTAAACTCCAGCGAGCACAGGCCCAGTGCCGACAAACACACATCATAGGTTAACCGACTCATTTCTGGGATCATTCTTGTAAACCTCCTCTGGACCCTCTCCAGAGCCAGTCCATCCTCAGAAACAGTGCCCAAAATTACTCACAATATTCCAAATTCCAAATACTCCAACACTTTGCATTTTTTGTTTTGTAATCCAGTACCTGCAACTCTTTGTTTCCACAAATTGTACATACCATGAACTTTCCGGTCTTATCTTTTTCAGTTAATTTAGCTGTTTCAAAACCAGTTTGATATTTGAAAGATTTTCCAATTAGACAACAGACAATAGACAATAGGTGCAGGAGTAGGCCATTCGGCCCTTCGAGCCAGCACCGCCATTCAATGTGATCATGGCTGATCATTCTCAATCAGTACCCTGTTCCTGCTTTCTCCCCATACCCCCTGACTCCGCTATCCTTAAGAGCTCTATCTAGCTCTCTCTTGAATGTATTCAGAGAATTGGCTTCCACTGCCCTCTGAGGCAGAGAATTCCACAGATTCACAACGCTCTGACTGAAAACGTTTTTCCTCGTCTCTGTTCTAAATGGCCTACCCCTTATTCTTAAACTGTGGCCCCTGGTTCTGAACTCCCCCAACATTGGGAATATGTTTCCTGCCTCTAACGTGTCCAACCCCTTAATAATCTTATACGTTTCGATAAGATCCCCTCTCATCCTTCTAAATTCCAGTGTATACAAGCCTAGTCGCTCCAGTCTTTCAACATATGACAGTCCCGCCATTCCGGGAATTAACCTAGTAAACCTACGCTGCACGCCCTCAATAGCAAGAATATCCTTCCTCAAATTTGGAGACCAAAACTGCACACAGTACTCCAGGTGCGGTCTCACTAGGGCCCTGTACAACTGCAGAAGGACCTCTTTGCTCCTATACTCAACTCCTCTTGTTATGGCCAACATTCCATTGGCTTTTTTCACTGCCTGCTGTACCTGCATGCTTCCTTTCAGTGACTGATGCACTAGGACACCCAGATCACGTTGTACGTCCCCTTTTCCTAACTTGACACCATTCAGATAATCTGCCTTCCTATTCTTACCACGAAAGTGGATAACCTCACACTTATCCACATTAAACTGCATCTGCCAAGCATCCGCCCACTCACACAACCTGTCCAAGTCACCCTGCAACCTCATAGCATCTTCCTCACAGTTCACTCTGCCACCCAGCTTTGTATCATCTGCAAATTTGCTAATGGTACTTTTAATCCTTTCATCCAAGTCATTGATGTATATTGTAAATAGCTGCGGTCCCAACACCGAGCCTTGCGGTACCCCACTAGTCACTGCCTGCCATTCTGAAAGGGACCCATTTATCCCCACTCTTTGCTTTCTGTCTGTCGACCAACTTTCTATCCATGTCAGTACCCTACCTCCAATACCATGTGCTCTAATTTTGCCCACCAATCTCCTATGTGGGACCTTGTCGAAGGCTTTCTGAAAGTCGAGGTACACCACATCCACCGGCTCTCCCCAGTCAATTTTCCCAGTTACATCCTCAAAAAATTCCAGTAGATTAGTCAAGCACGATTTCCCCTTCGTAAATCCATGCTGACTCGGAACGATCCTGTTACTGCTATCCAAATGCTCCGCAATTTCGTCTTTTATAATTGACTCCAGCATCTTCCCCACCACTGATGTCAGACTAACTGGTCTATAATTTCCCGTTTTCTCTCTCCCTCCTTTCTTGAAAAGTGGGATAACATTAGCTACCCTCCAATCCACAGGAACTGACCCGGAATCTATAGAACATTAGAAAATAATCACTAATGCGTCCACAATTTTTAGAGCCACCTCCTTAAGCACCCTGGGACGCAGACCATCAGGCCTTGGGGATTTATCAGCCTTGAGTCCCATCAGTCTACCCAAAACTTTTTTCTGCCTAATGTGGATTTCCTCCAGTTCCTCTGTCACCCTAGGATCTCTGGCCACGAGAACATCTGGGAGATTGTTTGTATCCTCCTTAGTGAAGACAGATCCAAAGTACCGGTTCAACTCGTCTGCCATTTCCTTGTTCCCCATAATAAATTCCCCTGCTTCTGTCTTCAAGGGACCCACATTTGCCTTGACTATTTTTTTCCTCTTCACATACCTATAAAAGCTTTTACTATCCTCCTTTATATTATTGGCTAGTTTACCCTCGTACCTCATCTTTTCTCCCCGTATTGCCTTTTTAGTTATCTTCTGTTGCTCTTTAAAAGAGTCCCAATCCTCTGGCTTCCCACTCTTCTTTGCTATGTTATACTTCTTCCCTTTTATTTTTATGCTGTCCTTGACTTCCCTTGTCAGCCACGGGTGCCTCTTACTCCCCTTAGAATCTTTCCTCCTCTTTGGGATAAATTGATCCTGCAACTTCTGCATTATTCCCAGGAATATCTGCCATTGCTGTTCCACAGTCTTCCCTGCTAGGGCCTCCTTCCAGTCAATTTTGGCCAGCTCCTGCCTCATGCCTCTGTAATCCCATTTGCTATATTGTAATACTGACACCTCCGATTTTCCCTTCTCCCTCTCAATTTGTAGAGTAAAACTTATCATATTGTGGTCACTGCCTCCTAATGGCTCATTTACCTCGAGTCCCCTTATCAGGTCAGGTTCATTACACAACACTAAATCCAGAATTGCCTTCTCCCTGATAGGCTCCAGTACAAGCTGTTCTAAGAATCCATCTCGGAGGCACCCAACAAACTCTCTTTCCTGGGGTCCATTACAACCTGATTTTCCCAGTCTACCTGCATGTTGAAATCTCCCATGACCACCGTAGCATTACATTTGTGACATGTCAATTTTAGCTCCTGATTCAACTTGCACCCTATCTGGAATTTTTATTCCCAGGGCATGTGGTTTTCTGATCTGTCCTGGTTGTGGACATGGGTGAGAAAGTTTACCCACTCTTCCTATCTTTACCGATTATTGTATTTCCTCAAGGATCCACATTATCCTCTGCTGATTTGTTGTGCGTCCCAGTTCTTTTTTACATCTAAAGGTTTTTTTTAACCAAGATTGTTGTGTATATCAATAGCTATACACTTGTGATTAGGCAATCTCCCAGAATTTTATAATTGCTTCTTGTGCCTGAGGCACAGAAGACTGCGATTTACCACTTCAGAATTTTTTCAGTGCCGTGTTGTAAATTATTGAAATTGTATCATTTATAAGTTTTGTGGTTTTTCCATCTTGGAATTATTCCACCTCAGTAGGAAAAAGAGCAGTGTCGGGGTTTTCTTCTGTTGCAAAGCAGAAACGATGGAAAGGGATTTAATTGTAAATGAAAATATGCACCATTCACCAGTCTGGAGCCAGGGATGGTGTGTCTATTGTAGAAGATGAAATTGGATATGCTAGATCTTTATTCTGTAGAATTTAGAAGAAAGAGATGTGACTTCATTGAAACAGCCAACATTGTTACAGAAAAGATGGTTGTAGGTTAGACAAAGGAGAAGCCAGGATAAGGTCTCTCCAGGTTAAGAATTTTAATACTAAGAGTCACAGTCTCAAAATAAGAAGTAAGTAATTTAGATATGGGACATTTTTGCAGCTAGTGGATGAGGAATTTCTGGAATTCTCTATCCCCAAGGGTTGTTGAAGCTCAAATATTGATAATATTTACCACAGTGATTGACAGGAGAGTTCTACAAATTAAATGAATCGAGGAATATGAGACAGGGTAGGAAGATCCCATTCAAGTAGAAGATCACCCATGATCTTGTTAAATAATACTGCTGACATGGGTGAAAATGTATGGGATGAACAAGTGAATTTGCTTCTATTCACAGTAGCTGCCTCACAGGAAGAGCCTGCAGTTGTACAAAGACTCTACTGCCAATGGACCAATAATCTGTGGAGTTTCAAATACACTGTGAAGAGTTCCAAATACACTGTGAAGCGTATTTATCCAATCAGCCCTTATCTGTTCTCTTCTCCCAGTATATGCTCTGGTGCTACACATCAACATGGGTCATATGTACATGTGTACCTGTAATCTCCCTGTGCCAGGCTAATGGTATCTTCTCATTGCAGAAAAGTATGTGACTCCTGTGAATCGAAAAGGCTGAATTAGAAATATATAGGTTTCAAACAACATGGGGTGTCCTTCCCCAACTAACAGGCTTTTAACAGAAATCTGGCCATCATGACAGTAGTCAGCGGCCCAGTCTTGGTGCAGTGGCCAATACCAGATGCCAGATATTTCAGCTTACATGAGGAGATGGTATGAAGGAGAGCAGAATGCATGAGGCAATGCAAATTCAGATCAGTTGCCAAGGCTGTGCTTCCTGCTAGACAGTTGAAAATTGCAATGATTTGAATGCCAACATGGGTTTAAGTTAAAAATAAACAAACTGCTGGAGAAATCAACCAGTTAGACAGCATCTGTAGATGCAAAGGGATAGTCGATGTATCGGGTTGAGATCCTGCATGAGGGCTGAGAGTGAAAGGGGAGATGGCCAATAGAGCAAGATGAAGTGAAGGGGTGAGGCAGGAGCTGGTAAGTGATAGGTGGATCCAGGAGAGGAGGAGTTGATGGGCTGGTGGATGATGGGTGGAGACAGCTATCAAAGCGGGGAGGTGATTAGTGGAGACAATGAAAAGCTGCTGATTATGGAATCCAATAGAATGGAAGGTGATGAGTAGAACCAGATAAGGAAGGGATGTTCAGCAGATGGGAGCAGTAGGGGGGAAGGAACCAATTAGGTGGAGCATGCGTGTGTAGGCAGCTCGAGCCAGATTGGGGAGAGGAAATAAACTGGATAACACGTCTGGAGGCTGGGTCAGAAAGAAGAGGGTGTGTGATCAGAAAGACAGAGAAACCAATAAAGGAGCTGTTTGTAAAGCCATCTGATGTCCAAACTCAAGACAGTGCCCATTGCACCTGGTGATCAAGAACCTGATGTTCCCTCTAGAAAATAGCACTCCTACCATTGGGATACTGGCAGGGTGCTAGCAATTGCCCATCAGCCAACAAATCCAGCAAGCTCATGATAACGATATTATGATGCAGACCCAAACCAAACCATCAAAGCAGCTGCTGCTTCTGGCCATCCGAGCATTTCATGTTCAGATTCAGTCATGGGAGCACTAGATTGAAGTATTATATCAAACAAAGGCATGTGGAAAATAGGTACAGCAGAAAAACTAATTGATCAAGAAGGTGTAAAAATTGTGTCTGACTCCTGCTCAGTCCAAGGAAGGGTCTCGACCTAAAACATCACCTATTCCTTTTCGCCAGAGATGCTGCCTGACCCGCTGAGTTACTCCAGCATTTGGTGTCTGTCGTTATTAATTGCTTGGGTTTCAATTTGGGACTTAATTATAGTTTTAAAACATTCATTTGATTATGAAATCCTTCCACTCCATTTCATGGCTTATGTTGCAGAGGTTGTGGAGATGACCAGTAAAAGAGACAGCATGACCTGGACTGAGTTACTGAGGACGATCTAATGCCTTTGTACATTGCAATTGTTTTTATCTGTACGTTTTATTTTTTTCTTTCTTCATTGGTTCAGCCTTCAGAACAAAAGTAGTTTCTTTGAATAGAAAGTGTTAATGACCTCTGTAATGATGTGGTGCACAGCAAACCGCTGTATATATCGATCAGCTATTGCTGGCAGCTTGCCCTTGCCACGAGAGAAGGTGTGAGTGACCGGTGTGAGTATTCGCTCGACAGAATAATTTTGTCATGACTCTGCCACTAATACTCCAGATCGTAAAGCACAGTCCACGTGGCCGTTACAAGCACTTTTGGCAAAAAGGCAGTAAATGGAGAAATGGCAATGTACTTCAGAACGTTACATTGACAATTGCAGTAAGTTCCCACATCTCCAGGCAACCTCCAGTGAAAACAAAAGATGAAATGCGAGAAATATGATATAAAAACAGAAGGTTCTGCTACTTCAGCAGCATCCATGGAGAAAGAGAAACACAATCAAAGTCTTGTTGCTGATCCTTCATTGGAACTGGAAAAGTGAGGAAAAAAGTTTGTTTTAAATTGCAATAAATTGGCAAGAACAAAGAGAATAGCCACAATAATGAGGAGATTTAGGATGTTCAGGTCGTATAATGTTTGTCATCAGGTTAAATGAGGACAACTCGAAGGGAAATAACGCTGGATCTCTGAGGTGTAGAACAGAGCTAGTTGCTGGAAATCTAAAACGAAAAAGAATGGTAGAAATACCCAGCAGATCAGGGAGAGAGACACTGAATTAATGTGACACATGATGAGCTGATGACAGGATTGGTCACTTGTGCCAAATAAGATTGATTATCTCAGAGTTATGAGCTTGACATTAAATCCCAAAGACTAAGACTTGTGTGGACGGAAGATGGGCTGATGTTCCTCAAGCTTACATTGGGGTTCATTGGAAAAAAAAGCAATGAGGTCAGAGTGAGAGTAGAATGAAGAATTAAAGTAACAGGGAACTAGAAACTCTGAGTCACCCTTGTGGACTTTGGAGGTGCTCTGCAAAGTGATCACTCAATTTATATTTGTTTTTTTTAATGTACAGGAAACCAAATTGTAAGCACAGAATATCGATATAGTTGAGTCCGTGTTGCAGGCTCTTTGGCCAATCTTACCCATGCCAATCAATTGTCATCACTTTTAGAAGGATGAGAGGGGATCTTATTGAAACGTATAAGATTATTAAGGGTTTGGACACGTTAGAGGCAGGAAACATGTTCCCAATGTTGGGGGAGTCCAGAACAAGGGGCCACAGTTTAAGAATAAGGGGTAGGCCATTTAGAACAGAGATGAGGAAAAACCTTTTCAGTCAAAGAGTTGTGAATCTGTGGAATTCTCTGCCTCAGAAGGCAGTGGAGGCCAATTCTCTGAATACATTCAAGAGAGAGCTAGATAGAGCTCTTAAGGATAGCGGAGTCAGGGGGTATGGGGAGAAGGCAGGAACGGGGTACTGATTGAGAATGATCAGCCATGATCACATTGCATGGCGGTGCTGGCTCGAAGGGCCGAATGGCCTACTCCTGCACCTATTGTCTATTGTCTAATCAAGCTTGCCCCACTTGTCTGTTTCCTGTCAACGTCCTTCTTTGTTATCCATGTACCTGCACAAGTGTCTTTTAGATCTCGTAATAGTACCCATCTCTCTACTACTTCCCCTGACAGCTCATTCCATGTACACACCACCTTCTCTGTGAAAACATTGACTCTGAGATTCTTTCTAAATCTTCCCAATCTCACATTAATCAATGCCCTCTAGTTTTGGACTCCCTTTTCCTGGGGAAATAATTGTGGCTATTCACTTTAATTATGCACCACAAGATTTTATAAACCTTCATAAGGTCTTGCCTCAGCCTCGTACCCTCAACAGAGAAAAACTCCCAGCCAGACCAGTATCCCATGCCATACCTTGTCAAAAGCCTTGCTAAAGGCCATGTAGACAATGTCTACTGCACTGTTCTTATCAATATTCTTGGTCACATCTTCAAAAACTGCATGGTGATGTACGCCAAGTTCCAGCTGCCCATGTACTCTATCTATTGCCACCAAGCTGCACAGCTGGGTGCTCACTGCAGGGGTGGTTAAAGAACTCCTGGTCCTATTCGTTGGACGTGACTGTCCAGGTTTTGAAGACCTGTTCGCCACTCACGGGGGGGGGGGGTGGACGTGGACCCCACGTTCCCTCCCTCAGGCTTTACATTTCACTATTCTCCTTATCTCATCCATTTGTCTCCTTTTCACCTCTAGCCTTTGTCAGTTACAATACAATACAATACAATACAATATATCTTTATTGTCATTGTACCCAGGGGTACAACGAGATTGGGAATGCGCCTCCCATACGATGCAATAATTTAAGTAATTTAGACAACAGCAACCCAACGAAACAATTGTAACAGTTTTAGACAAGGTAAAGTGCAAGTTGATCTATGAGTTGTGACCATCTGGCTCAGCAGGACCGGTTCATAGCAGCTATGGCCCTGGGGATGAAGCTGTTCCTGAGTCTGGAGGTGCGGGCGTAGAAGGCCTTGTATCGTCTGCCCGATGGAAGGAGTTCGAACAGACTGTTGCAGGGGTGTGAAGAGTCTTTGTGGATGCTGGTGGCTTTTCTGAGGCATCGTGTGTTGTAGATGCCCTCCAAGTCTGGTAGCTGTGTTCCGATGGCCCTCTGAGCTCTATGGACTACCCGCTGTAGAGCTTTCCTTTCTGCCTCCGTGCAGCTGAGGTACCACACAGGGATGCCATGCGTTAGGATGCTCTCTATGGTGCAGCGGTAGAAGGTCGTCAGCAGCTGTTGGAGCAGCAGCAGCAGCAGCAGTTACTCCATTCATCTGCCAATCCAACCCCATCACCAATATCCACTCATCACTTATAATGCTTTGGCCCATCCCCTCATCCAGCTTTCTTGCCCTTCTACACTCAGTCTGAAGAAGGGTGCCGACCCCAAAAGTCGCCTCTCCATCTCTCCTCACAGACGCTGCACGACTGGCCGAGTTCCTCCAGCACAGCGTTTTGCTCGGGATTTAAATATCTGTCGACTAGTGCCTACTCAAAACGAATATGTTCTTTTGTCATCCTTACTTAACACACTAATAACACACAAAAAAAATGCTGTCACTTTGTCTCTAATTGCTTGTTTATTTAGTTTTCTTTATCTTGAATAGCGAGAGCTGTCCCACAGTCGACTGCTCCTGGCCGCTGGTCCCAGTTGTGACCACTCTGCCCCCGTGGCAAACCAGTGTCAGAAAAACTGACGGTGTCAATTAAATGTTCCTCACTCCATAGAGTCACCGAGCTCCCTGCCACCCCCCAGTCGTCACCCCGCTAAAACTGGGCGACCCATTTCGGGTGGATTTTGTCCACCATACCGCGGCTAGGCGTACGCATGGATACCACTGGTGGGCTTTGGCTTGGCAGAGGGCCGGTGAGAGGCAGGGCCGTCTTAACGCATGGGCCTGATGGGCACTTGCCCGGGGGCCCACGAGCATAGGGGCCCCATGCTGATCTGTGTATGTTAAGTGACTTGCAATAAATAAATACTACTTTAAAAATGTAGGTTCAATAAGTGCTTTTTTCGCAACATTTTCGGACACTAAGTGCTTCTCACAGCGATCTGTAAGTGCTTTTCGCAACAATGTAGCACCCTAAGTACATCGCTAAGTGCTTTTCGCTGGCACGACAGGGGGGGGGGCTGGTAGGGGGGGGGGGGGGGGGTGGGGGAGAGTAACGGTAGGGGCCCCAGTACACTGCTTTGCCCGGGGGCCCATAATGCTGTAAAAATGGCCCTGGTGAGAGGGGGACGTGACCCGGAGAGTCCGAGTGCACAATGTCAGGAATGATGACCGCACTTAGTTCCGGAACAGCTCCCCGCAGCTCAGGCCTTATCTCCAGATCAGGTGTACAAATAGACTCTCGGAGGTTACTCCCCACGCCAAATAACAACAACGCTGTCCAGCATTGCACCCACGGCTGACAACCATGCAGGTTTCTCTGATATGTCTGTTGCTCCTGGCAAGTTCAATTGAGCTGCAGGGACACGGGGAAATAAAGAAAGCGGTAAAAACAACCAAAGACCAACCTCCGATCTACTGGTTCGGTCGCCGGGTTTACCCGCGGCCCAGGCATAGCAACATAGTGTACGCCGTGTGTGAGATGGAACCCAGCTGGGACCTCGCCACCGACCTGCCCTCTGTCAGCGGCCACATGCTGTTCTCCCAGAGCTACCCGCACGGAAGACTCCAAGCCTATGTCAATCTGCAGGGGTTCCCGCTGTCTGCTGCAAACTCCCTCCACCCCATGCAAGTCCACCAGTACGGAGTGGTGAACGGCAGCTGCCCCTCCACCGGACCGTATTACAACCCCCACGGGGTCAACCATCCCCACCACCCCGGCAACTTCAACAATTTCCATGTCCGAAACGGGCAGATCGTGAAGTATTTGCGCAACCTCAGAGCCAACCTGTTCGGACGGGACTCCATCCTCGGCCGTGCAGTTGTCATCCACGAGAAGGAGGATGACCTGTGGCTCGGCGGCAACCAGGGAAGTCTGGAGACTGGGAATTCGGGAAGAAGACTGGCGTGCGGGACCATCGCGGTCAGCAACGGCGACCTTTGGAAAGAAATGACGTCCAAAATGTGAGGCACCGGATCTCCACCGCCAGCCCAGCAGATCTGCAATTCAACCCGTTATCTTTCTTTCTTTCTCTCTCTTCATTAGTCCTCTACTGCGAAAAAAATAGTTTAGAATGCATGCAAACGCTGATTACATTAAGAAGCAACAACTTGAAAACAATTGCAAAGGTGGGTTAGATGCAAGTACCTAATTCTTTCCGTGGGAGGCTTCGGAAGTCTCAGAACCTTAATCCTTGGCGTTTGAACTTTCCACATGTTACCAAGACTCCTGACGAAAACGTAAATAACTGTACTTACCGCGCAACTGAAACAGTAAGAGATAACAGGTATCCCCGTCAATTGTATGATATGAATCGTTACCCGGTGGAGTCTTGCCTCCCATTGACTGTGTCTGCTACCGTTTTCTGTAAGTTTGTTTAATTGGTCCTTTTGAATTATTTAACATTGTTCAGTGATAAACCCGCAGCGGGGAATAACCGATGCGACGAAACTCAATACAATTAGTTGACTGTACAAACTTCACTACATGTAAGAAGGAACTACAGATAGTGGTTTAAAACGAAGATAGACACAAAGACTGGTGAAATGTCTCCACCCGAAACTTCACCGATTCCTTCTCTCCAGAGATGCTGCCTGTCCCGCTGAGTTACTCCAGCTTTTAGTGTCAAACTTCACTACGTTCTCCTTGGCGTGAGTAAAGCATGACAACATTCAGCCGAATCGTTATATACTTATTTATGTCCCGAGGCACTTTTGTATCAAAAAGTAGAATTCTAAAATACGCTCGCAAAAGTTCTTAAACTCCTTATAAGGGCGCAGAGCTTTGTTACATTCATTTGACCGGCCAGTTACTTAGGCTGCAACATTGAAAATCTAATTTAAACAAATTTGGATTGTATCCCAACTCTTGATTGGGTTCCCCTATCTTATTTCAGAAAAAAAGATTAGCATCTGGCAAGTCTTATGGAAGAATGGGCCAAGGATGATCAAAGCATTCCTTTTAACACAAAATGCTGGAGTAACTCAGCGGGACTGCTGAATGACTCCAGAATTTTGTGTTCACGGTGCAAACCAGAATCTGCAGTTCCTTCCTACATTTTACGTTTAACACATTGAGCAACTAGAGTTGCTTTTCAGGACGATGTTATCTTATTTCCTCCGACAATGAGAGGTGACCCATGGTAGCAAAACATTCTTTACACGAATCACACCAATAATTATTTAATCCGTGTAACGGATTTGACATGTCTTGAATCAAAACTTTAAACCTGGACCTGAAAATCTACCTTGTGCAGATTATACAAGACATTGGGAATTTCACAGAAAAAAAATTTCTAAACTATAAGTCCAAACCATAAACCGCATCTTGATGCCCATGGCTAGTCAATTGTTCATTATTCTTGTTGCTGCTGAGCTAAACATTTCTTAAGCCACGGCCCATCTCTGTTTGAAGAATTCCTATTGCATTGTTAACTTTTCAATCGCATGATGCAACATGATATCAGCTTTGTGCCTTGTAGCTTCAGTTGTTAGGAAATGTCAAAACTCTCTTATATTAATTGTGATTAAACCAATAAAAAAGCTTCATTTAATTTTCCACCATCACTTGAATGACTTGCTTTCAAAAATGACAAACTTTCTTTAATGTTCTCGTGTCTTTTTTAATAACACAAATATCATTATTCTTTGACGTTGGAATATGATTATTTATGTTGCAATTGTTCTGCACCCATTGCAATATCAGCACGCTTAAGCTATTGTAAAGTATTACCTTTTGCAAATGAATTATCGTCTTTTTTTTGTTGCAATTTTAACATACATTTTACATTATTAATACTCTGGGAAATAATACTATTATTAAAATTTATTCTATTATTCACTCTTATTATTAATATTCTAGTTTCTCCAAGTCAGAGATACGCTGGCAAAACTAAACAAAGCAGAACTTTAAAAAATAACTTCATCTTCATTTCCTGCCTTGAAAACCACAGTCTTGAACTTCCCATGTCAAATATTTAAATCTGTGGTTGTCTTCAAAGTCTATGCCAGCTTTCCTGCAACTCCATGTTTAATTGGTTTCAGTCATGTTCGCTTTCATTACAAGTTATTCTTATAAAAGTAAAAATTCACATAATTCTGAAGTTGCTGCATCACTCTTGACTCCATGGCCAAGGTCATCTTATAACAAGCAACATCACCAAAGGATGTCAGATCACTTGTGAACTATTTTTACATCCAGCTCGACCTTACCACCATCTCACAGCACCTCCATTGCCAAGGATTTATCATGCAAGTGAGCCAAGCACTACACCAAAAAAAATCATTCCATTCCTCTCCCTGACCATTTTGATAGCTGAACAGTCTTGTTGAATAATTTCTCATCAAATTTCTCTCATCACAAAGACCACCTCCACGTTCATCTGTTCTTGCCTCAGCAGCTCTGAACTGAACTATTCATCCATGACTTTCCAAGACTGCCAATTCACCCCTCAGGTGAACAGCACAGTCAACCACATTTTTATCGCTCGATGTATTGTTAAATAATTTTATGGTGTTTGAATCAATAGCAAACAAGAACATTCTTTCAAGAAGAAGGTGGCTTGCGGCGACTGCCATCGCACCATTCAGATGTGAACCATGCAGGTGTGGTGTGCACAGTCAGAAACAAACACATACCCACACAGAAACACAATACTTAGGAGTTATCAAGGATTGCAAATCAGGGACAGCAAGGGATACCTGGTCTAGATGTGGTTAACACCAACAGATAGCT
Organism: Rhinoraja longicauda; assembly: GCF_053455715.1. Classification (NCBI taxonomy): domain Eukaryota; kingdom Metazoa; phylum Chordata; class Chondrichthyes; order Rajiformes; family Arhynchobatidae; genus Rhinoraja; species Rhinoraja longicauda. The sequence continues at coordinate 76,780,673 of NC_135953.1, read as the reverse complement.
GTCATTGTTCTAGTAGGGAGGTGAAATGTTCACTGAATGTATCATTGGGCTGCTGAGCCAATTGCTCCACAATCTACAAATGAATACATCATCCTCAATGCTGCACATCAGTGAAGATTGCATGCAGAGACAACAGAATGGGTGGGATGTGGGGCTCAGCAGGCTGAGGAGGAAAATCTGGGAAGATATGAAGGTGTTATCCCGGACAACAGAATGGGTGGGATGTGGGGCTAAGCAGGCTGAGGAGGAAAATTTGGGAAGACATGAAGGTGTTATCCCGTTGACAAGTGATTTATTTGAGCTACCTTAACATATCCAGTCAAGAGCCAGCCAAGAACCGTTCCTTTTAAATTGCAGTGTGGTCATTCAAAGATTCTTTTAAAAAACACAATATTCTCACAACATATTGTGCAACATTTGTCTTATTGTTGGTGTCAAAATAACATATACGTTGAGACTGAAGAGTAACAAAGTGATCCTGGGGGTTCATCATTTCCTTGTCACCAGAACATTATAGGCTGTCGTGCTCTTGACATGACCAACTTGAAGGATCTGGAGGAGTCTTGATCCATCACCAAAGAAAACATCTATGTCATTTTCTCTCAACATCACACACATTTCAATGCGATAAATTCTCATTTTTGTAAATCTCTGTCAGTGCATGCCCAACCTACTGAATGCTTCTTCATCTGTAAATGCATTACACCAGGAATCAAACTCTTCTTTTTTTTTTTAAAGCATATGTACAAATAATAATAAACGACAAACTGGTTATAGAATTCTTACATAGCTTCAGTTTTTAAATTTTTAAAGAAAAAATAAAAATGAAAAGAGGCTGGAAAAAAAGACTATAAACTAATAGAGAGAGAGCAAAGAAAAAAGAGAATTACTAACATAAAGATTATGGGGATAGATCCGGGAGTTAATGAGTATAGTTGTACATCCAACCCTAAACTCAAGTTTTAAACTTTAGATTTAAATTTTAGTTTTGTGACAAACCCATTTACTTTTTTTAAAATTCAATAAATGGAGACCATATTTTAAAAAATAGATCTGGTTTGTCAATTAAGGCAAACCTTATTTTTTCCAAATGGAATCAAACTCTTCAACATACCATATAACCATATAACAATTACAGCATGGAAGCAGGCCCATTCGGCCCTACCAGTCCACGCCGACCACTTTCTCTGACCTAGTCTCATCTACCTGCTCTCAGACCATAACCTTCCAATCCCATCCATATACCTATCCAATTTACTCTTAAATAATAAAATCGAGCCTGCCTCCACCACTTCCACCGGAAGCTCATTCCATACAGCCACCACCCTCTGAGTAAAGAAGTTACCCCTCATGTTACCCCTAAACTGTTGTCCCTTAATTCTGAAGTTATGTCCCCTTGTTGGAATCTTCCCCACTCTCAAAGGGAAAAGCCTACCCACGTCAACTCTGTCCGCCCCTCTTAAAATTTTAAAACCTCTATCAAGTCCCCCCTCAACCTTCTACGCTCCAAAGAATAAAGACCCAACCTGTTCAACCTCGCTCTGTAGCTTAAGTGCTGAAACCCAGGCAACATTCTAGTAAATCTCCTCTGTACCCTCTCCATTTTGTCGACATCCTTCCTATAATTTGGCGACCAGAACTGCACACCATACTCCAGATTCGGCCCACCAATGCGCTGTACAATTTTAACATTACATCCCAACTTCTATATTCGATGCTCTGATTTATAAAGGCAAGCATACTAAACGCCTTCTTCACCACCCTATCCACATGAGATTCCACCTTCAGGGAACAATGCACAGTTATTCCCAGATCCCTCTGTTCCACTGCATTCCTCAATTCCCTACCATTTACCCTGTACGTCCTATTTTGATTTGTCCTACCAAAATGCAGCACCTCACACTTATCAGCATTAAACTCCATCTGCCATCTTTCAGCCCACCCTTCCAAAAGGCCCAAGTCTCTCTGTAGACTTTGAAAATCTACTTCATTATTAACAACACCACCTATCTTAGTATCATCTGCATACTTACTAATCCAATTTGCCACACCATCATCCAGATCATTAATGTAAATGACAAACAACAGTGGACCCAACACAGATCCTTGGGGTACTCCACTAGACACTGGCCTCCAACCTGACATACAGTTGTCAACCATTACCCTCTGGTATCTCCCATTCAGCCATTGTTGAATCCATCTTGCAACCTCACTATTAATACCCAACGATTTAACCTTCTTAATCAACCTTCCATGTGGAACCTTGTCAAATGCCTTACTGAAGTCCATATAGACAACATCCAGTCTTGCCCTTATCAATTTCCCTGGTAACCTCTTCAAAAAATTCAAGAAGATTAGTCAAACATGACCTTCCAGGCACAAATCCATGTTGACTGTTTCTAATCAGGCCTTGTTTATCCATGTGATTATATATATTGTCCCTGAGTATCTTTTCCATTAATTTTCCCACCACAGACGTCAAACTAACAGGTCTATAATTGCTAGGTTTACTTTTAGAACCTTTTTTAAACAAAGGCACAACATGCGCAATGCGCCAATCTTCCGGCACCATCCCTGTTTCTAATGACGTTTGAAATATTTCCGTCATAGCCCCTGCTATTTCTGCACTAACTTCCCTCAATGTCCTAGGGAATATCCTATCAGGACCTGGAGACTTATCCACTTTTATATTTTTCAAAAGTGTCCGTATCTCCTCTTCTTTGATCCTCATAATTTCCATCACTACTCTACTTGTTTCGCTTACCTCACATAATTCAATATCCTTCTCCTCGGTGAATACCGAAGAAAAGAAATTGTTTAATATCTCCCCCATTTCTTCCGGCTCAGCACATAGCTGTCCACTCTGACTCTCTAATGGACCAATTTTATCCCTCGCTATCCTTTTGCTATTGACATATCTGTAGAACCCCTTGGGGTTTACTTTCACATTACTTGCCAAAGCAACCTCATATATTTTTTTCGCTTTTCTAATTTCCTTCTTAAGATTCCTTTTACATTCTTTATATTCCTCAAGAACCTCATTTACTCCCTGCCGCTCATATTTATTGTATATCTCCCTCTTTTTCCGAACCAAGTGTCCAATTTCCCTGGAAAACCACGGCTCTTTCAAATTATTATTCTTTCCTTTCCACCGAACAGGGACATAAAGACTGTACTCTCAAAATGTCACCTTTAAATATCCTCCATTTCTCTATTATATCCTTTTCATAAAACAAAATGTCCCATTTCACTCCTTTTAAATCCTTTCTCATCTCCTCAAAATTAGCCTTTCTCCAATCCAAAATCTCAACCCTTGGTCCAGATTTGACCTTCTCCATAATTATATTGAAACTAATGACATTGTGATCACTAGACCCAAAGTGCTCCTCAACACATACCTCCGTCACCTGACCCGTCTCATTTCCTAACAGGAGGTCCAACACTGCCCCTTCTCTGGTAGGTACCTCTACGTATTGCTGCAAAAAACTATCCTGCACACATTTTACAATCTGCAAACCATCCAGCCCTTTAACAGAATGTGATTCCCAGTCTATGTACAGAAAATTGAAATCACCCACAATCACTACTCTGTGCTTACTACTAATATCTGCTATCTCCTTACATATTTGCTCTTCCAATTCTCGTTCCCTATTTGGCGGTCTATAATACACCCCTATAAGCCTTTCTCATTTCTGAGTTCCACCCAAACAGCCTCCCTAATCGAGCCTTCTAGTCTATCCTGCCAAAGCACTGCTGTGATATCCTCCCTGACAAGCAATGCAACACCCCCACCTCTTGCCCCTTCGATTCTATCACATCAGAAACAATGAAATCCTGGAATATTTAATTGGCAATCGCAACCCACCTGCAACCATGTTTCACTGATCGCCACAACATCATGCTTCCAGATGTCAATCCAGGCTCTAAGCTCATCCACCTTTCTTACAATGCTCCTAGCATTAAAATATACACATTTAAGGGACCCATCATTTCTTATTCCAATTGAAATACATTCATCCTAAAGTAATGGAGACCTGAACTGTGCAGTACCCCAGTTGCAGTCTCACCAGTGCCTTATACATTTATATCAACCCTCCCCAATTTCCATCTTTCATCCCCGAGTCCCTCATTTCCCTCTCCCCAAAACCTCCCATTCATATCCCTCCCTCGGGCTTTACATTTCACTTCTCTCCTTATCTGCCATCCATTTGTCTCCTGTCCACCTCTAGCTTTTGTCAGTTACTCCATTCAGCTGCCAATCTAACCCCTTCACCAAGATCCACTAATCACATGATGCTTTGTCCCATCCCCCCATTCGCTTATTCAGCTGTCCCTCCTTACTGCACTCAGCTTGAAGAAGGGTCCCGACCCCAAACGTCGCCTGTTCGTTTCTCTTCACATCTGCTGCACGACTGGCTGAGTTCCTCAAGCACTTTGTGTTTCACTCAGGATTCAAACATCTGCAGTTGCTTATGTCTCCATTTCATGAATGAACAAACGAGGCCTCGAAAAATATTGCCCCATTTAACTGCAAACGTTGGGTGATGACACGTTTCCCACCACTCAACATTGTTTGTGAACTAGCTGCCTCACCTTCATGCAGGTTGAACTCCCAGAGCTGCATGTTTTCGGTTGAATGCCCACCATTTGAGGATTTGCGCTGCATTAAGCAATCCAATTTTTCGGCCAACATGAAAGACTGTACCTTATTCTAATACACGAGCGCTGGCAGGTGTGTTTTGATCCGTACATACTGTGAACAGTAGCCGTACAGGAGCATTAGAGCTGCTTTGTACATAACGCGACTAACAAAGAAATAAAATATTCCTAACGAGTAACGACCCCAATTTTAAAAAATCAGATCCAAGCTTCGCGCACACACCTTCAATTCCTCAAAGTTTAGTTACAAGTAACCTCCCAACATTGTGCAGACCACCCATGTTCCACCACACGGGCTCAGTGAGAGCAGAAACCTGCGGGATAATTTGATTTCTGGACGAGGACGCGGCGGGTCCTTGGACTACGGCCGAGACACTAGATTTTATTACCATTGGGCCAGGCTTCTTGGAGCCGACAAGACTGGCGTCCAACTGCCACGTAGATGTTTTCCAAAGTCAGACAAAGAAAGTGCTGATGGAGATAGTGGTCCGATCCTCAATTTACAAGCACAAGAAAGTCGAAGCACAAGAAAGTAAAACAGAAAATCATGCTAATAATGTGATGTTCCTCTCCGTTTTTGTTTTAAGAGTTTGAACCTCTTAGTGTTGCACTGCGGTGCAGCAATTTCCGCCGCTGCTGCTGCGCAGCTCCAGAGGCCCGGGTTTGATCCTGACAACCACTACTAACTCGGTTCTCGGTTTCCACCACATCCCAAGTTTCGTGCTGGTTGGTAGGTTAATTGGCTACTGTAAAGGTTCCCTGGTGTTAAAGGGAGGCAGAAGAATTAAGGTTAATGGGCTTTTGAGAGAGAGTAGGTTACAAGGAAATGAGAATGAGAATAGGACTGATGGGAATGCTCAGGGAGTCAGCATAGAGGCGATGGGCAGAATGTCCCCTCTTGTGAGAATCATATAAAACTGATTGTTAATATAATTTGTTCACGTTACTCCTTCAGGATACCAGATTCACTACGATTGACCTATCTGAAAAGTCTAAAGTGAAAACTCATCCAAGATATTCGTTTCTCGTCGCTACCTATGAAAAAAAAAACATTGAGTTTGCCTTTTGGTGCTTTTTAATTTCCCTTTATCTCAAAACGCTGTTCCTGGCCGCTGTATTGATTGCCGGCGGACGACCGATTTGAGCCCTTGACTGGCAAACCGGTGCCAGTTCAAGAGAAACTTACATGAAGTGGTCACCACGAGTGGAGCACGACTCCATTCACTAAACCGCGCGGGGATGGCGCTGGTGGGATTGGATAGGAGTTGGCATGTCTCCAACCTCCTCCTCTCTGGGTGGGATTGGATAGGAGTTGGCATGCCTCCAACCTCCTCCTCTCTGGGTGTCCAATTTCAGGAACAAACACGACTCTTATGTCCGGAACTCTTCCGAACACAATCAGTTGCTTCGAGTTATCACCCAGGTGCACACATGGGCTCTCCGGCTGTCGCCCAGTCCAATGTCAATGCTGGTGAACTGCGAAGTCCGTTGGTCGCAGAAGTGGGCAACATTTATGGTTCCGTGAGCAATCTGATGCTCCTAACCAGTTCGCTCATGATTCAGATAGGCGGCTTTTACGGGAATCTGAACCGACAGCTGAATAAGATCAGAAACCAAACTCTGTACATGATGATTGGGCTGCCCAAACCTTCATTGCCCTCAGCCCAGGTCTTCGCGATATTGCAAATGAAGCCCAACTCCGACCTCGCCACCGACCTGCCCTCGATCACCGGTTTCATGCTGTTCTCCCAGAACTACCCGCAAGGCAAACTCCAAGCCTATGTCAACCTGAAGGGGTTCTCGACGAATACTGCGAACTCCGTCCACGCCATGCACGTCCACCAGTACGGAGTGGTGAACGCCAGCTGTACCACCACCGGACCACATTACAACCCGGACGGGGTCAACCACCCCCAGCACCCCGGCGACTTCAACAATTTCGAAGTCCGGGACGGGAAGATCGTGAAGTTTTTGCCCAACCTCAAAGCCAACCTGCTCGGACTTAATTCTATCATCGGCCGTGCCGTGGTGCTTCACGAGAAGGAGGATGACCTGGGGCTCGGTGGCAACCAGGGAAGTCTGGAGTCGGGAAACTCTGGCAGAAGACTGGCGTGTGGGACCATCGTGCGCAGCAACGGCGACCTTTGGAAACAAATGCAGCCGGACATGTGAGGCACCGGGTCTGCCACGCCAGGCGAGCAGTTCGGCAATTCAACCTGCTATCCTTTCTCGCTGTTAATCCTTCTTTCACTGCGAAAAATAAAGTTTAGTACGTAGCACCTGTGCATACACATGCACGCCGATAATGTTTGAAGAAGTAACGATTTGGCAAACAATTACAAAGATGGGTTTGTTACAAGAACCTCATTCTTTCTTTGCAGTCTTCGGAAGTACCCGAATGTTAACTCTTCTTGTTTATTTCCCACGTGGTTTTAAGCCACCTGAGTTAAATTTACTTAGATTTAGACGGCTAAATGCAACAAGTAAAACCGCCTGATAGCTTGCATTTATTGCATCAGGCGTTACTGGATAGTCTTCTTGTCTCATTGATATTTTCTGTTAGCCTATTCTCGGATTTAAAAATATCCTAATCCAGGAATAATCCCGCAGCAGACAACAGCCGATGTACCGAAATCCATTGTAATTAGATGACTGGATGCAAATTTACAGCGTTCTCAACGACGCGAGTGTCCATATTCAAGATAGGGTATCACGATATTCAGCCGAATATAGACACAAAAAGCTGGAGTAACTCAGTGGGTCAGACAGCATCTCTGGAGAATAGGAACAGGTGACGTTTCGGGTCGAGACGCTTCTTCAGACTAAGAGTCAGGGGAAAGGGAAACGAGAGCTACTTTATAGACGGTGATGCAGAGAGATATAGAACAAATGAATGAAAGACATGCAAGAAAGTGGCGGTGATAAATGAAACAGGCCATCGTTATCTGTTTATTAGGTAAGAACGAGTACAGACAATGAGACTCGACAATGTCCCGTTTCCTTTATCATGGTTACTTTTTTTGCATATCTTTTATTCATTTGTTCACCGTCTGTATCTCTCGTTTCCCTTTCCCTTGACTCTCGTCTGAAAAAGGGTGCATATTCATTTTCTCCAGAGATGGTGTCTGACCCGCTGTTGCTCCACCTTTTTTTTTAGATTTAGATTTAGAGATACAGCGCGGAAACAGGCCCTTCAGCCCATCGAGTCGATCGCCGCACATTAACACTATCCTACACACACTAGGGAGTATTTTTTACATTTTACCCAGTCAATTAACCTACATACCTGTACATCTTTGGAGTGTGGGAGGAAACCGAAGATCTCGGAGAAAGCCCACGCAGGTCACGGGGAGAAGGTACAAACTCCGTACAGACGGCGCCCGTAGTCAGGATCGAACCTGAGTCTCCGGCGCTGGCAATCGCTGTTGTAAAGCAGCAACTCTACCGCTGCGCCACCGTGCCGCCCAGATTGTGTCTATCTTCGGTTTAAACCAGCATCCGCAGTTCCTTCCTACACATTCAGCCGAATAGTTACATTTTCTGTCCCGAGGCGTCATTGTCTCACGTGTATCTCACAGTTTATTTCTAAAACACACTTGCAAGAATCATTAACAAACTTGTACCAGATATAGGCATCACAATTCTTTCTTAAATCACGATGATTGTTCTAGTAATCTAGCCTTAACCATGGAAATGGAAATGGAAATGTAAACAAATAAAGGTTTGTTTCTATCTTCAGCGAGTCTTTGCCTTTTCTTTCCAGCATAAATTATGAGATCAAAGGAGAAGTTGTAGGTTAAAATGACCGAATTACCTTCACCGAATTAATTTCCACCTACCTCGACTCCATCCTATCCCCCCATTCAAATCCCTCCCCACCTATGTCCAGACACCTCACATGCTCTCCATCTCCTCAATAACTTCCGGTTTCCAGGCCCCCACTCCCTCATCTTTAACATGGATGTCCAGTCACTCTACACCTCCATCCCCCACAAGGATGGTCTTGAAACCTGCCGTTTCTTCCTCGACCGTAGAAACGGCCAATCTCCATCTACTAACGCTCTCCTCCGCCTAGCAGAGCTGGTTCTTACCCTTAACAACTTCGCCTTTGACTCCTCCCACTTCCTCCAAACCCGAGGCATAGCTATGGACACTCGCATGGGCTCTAGCTATGCCTGCCTCTTTGTTGGGTACGTCGAACAATCCCTGTTCCAGACGTACACTGGCCCCATCCCCGAACTCTACCTCCGCTACATTGACGACTGCATTGGTGCTACCTCTTGTACCCATGCAGAACTCACTGGCTTCATACATTTCACCACTAATTTCCATCCTGCTCATAAATAGACTTCGACCATCTCCGACATCTCCCTACCGTTTCTGGATCTCACCATCTCCATCACAGGAGACAGACTAGTGACTGACATCTACTACAAACCCACTGACTCCCACAGCTATCTGGACTACACTTCTTCCCACCCTGTCTCCTGCAAAAAGTCTACCCCCTACTCCCAATTCCTCTGTCTACGATGCATCTGCGCCCAGGATGAGGTGTTTCACACTAGGGCATCAGAGATGTCCTCATTCTTTAGGAAACGGGACTTCCCCTCTTCCATTATAGATGAGGTTCTCACTAGGGCCTCCTCTATATCCCGCAGCTCCGCTCTTGCTCCCCCTCCCCCCATTCGTAACAAGGACAGAATCCACCCCATCAGCCAGCGTATCCTTTGCAACCCCATTGTGTTTTTCTCACCTAACTTTATATCGCCAGCAAATCTGGCAACAGCCTGCTTGGTCCCTTCAACCATAGTATTAATATTGACTAAATAGTTGAGGCCCCAGGATCGATCCCTGTGACATTCCACAGGTTATTGACTGCCAATTAGAAAATGATCTATTTATAACAATCTCTTTTTTTTTGCTGGTACAAAATCTATGCAAATATAATGTCATCAACCTGTGTATCCATAACCTGTACTGAAACTTTTTCTGGGACATCTTATTAAATGCCTTGAAATGCAAATTCACTTTATCTGTTGGCTTCCTTTCATCCATCCTTTTGTAACATCATCAAAGAACTCCAACAAATTTGTCAAACATGACTTCCCTTTCATCAAAATATGTTGAGTTTATACTCTGATTATTCATCTTGTGATTTTTAAATATCTGGTATGATTTCCTTAGCAATGAGTTAAGAAATCGGTTAGCGATATTAAGGAGAGCAGAACATCTTAGGAGGAAGAGAAAGAAGAAGGAGCAAATCAGGTCAGCATTTTATAGGGATCCATTTAAATTTGTTAAAATAATGTTTTGTCAGGAACAAAGTGGAAAGCTCAAAGCTTCAAAGGAAGAGTTAGAGGAATATTTAAAAAGGACATACTCGGATCCAGAAATGAAGAGGGGAACGGGTTTCTCTCCAGATATTCCACCCTTAGGAGAGATAGAGTATAGGTTCGATGTTTGGCTACCAAGGTGGAAGGAAGTGGAAGCTGCAATAAAGCCTGCAAAAACTTCTTCAGCCCCAGGACTGAATGGAATCCCTTACCGGGTATATAAAAGTGCACCTGATGTGCTTAGATTCTTGTGGAGGCACTTGCGTAGAGTTTCGGAGTTGCTCAGCGGATATTATATTTTATGGAACTGATGGTGCCTTGGGAGAACTTAGTGGATGAGGCTTATGAAAGGAAAAGGCATTTAGATATGTAAAGTTGGCAGCAGAAGTTGAGCAGCGAGGATGGAGAGCAAGAGTACGTCTGGTCAATAGACAGTAGGTGCAGGAGTAGGCCATTCAGCCCTTCGAGCCAGCACCGCCATTCAATGCGATCATGGCTGATCACTCTCAATCAGTACCCCGTTCCTGCCTTCTCCCCATACCCCCTCACTCCGCTATCCTTAAGAGCTCTATCCAGCTCTCTCTTGAAAGCATCCAACGAACTGGCCTCCACTGCCTTCTGAGGCAGAGAATTCCACACCTTCACCACTCTCTGACTGAAAAAGTTCTTCCTCATCTCCGTTCTAAATGGCCTACCCCTTATTCTTAAACTGTGGCCCCTTGTTCTGGACTCCCCCAACATTGGGAACATGTTTCCTGCCTCTAATGTGTCCAATCCCCTAATTATCTTATATGTTTCAATAAGATCCCCCCTCATCCTTCTAAATTCCAGTGTATACAAGCCTAATTGCTCCAGCCTTTCAACATACGACAGTCCCGCCATTCCGGGAATTAACCTAGTTAACCTACGCTGCACGCCCTCCATAGCAAGAATATCCTTCCTCAAATTTGGAGACCAAAACTGCACATGGTACTCCAGGTGCGGTCTCACCAGGGCCCGGTACAACTGTAGAAGGACCTCTTTGCTCCTATACTCAACTCCTCTTGTTATGAAGGCCAACATTCCATTGGCTTTCTTCACTGCCTGCTGTACCTGCATGCTTCCTTTCAGTGACTGATGCACTAGGACACCCAGATCTCGTTGAACATCCCCTCTTCCTAACTTGACACCATTCAGATAATAATCTGCCTTTCTATTCTTACTTCCAAAGTGAATAACCTCACACATTAAACTGCATCTGCCATGTATCCGCCCACTCACACAACCTGTCCAAGTCACCCTGCAGCCTTATTGCATCTTCCTCACAATTCACACTACCCCCCCAGCTTAGTATCATCTGCAAATTTGCTAATGGTACTTTTAATCCCTTCATCTAAGTCATTAATGTATATCGTAAATAGCTGTGGTCCCAGCACCGAACCTTGCGGTACCCCACTGGTCACTGCCTGCCATTCCGAAAGGGACCCATTTATCCCCACTCTTTGCTTTCTGTCTGTCAACCAATTTTCCATCCATGTCAGTACCCTACCCCTAATACCATGTGCTCTAATTTTGCCCACTAATCTCCTATGTGGGACCTTGTCGAAGGCTTTCTGAAAGTCGACGTTCACCACATCCACTGTCTCTCCCCTGTCAATTTTCCTAGTTACATCCTCAAAAAATTCCAGTAGATTTGTCAAGCATGATTTCCCCTTCGTAAATCCATGCTGACTCGGAATGATCCTGTTACTGCTATCCAAATGCTCCGCAATTTCGTCTTTTATAATTGACTCCAGCATCTTCCCCACCACTGATGTCAGACTAACTGGTCTATAATTACCCGTTTTCTCTCTCCCTCCTTTCTTAAAAAGTGGGATAACATCAAGGTGGGTGGTAGAGGTTTCATAGCGAGATCGACCACGTCGCTATTTGGAGAGCTTTAGATTTATTTTAGATTTAGAGATACAGCGTGGAAGCCCCTTTGGCCCTCCGAGTCCGCGCCGCCCAGCAATCCCCGCACATTAACACTATCCTACACACACTAGGGACAATTTTTAAAAACATTTACCCAATCAATTAACCTACAAACCTGTACGTCTTTGGAGTGTGGGAGGAAACCGAAGATCTCAGAGAAAACCCACGCAGGTCACGGGGAGAACGTACAAACTCCGTACAGACGGCGCCCCTAGTCAGGATCGAACCTGAGTCTCCGGCACCGCATTCGCTGTAAGGCAGCAACTCTATGGCTGCGCCACCGTGGACAGAGTTTGCGTCAGGCTGTCGAGCAAATGTCAGAGGCAGCAGTGCAAGGCAGTAGGTGGATTTGGTGGAGAAGAAACAGTGTCAGTTGGGGGCAGAAAGAAAACATATGACATGCAGTATGTGTATTTATTTGTAATTGTAGTTAGTGTAAGTGTATCCCAGTCTTATTCAATGGTGATATTTGTGATGTTACAAGCTTAATGATGGGCTAGGATTATTGGAAGATAGGATGCAGGTGTTTGGCATTTGTTAGAGTGAGCTAATTGGCTGTAGCTTCCTTCATTCAGTAGATACTGGTCTCATCGATGGTGAGAGCTGGTCTTGAGGGTAAGGGGTGCCAGATCCAACTGTTGAGTCCTCCTGAGATGTGGGCCAAACTCAATGAAGGGAGGTGTCCACTTGGTAACCCCAATGATATACTTGCTTCTACAGGATTAGTTTTTTTTTAAAGTTGCTAATTAATATGTAGGTAGCTGGTTTTTTTTGCACATGGAGTCATTTATTGTAAGTTGGTTTATTTAGTTAGATAATACTTTGGTTTTGGGCTTGGTTTTCTTAGTTGAGCGCTTATTGTGGAGTTATAGCATGTACTTGGTGTTTTAATTGTAATTTATTCCAACATCATTCTAATGACAGATGTTAGGCGATCTAGCCTCCAGATATTTGCTTCCTTCAACAGTGAAGTTACACGCGAGGTCGTGAAATCCTTTGGGATTTCACCAGAATTTAGAAAACTTTGGCAGATTAAAACCAACGCTTCCACTTTCTCTGTAGCCACTTCAATTAAGACCTTGTGTTGCAAGCTATCAAGTTTAGGGACATATTAGTCTTTCATTTGCTTTGTACATTTTCTCTTGCAATTGAGATTGCTTTATATTTCAATGTCTCTGTTGATGCTTGATTGTTTACTATTATTGGGATATTTTAGTGTCTTTTGCTATAAAAACTGATCCAAAATAAATACTGAAAATCGAGACCATTTTTTTTTCCTTCTTTTAAATCCATTCTAATTTTTGGAGGGACTCACGCGTATTTGAGCTACACCCTTTCATTTTATGTTCTTATTGTTAATGTTTGTACAAGTTCTAATATTATCTATCCAGTGATAGGCAGAGGATTGACTTCAATAACTTCTGTTCCCATTGTAATTTTCTCTTGACACTTCCTAGTTCTTATCTGTACGCTGCAGTCAAAGACATGGGAGTAGGTAGAGTGAAGTCAAGAGTCGAGTTTTTATTGTCATATGTCCCAGATAGAACAATGAAATTCGTACTTGCAACAGAATATACTCTGTAACCAAATAATTAACAAGAAAAAAAGGTAGGTTATTTTGGCACAGTAAGCTGCCGATAGTATGTGGGTGTGAGGTAGTATCACGGGTAGCTGATTTGACTGCAGGAAGAATGAAATGAAATTTAAGTAGGAGTAGTGTACATTAATGGGATGGGGGGCTGTTTCCATGCATTGACTCTCTGACTATCTCTGATTCTAGAACATCAAAGCAAAGGATAATGTCAATTTCCATGGCTGGGGAACCACCATTTCGCTTAAATTTTCCATTATTTCTAAATCGCCAGATTACTTGCTTGCAATGCGAGTACGGAATCATCAGAGATTTTCTTTAATTAAATATTGGAATGTCCTTAATTATAAATTCTATCCTCATCTGAATGCTTTTTTTGGAGATGCTGCTTTCATTAAAGTTATGGTCATCTACTCTAAATTTTGTTTATGTGTCTTAATTTCAAATTTTGATTACTAATGTTTCTGTGAAGTACCGATGGCGAGTTTCACTTTATAAATAAGCATTTGTTTGCATACACAATCCCGCATTTTCCCTGTCACTTATTCATAAGGTTAATTTTCAATTTGTAAGAAATGTGTGCTTGCCTATGGAAAATGCCTCTTGAGATGAATTGAACAAAATGTTTGGAGTGCAACCTAATCCCAAAGCTCTATATCCACAATATTTGTTTAATATTGACTGAGACAACACAGTGGGAACTGCCAGAATGTGAGCCTAATCTCTGTGCCTCTGAAAGGAGCATTAAGTGTTCATGTCATTACAATTCAAACCTCTCAATCAATTGAGAAACTCCCCACTGAATAATAGCAGTTTTCATGCATCGCTTCACCTGCCTATAAAACTCCTGACACAGTAATGTTCCCTTAATAACTCTGTTTCATGATAGCCAAAACTCAAATGCATAAAAGCCATCATTTGCTTAATGTGCAATGTGTATTAGGATGAGAGAAATTTGTGACTATTTCATTTATATGCAACAATAATTGCTACTTCCTCCAGAACCAACAGCTCCTGACAAATTGTTTGTGCAAGTGACCAGCAGCTAACTCACTGTAAAGTAGACGTTTGTTGAATTATTATGCATCAACTGTGTGTAAAAAAACAAAAAACACTTTCAGATTTTTAAATGTTAAAAATGTGTGATGATCAAGATTTCCACCATTGACTCATTTGTGAAGGGAGCATGGCATCAGCATTCAGGCAATTAATCACTAAAACCTATTTAAAATGTGAATAAAATGTTATGACTTGGTCAAAGTATTTTTATCATAAGTTCTCTGGGGTGCATTTATTGCTGAATGAACCTAAAATCTCATGCGCAGCCCAAGTTATTCTCTCCATTTACAAGCTACATCTTGCTTTAAAAAACGTATTTAATTTGTTGGGGTAAGAATTGACTAACCCCTGAAAACAAGGACGGGATCATGTGTTATGGATAACCTGCGCCATTCATAATAAGAATGATATTTACATTTATAAAAAATGAAAGTTTTTTTTATACAGCTGATGCATAATAATTCAACAATATGCTGGCCACCTATTAATGGAAATCATAAGTAACATATTGGAAATGTTGCAAAATGTGATGGGGATTGCAGTTTGTAAGTAACCCATGTCCATTCATTATATTTCCAGCAGGATGCCGAAATAGTGATACCTGCTGTTTTACATGGCTGCTGTTTGTACCCACTCTGTTCTTACACTGTTTCTATCAGCAAAATTCCTGTTATTGTAATGGACGATTACTACTTGGATGTAGTTGGACCACTGAAAGGGGCAATGAATTGCTTTACAAGCGCATGTGCAATGAGACACAGCTGCCCACTGACAGTCAAGTTGAAAAAGATGAAATAAAATAGATGTGTCGACAATTGGGTGCAATGAGGTGGGCAGTTGGGCTCTGTATGTCTTCGGCATCAATTATAGACCTTGTGAAGTCTCATAACTTCAGGTCAGATGTTGGCAAGGCACCATCTGTTGGGCACTACGTATTTCCCTCCATCAGGTGATAAATCAATTGAACATCAGTTGAAAGAATTTCTCAGTGGTGCAAGGACACGGAATGACCCCTAGATTGGGTAGAACAAAAGACATTTCTCTTATAAGGTGAGACCAAATAGCTTAACGTGGCAGCTGGAAGTACATTATTTTTACTTGTACGTTTTACAGTATGGTGTCCTCTATAATGGAGAAACCAAACACAGATTGGGTGATTATTTTGAGGATGAACTGTGTTTAGTGTGCAGGAATGTTCCTGAGACTTTGGTTGACTGCCACACTTTAATTCCCATCCCACGTCCACTCTATCTGATTGTGGTCTCCTGCATTGTTTCGACAAGGCCAAATGCAAGCTTGAGGAACATTTTATTTTCTATCTGGATACATGGCAGCCTTCTGGACTTCATATTCCCAACTATAGTTAACTTACTCTTTCTTCCTGTCTTTATCAGAACTCGCCTTTCTTGCCTATCATTATTTTTCTCTTTTAATTTGTATGGCCTGGCATATTTGGTTTGCCCCAAACAGAGAAGCATCAGCAAGTGCTGGAGTAACTCAGCAGATCAGGCAGCATCTCTGGAGAACATGGATCGGTGACATTTTGGGTTGTGACCCTTCTTCAGTCTCCAGAGATGCTGCCTGACCTGTTGAGTTACCCCAGCACTTTATTGTTGTTTTGTAAATCAGCATCTGCAGTCCTTTGTTTCTGAGAAAGAAACATAATACGCTTCTGTCACATTAAGAAATTTGGTCTAACCCCATCTGACAATGTCTTCCCCATCTTCTCTATTTTTAAAAACCAGCTAGGTTTTCTACCTGATAGTCAGTCCATCTTAACCAACCTGATACTCCGCTCGGTCCATCTTAACCTACCTGATACTCCGCTCAGTCTGCCTTAACCTACCTGAACTTTTCAACATCGGCGAGACCAAGTGCAGGCTTGGCGATTGTTTCACTGAACACCTCCGTTCGGTCCGTCTTAACCTACCTGATCTCCCGGTGGCTCAGCACTTCAACTCCCCCTTCCATTCCCAATCTGACCTTTCTGTCCTGGGCCTCCTCCATTGTCAGAATGAGGCCCAGCGCAAATTGGAAGAACAGCACCTCATATTTAGCTTGGGTAGTTTACACCCCAGCAGTATGAACATTGACTTCTCTAACATCAGATAGTCCCTTCTTTCCCTCTCTATTCCCTCCCCCTACACAGTTCTCCCACTAGTCTTCCTGTCTCCGACTAGACTCTTTGTCCCACCCCCTCCGCTGACATCAGTCTGAAGAAGGGCCTCGACCCAAAACGTCACCCATTCCTTCTCTCCAGAGATGCTGCCTGACCCGCTGAGTTACTCCAGCATTTTGTGTCTACCTTTTGTATTCCGCTTTCCCTTTTCTGATGAAGGGCCTTCGACCTGAAATTGTCCGTGCTTCTCTTTCTACGGATGCTGCCTAATTTGCCGAGTGTCTCCAGCATTTTCTGGTTTCATTTCAGATTTCCAGCCGCTGTAATTTATTTGATGATCAGGTTATGACTAAGTCCAGCATCCATGAGCCCAGATAGAGCTGAGATCAATTGAATCAAAGGGGAAAATCCTCAATGTCTGGAGTCATGAAGGAAGATAATTAAATGTAGTTGAAGACCAATTCTAAGTTGTGTATGTTCCTCAGAGCCATGCCTTCAGCCCAACCATCTTTAGGTACTGAATCTGATGATGATTTTAATTATTAAAAAATCATCTTAACGCATTACCTGATATTCATGAATCCAAAATCCAAGTTGCGTTAGAAATGACCTTGTGAACAAGATTACAGACTAGTTAACACAAGGGGCGTCTCAGTAACTACAACTCATTTACTGCGAGCATTTTTTTTACAGTGCAGCAATATGGTTCAAATAAGAATCAAGAAGCCTCCTCCAGAGTCATTGTGGACTGTGAATACGGTCAAACTGAAAACATCCTTTTTTTCTTACATACATTTTATCATCCATTTATTCATTAATGACACAGATTTACATGCCATTCTTACAGAAGGCTATTCTTAAAAACCAAGAATTTCTGTGTTTCTACCTGGCATTTAATTTTAATCTGTAAATTATGGAACTCTGTTCAGTTTGATTGCTGAATGGCGAGACTGATACTGTTGAGATGAAGGGGTGGGAATAATGGAACACAGGCATAATTTGCACTCAGAAGGTTTCAACATCAATTATTTAAACTTGAACTTAAAACATTTTATTAACTGTGAACCGTCCGAAATTAATCCAAAGCAAATCATTAATATGTATTCTGACAATTAAGTAAATAATAAGCACCATTGAATAAGAGGATAATTTGTGGGCATATTTAATTACAGTATAGTCGATGGAAATTTATTTGGTCCTATGTTTGAATTGGAAATGTCCTGGAAACAATATATTATTGAATGTTTATTATAAAAGAATTGATACAAAAAAGTAACAGAATGATTTTAATAGAAATGTATTCATTAGGATCATTACTCAATCATGATATTTGTAGTTTTCAACACTGCAGAGCATACGCATTTATTGCCATTTTATGAAAATGCACACAAACATGTCCCAGAGAGGACAATGTGACTTTATGACCCGAAATGCCACCTATTCCTTTTCTCCAGAGATGTTGCCTGACCCGCTGAGTTACTCCAGCGTTCTGTGTCCATCTTCGGTGTAAAACAGCATCTGCAATTCCTTCCTACACATCAATATTAATGATGTGGATGACAATTTAATTAACACAGTGAGCAGATTTGCAGGTGACACCAAAACTGGTGGTAGGGTGGACAATGAGGAGAGATATCAATGTTTATACAGTAAAAGGATGTGGATCTACCTGGAAAATTAGCAAATGAATGGTAGATGAAATTTAACACTGGCAGGTGTGTGGTGGCGGATTATGGTAAGTCAAACCAGGGCAGGAATTACACAATAAAAAGTAGGGCAGTACAGATAGACAGGGTGGAGAAGAAGGCATTTGGCACACATTCCTGCTTTGGTATGGGTAAAGAGTGCAGGAGTTTGAACATCATGCTACAGCTGTGCAATACATTGGTGAGACCAAATTTGGAGTATTAAAGTCATGGAGTCGTACAGCACGGATAAAGGCTGCACACGGTGGACCAACAGCATATTAGGCATGTGGTCATAATGTTTTGGTTGATCGGTGTACTTCCTATAGAAGGGTGAATAAAACTGAACACAATACTCCAAATGCAGTCTCAGCAATGTCCCATTTCTACTGCTTCCACTGGCACTTCATTCCATATACACATCATCCTTTCATGATGAAATTGCCCCTCAAGTCTCTTTTACCAGTTGTTCCTCAGGTATCTTTTGTAATGACCAGTTGTGTTGTACAATTATAGCATAATGTCCCACCTTCTATACTCAATACCCTGACTGATGAAGGCCATAAGTAATGGGAGCAGAATTAGGCCATTCGGCCCATTAAGTCTACTCTGCCATTAAATCATGGCTTGTCTATCTGTCCCTCCTAACCCCATTCTTCTGTCTTCTCCCCATAACCCCTGACACCCGTATTAATCAAGAATCTATCTATCTCTGCCTTAAAAATATCCATTGACTTGGCCTCTACAGCCTTTGGTGGTAAATAATTCCACAGATTCACCACCCTCTGACTAAAGAAATTATTTCTCATCTGCTTCCTAAAGGAAAGTTCTTTAATTCTGAGGTGATGATCTCTGGTCCTAGACTCTCCCACTAGTGTAAACATTGTCTCCCAACTCTATCCAAGCCTTGCACTATTTGGTCCATTTCAATGAGGTCCCCCTTCATTATTCTAAACTTCAGCGAGTACAGGCCCAGTGCCGTCAAACGCTCATCATGTTAACCCACTCATTCCTGGGATCATTCTTGTAAACTTCCTCTGGACCCTCTCCAGAGCCAGCACATCCTTCCTCAGATATGGTGCCCAAAATTGCTCACAATACTCCAAATGCGACCTGACCAGCACGTTATAGAGCCTTACCATTACATCCCTATTTTTGAATTCTGGCCCTCTTAAAATAAATGCCAGCATTGCTTTTGCCTTCTTTTCTACCGATTCGACTTGCATATTAACTTTTTGGGAATCCTACACCAGCACTCCCAAGTCCCTTTGAACCTCCGATTTCTGGATTCTCTCCCCATTTAGAAAATAGTCTACGCCTTTTTTCCTACTATCAAAATGCATGACTCCACACTTCGCTACACTATATTCCATCGGCCACTTCTCTGCCCACTCTTCCAATCTGTCCAAGTTCTTCTGCAGTCCCTGCTTTCTCTGCACTACCTGCCATTCCACCTATTTTCGTATCATTCACCAAATCTAGATAAACAACATCCACTTTGTCTGACCTGTAATTTACTTCTTCAAAGAATTCCAGCAGATTCGTCAGGCAAGGCCTCCCCTTCACGAAACCATGCTGACTTAAGCCTATTTTATCATGAACTTCTAAGTACTCCGTAACTTCAACTTTTATAATAATAGACTCTAAAATCTTAGCAACCACTGAAGTCAGACTAACCGGCCTATAGTTCCCACTATTCTGCTTTGCTCCCTTCTTGTACAGCGGGATAATATTGGTAATTTTCCCAATTGTCTGGAACCATTCCCGACTCAAGTGATTCTTGAAATATCGCTGTTAATGCCTCCAAGGCTACCTCTTTCAGAACCCTAGGGTGCAATCCATCTGGTTCAGGTGACTTATCCACCTTCAGCCCTTTCAGCTTCCCAAGCACCTTCTCCTTAGTAATAGCCACCTCTAACTAGGGGCTAGTGGAATCAAGGCATATGGGGAGAAGGCAGGCACGGGTTACTGATTGTAAATGATCAGCCATGATCACAATGAATGGCGGTGCTGGCTCAAAGGGCCAAATGGCCTCCTCCTGCGCCTATTTTCTATGTTTCAATGTTTTCCACCCCCTGACTCTCTTGAATTTCAGGCACATTGCTTATGTCTTCCACTGTGAAGACTGATGCAAAAAGGTTATTCAACTCTGCCATTTCTTATTCCCCATTATCACTTCTCCCGCATCATTTTCCAGTGTTCCAAAAGCCTTTTTTACCACCCTATCTACTTGTGATGCCTGACTTTTACATGTGTGAAGTTCTGGTCTGGTCACCTTGTTATAGGAAGGATGTCATTAAGCTGGAAGAGTGCAGAAAAGATTCACCAATGTACCAATGTGCTACTGAGACTAATTCACTGGAGAAGGGGAAGCTGAGGTGTGACCTTATAGAAGTATACTGAATCATGAGAGGTATAGAATATTCACAAACTTTTTCCCAGGCTCGAGGAGTCCAGAACTAGAGGGCATAAGATGAGAGGGAAATGATTTAAGAGAGACCTGAGGGGCAATTTCTTCACACAGAGGGTGGTGCGTATATGGAACAAACTGCCAGAGATGATGTCGTTTAAAAGACATTTAGGCAGGTACATGGAGAGAAATAGAAAGATATGGGCTCAGCAGTTACATTAGGCCATTTCAAATCATATAATTAGCTATCTCTTTATATGTTATTTCTAAAAGTTCTCCACATGCTAGATAATGCACTCCAAATTCAATTGGAAGTTCAGTGCCAGTAAAACAGTAGCAATCATTTGCATGGGGGAATAGACTAAAATATTTCTTCCTGAATGGCCCATGGCTTGAGAAATGTTGATAAAATTACAGTTGCAATGATCCATTGTACTATGCTGATTGTCAATGGAGAAATAAGTGAATCCGTCCTGAGTTGATGCAAAGGAACCATTTTGTACACACTGAAGTAACAGGTTTAGTCCAACCACTTTAAGGCAAGGGAGCTGCGATAATTGAAGAATGGTTTATCTAGCTATATAACTGGTTAATTGGATATTATCAAGTTAAAGTGACTGAAGATAAGATACCAATAAACATCTTGTACATATGATGGGGATCGGGGGAACTGGTGCTGAGGTAAAAGATCAGCCATGATCTTATTTAATGGGGACAGTCTGGCCAACTCCTACATTTTGTTAGGTGTTATTGGACAATTAAAATATAATAAATCGTTAATTATAAGACAAAAATAATCACGAGGGGAATGTGAGTGGAGGAAATTACTTTATTATAAAATGGAATATTTTGCCTTGGGGAGTAGTTGAGGCAAAACTGACCAAAGTTTAAAGGAAAAGTGATACATAGAAAGACAGGGCACTGCAGGAGAGAACTAGATATGTCATACAATGTGGGAATTTCTTGTAACGAAATAACAGACAAAATTAGCTCTGTTTTGATTCTGATACTTCTATGATTCTGATAACTTTTCATGAGTTAATTTTTCTATGATAAAATCCAGTAATTACTTTTAGCTTTATCCAAGTATGCAAGCCCTGAAGTTCGGGTCTCTTGTTGCAATATCCATGGGAGACCGGAAGAATCCCTCCAGAATTTCAGAACAACTGTACATTTATATATTTTTTGCCTTTTCAGCTTACAAGATATTTCTTTAAAGTCCTTATTTTCTAAAGTTTCTGGTAATTTGTTAGCTATGAGTGTGGATCAGAAAAATAGGTATTCATTGGTGGCAAATGTGCTTTATTCAAGAAGGGCTGCGGGGAAAATGCTGGGAACTATAAGCTAGTGAGCTTAACTTTTGTAGTTGGAAAATTACTAGAGGGTATTCTGAGGAATAGGATACACAGGCATTTAGATGGATAAGGGTTAATTAGGGATAGTAAGCATATTTTTGTACATGGGAGGTAGTGTCCCACAAATCTGATTGAGTTTTTTGAAGATGTGACCAAAAAGGTCGATGAGGGCAGAGTTGTAGATGTTGTATATATAGACTTCAGTCAAGCACTTGACAAGGTTCCTCATGGTAGGCTGCTCTGGAAGGTTAGATCGCATGGGTTACAAGGAGAGTTAGTTGAATGGATAGAAAATTGACTTCATGGAAGGAAACAGAGGGTGATGGGGGAAGGTTGCTTCTTGGATTGGAGGCCTGTGACTAGTGGCGTGCCTCAGAGTTTGGTGCTGCGTCCGTTATTGTTTGTCATCTATATCAATAATTTGGATGAGAACATACACGGCAAGATTAGCATGTTTGCAGATGATACAAAAGTGGGTGGATTTGCAGATAATGAAGATGGTTGTGAAAAAATGCAGCAGGATCTTGATCAATTGGGCTGAGGAATGGTTGATGGAATTTAATGCACAAAAATGTGAGGTGTTGCATTTTGGGAAGTCTAACATGGACACATGAGTGTATCTACGGAAAATAGCGCCTATGGCAAGCACTGAAATTGTGCCCCTGTCCAACATCTGACAGGGACGAGGTAGGGCCCGTCCTGTGCGTGTTTGGGGTTTAGTTTAGAGATACAGCGTGGAAACAGGCCCTTTTGGTCCACCGGGTCCGTGCCAACCAACAAACCCTGCACATTAACACTATCCTCTCCCCACTAGGAACAATTTTTACATTTACCAAGCCAATTAACCTACATACCTGTATGTCTTTGGAGTGTGGGAGGAAACCGAAGATCCCGGAGAAAACTCACGCAGGTCATGGGGAGAATGTACAAACTCCGTGCAGACAGCACCCGTAGTCGGGATCGAACCTGGGTCTCCAGCGCTGCATTTGCTGTAAGGCAACACCTCTACCACTGCGCCACCGTGCCGCCCACAGGTCCTTCAAGTGCTACTGGTCCACTGCCGATTTTCCAGCAACCGGTGATCCAGCACCCCCTCTTTAATCCGGACAGAGAATGCACTTGAAATCCCCACCTGGAAGTCCTCCTCCCCCCCCCCCCCGAAAATGTTGTGCCCAGGCTGGGTGAGGTGGCCGATCTCGACCTCATCGGGACTTCCGTGCCGATTGGCTTGTCGAATTTCCCCCCCTGCGGCTGGGGCTCTGGAACTCCGGCCCGGCCTGAGCCGGCAGATCTGTCCCCTTAGCCGACTTCTGAGGCCGGCTTTGCGGGTCAGTATCTCAGCCCCATTAGACCGTGACCTCTGTTGGTCCAACAAAATAGATAATTTGGCAAGGAACCAAGGGTGCCGGAAAATCAGTGGTGGACCTGTATTTCAACAACATCCTAGATCAGAGGTGATTTGCTAGCCTTTGAGAAGTCTATATGTGTATAACTGTGGAGTGGAACAAAGCCTCCAGTTACAAAGCACCATTTAATATTTTACTATGACTTGCGTAGATCAGTTGGGCTAACGCACTCATTATCAGCATATCGTGGAGCTACTGCCTTACAATCCTGACTCCCGGGGCTGTCCGTACGGAGTTTGTATGTTTTCCCCATAACCTGCATGGGTTTTCGCCGGTTTCCTCCCCCACTCCAAAGGCGTACAGGTTTGTAGGTTAATTGGCTTGGTATACAATGTAAAATTGTCCCTTGTGTCACTGGCGCCCGCCTTCAAGTGGCGCCCAGGGCATGTGCGATACCCTAGATAGGCTACCACATAGACAGGATCTACACAGTGAATGGTAGGGCTCTGGGGAGTGGTGTAGAGCAGAGGATCTAGGAATTCCCTGAAGGTGAAGTCACAGGTAGATCGGGTAGTCAAGTCAAGTCAAGTCAAATTTATTTGTCACATACACATACACGATGTGCAGTGAAATGAAAGTGGCAATGCCTGCGGGTTGTGCACAAAAAGAATTACAGTTACAGCATATAAATAAAGTTAATAAGTTACTATTAGTGTCGACAAAAATTTAGTCTCTGGGGTTATTAAAGTTGACAGTCCTGATGGCCTGTGGGAAGAAGCTCCGTCTCATCCTCTCCGTTTTCACAGCGTGACAGCGGAGGCGTTTGCCTGATCGTAGCATCTGGAACAGTCCGTTACTGGGGTGGCAGGGGTCCCTCATGATCTGCACCTCCTGATGTATAGGTCCTGCAGGGGGACGAGTGTAGTTCCCATGGTGCATTCTGCCGAACGCACTACAGGGCCATCCTGTCCTGGGCAGAGCTGTTCCCAAACCAGACTGTAATGTTGCCGGACAGGATGCTCTCTACAGCCCCAGAGTAGAAGCAATGAAGGATCCTCAGAGACACTCTGAATTTCCTCAGTTGTCTAAGGTGGTAAAGGCGCTGCTTAGCCTTACCCACACCCACCAGTGCGGCAATGTGCGTTGCCCACATCAGATCCTCTGCGATGCGGACTCCCAAGTATTTAAAACTGCTCACCCTATCCACAATAGACCCATTTATCTCCAGTGGCGTGTACGTCCTTGGATGTTTAGCCCTTCTGAAGTCCACAATCAGCTCCTTTGTTTTTGTGACATTCAAGAGGAGGCTATTGTCCTGACACCAGAGTGCCAGATCAGCCACCTCCTCCCGGTAGGCCTTCTCATCGTTGTTGGAGATCCGGCCCACCACCACAGTGTCATCAGCAAACTTGATGATGGAGTTTGAGCTGAACCTGGCCCCACAGTCATGTGTGTACAGGGAGTACAGTAGGGGGCTAAGGACGCAGCCCTGGGGGGATCCTATGTTCAGGGTGAGGGAGCTAGATGTGTGTTTCCCCCATCCTGACCACTTGGGGCCTGGCAGTGAGAAAGTCCAGGACCCAGGCACACAGAGGGGTGCTCAGCCCCAGTTCCAGCAGCTTCTCAACCAGTCTGCTGGGGACTATTGTGTTGAATGCTGAACTAAAGTCAATGAACAGCATCCTCACATAGCCCCCAGATGAGAGAGAGCGGTGTGTAGAACCTGGGAGAACGCATCATCCGTGGACCTGTTCGGACGGTATGCGAACTGCAGTGGGTCCATGTTGCGAGGAAGGAGGGCACAGATGTGCTTCTTGACTAGCCTCTCAAAGCATTTCATGACAACCGAGGTGAGGGCCACCGGTCGGTAGTCATTTAAACACGCTGGAGAGGCATTCTTTGGCACCGGTACAATGATGGATCTTTTGAAGCATGCAGGGACCACGGACTTTGCCAAGGAGAGGTTGAATATTGTGGTGAGCACTGGAGCAAGCTGAGTAGCACAAGACTTTAGTACTCGCCCAGATATACCATCTGGGCCTCCAGCTTTCCTCGTGTTCACACGCGTCAGAGCCCACCTCACCTCATGCTCAGACACCGAGAATGTGTGCACATCCCCGGCGGTGGATCCCCCTCCAGCCTCGCTAGCCAGCGCCCCTTCGGTGCTGTTTTTAGACGGCGAGCTGGTGGTGTTACCCGTCTCAAACCGTGCATAAAAAGAGTTCAGGTCATCAGCTAAGGAGGAGCCGGCACTTCCGGTTGAGGGGGTGCTGGACCTGTAGCTAGTTATAGTCCGTAGCCCCTGCCAAAGGCGCCTGGTGTCCTGCTGCTCCATCTGTGACTCCATCTTGTCCCGGTACCTCCTTTTTGCATCCTTCACTGCCCTTCGCAGTCGGTAGGACTCTCCCTTGTAGTCGTCCATGTTGCCGGATGCCAGGCCGGAGTTGTAAGCAGCGGTGCGAGCATTCAAGGCCATGCGAATAGACCTGTCCACCCAGGGTTTTTGGTTAGGGAAGATACTGACCCTTACCGTGGGGATGATGGTATCGGCTATTGTGGCAATGAAGTCCGTAACTGCTTCCGCAAACTCATTTACGTCTCTGGAACTTGCTTGGAACATGTTCCAGTCGACTTCGCTCAGTGCATCCTGCAGCATGGCCTCTGAATGGTCAGCCCACCACTTTACGTCCCTTGTCACTGTCGCTTCCCGTACTATCCGTTGTTTGTACTCCGGCAGCAGGAAAATGGCAGCGTGGTCAGATTTTGGCACATTGGCCTTCATCAGCTATAGTATTGAGTATAGAAGTTCGGTGGTCGTGTTGCAGTTGTATAAGAAGTTGGTGAAGCCACATTTAGAGTATTGCATTCAGTTCTGAGCACCATGTTATAGGAAAGATGCTGTCAAGCTGGAAAGGGAACAGAGAAGATTTACAAGGATGTTGCCAGGTCTAGACGGTCTGAGGTATGGGCAGAGGTTGAGTAGGCTGGGACTCCATTCCTTGGAGAGCATGAGGGTGATCTTATAGAGGTGTATAAGATCATGAGAGGAATAGATCGGGTAGATGCACAGTGTCTTGATCAGAGTAGGTGAATTGTAGACCAGAGAACATAGGTTTAAGGTGAAGGGGAAAAGATTTAATAGGAATCTGAGGGGTAACTTTTTCACACACAGGGTGGTGGATGTATGGAACAAGCTGGCAGTGAAGGTAGTTGAGGCAGGAACTATCCCAACATTTAAGAAACAGTTAGACAGGTACATGGACAGGACAGGTTTGGAGGGATATGGACCAAATGCTGGCAGGTGGGACTAGTGTAGCTGGGACATGTTGGCCGGTGTGGGCAAATTGGGCCGAAGGGCCTGTTTCCACACTGTATCACTCTATGACTCAATTGTTGGGTATCTGAAGTGTATTGGGCTGAATTTTCTAACATTTAGTTTTGTCACTTGTTTTGTGTTTTCATAGGAAACCTCACTTGGACATATCCAAGCCAAATTTAAATATTGTTGACATTGACGCCTTGTATTCCCTGACTTTAGGCTGGGCTGCTGACATAAAATGTGCAGTCAGTGAATCTGAGGTCAAGCCTACTCAAGCAGATCAATGCTGCAGAATTGTAATTTCTTTCCATGCATGTATTTGGTTACATACCCCCATTTACGCATTGACTCCAGTCAGGAAGGACTTACTCTTGATCAAGTATTGCTCATTTGAGGAAAATAGCACTTTGCCATTGCAGCCCATATAATATCACTACCCAAGACCCTTCCTTTGCATCCTCCAACTCCACATCCACCTTTCCAGACTGCATGCAAGATTTTAACTCAGTGTCACAGACTCCTTCATTCACATAAATTGCACCCTCTGATCTGCTTTATTTTTGTTCTATCATCCTTCTTTTGACTTTATCCGCCTTTCTCTTCCCACCTTGATGTCTATGTCTCCAGATCTCTTGAATGCTGAGGTTGGTTTTAATTCCTCGCCTACAAACATAGAGGAGATAATCTAATAAATATTTGCAGCTCAATGTTGAGTTCTGCACTTGAAAATGTTTCAAATGGAGAAACGAGAAACTGCAGATGCTGGTTTACGTAAAAGGATACAAAGTGCTGGAGTAACTCAGCTGGTCAGGCAGTATCTCCGGAGAAAATGGAAAGGTGACGTTTTGGGTCAGCTTCAGTCTGAAGAAGGGTCGCAACACGAAAAGTCACCTATCCATGTTCTCCAGAAATGCTGACTGACCCGGTGAGTTAGTCCAGCATTTTGTGTCCTTTTATGTTTCAAATGAAAACTTTACATCAGTGTGAAAGGGAGCCTTTCATCTACTGCAAATGCCTTTGTGTGCAACAAGACATTTGGCTTTCTGGACTGTTGTCTGCTTCTCAGACCCTTTCAATTTGTAATGTTGATAGCATCAGTCTACAGGAGGCAAGCTCACGTTCTAAAGATGAGGATGGAAACAGCAGAAAAAAATTAATAGAATTTAAAATGGTTACTCTCCAATTAATGAAATGTGAAATTGGTTTGTTAGAGTTACCAGTGGTGTATATCGGGGTGCAATTTGATTTTGTGTGATGTTTGCTCATTGTCTTTAATGCCCTTGTGATATTGCATGGAAACATAAACTACACGTTCAAAAGGGTAGCTAATGAAAAACATAATGTAAAAGCAGAAATTGCTGCATTTATCAATACTCTAATGACTTACATTACAACTCACTGCAGATACATAATGCAGTCACCATCAACTGTGATTAAATAATATATATATATATAAAAACAACTATTCCTCAGGATTTACTTTGGTGTCAATCAGAATAGTTACATGATGATGGCATTAGAATGTAATTGCAGATTATACAAAGTCAATTGTGTTATTTTCAGCTAATTTAGCATTTTCAAATGTATGTATTTTACAACATGCGAACTTTGCCTTCACAGGCCTGGAGGTTCTATTGCACGCTAATGAATATGTAAGATGGTCATAGCAGTGACATACCAATGAGCATTTTAATCAAAGGCCCGCCACTTCTAACTTCAGTAGTGTGTGAGGGTTTAAACCCCAAATGTTTCTTAAAAGGTGTTGCACTCTCCATTGATGATGACTGAGTTTGGGGGAGGCGGAAATAAAATTGTAGAGCTGAATGGGATCATGAACAAGGCCGTTGATCATGTAAATTATGTTGGGTGCACACGAAAGGGAGGGGGGGGGAAAGTGGCCGTGGGTTGTAACTGGAGTAATTGCATTGTTGATGGAGAGTTTGGTGATCGGGTAGAGAATTGTAGCCAGGTTCATTGAGGAAGTTGGTGGTGGGGAGGCTGGTGAATGGGATGGGGCCGAGAAGATAAAGGATAAACATGGGACTTACCTTAGGGAGGTGAAATAAGCTACTGGGATGGCCCAGTTATCCTGGGAGTACCCAATAATAGACACTTCTGGGACAACCCAGTGTAATTTGTCCTCCACAAATGGGGCACTGAATGGAAAGTGAAGGCGAGCACACAAATGTGACACACCTCAGGCACTGAATGGAAAGTGAAGGCAAGCACACAAACTATCAGGAACTGGTAGTCTGTTCCTCTCGAAGTTACCTAGATATGTTAATTATCCTGTGATTTCCAAACACAAAGCATGGAGATAAATATTGCCCACAATCTAATTGACAAACATTTTTTGCTTTGCATGTCCCAAATGATCAATACTCACAGAATTCTTTTGCTTTGTCTGAGAAACGGAAAGCAAAATGAAATACACTGATATTACGCATTTCACAAACTTTGGATATTTCTAAAGGACATTACTTTGTATGAAGTTGTTTTGAAGTCTAACTATTAACAGTAAGGATAGGTTGTTGGCAATATTGAGGGCCAACATGTAGTTAAGTAATAATGACTGTTGTACTTCGTGGTCCGGTACCTGTTGTACCTTTAGTGACCCTGGAAGGACCACAAGTACACGTGTATAAAAGGTTACATTGCTGGAGCTCAACTCCAGGCTGTTTATTCCAAGGCCGTCTGGATCCAGAGTGACCGCCTAATCACACCCATCACTTATATACACAGCCATACAAAGTAGTTCTTGGATACACAAAGTAGTCCCAGCAATATCACAACATCCCCCTTGTCTTATATATTACAACATCCCCCTTGTCTTATATAAATATTGTTTTCTTTACCATTCGAGGGCTAAAATATATTTAACAAACAAAACCAAAACACCATTGCTATTTGCAAACAAAACCAATAACACAACTAAACACAATTAAACACAATTGCTTTTTTCGCCATCATGGTGGTCACTCCTCTGCGGAATTTCACTCATCGCCGGGTGGTCACTCATCGCCGGGTGGTCACTCATCTCCGGGTGGTCACTCATCTCCGGGTGGTCACTCATCTCCGGGTGGTCACTCACTCCGTGTGGTCACTCCACAGATATATACATTTATACAAAAGCATCAAATATAATACATTAAGCCTTCAGTACACAGATCACTACACAGGTCATTAAACACAAAATATTCATTTTGTTCCATATCTTCCCCTCAAGAAGACGTGCTGTGTAAATCAAACGTAGTGTAGGCTCTAGATGCTCCACCACCATGACTTGCCTGCCACTGCTGGCCTCCCACTGCTGGGCTGGCACTGCTGGGCTCCCACTGCTGGGTTGGCACTGCTGGGCTCCCACTGCTGGGTTGGCACTGCTGGGCTCCCACTGCTGGGTTGGCACTGCTGGGCTCCCACTGCTGGGCTGGCACTGCTGGGCTCCCACTGTTGGGCTGGCACTGCTGGGCTCCCACTGCTGGGCTGGCACTGCTGGGCTCCCACTGCTGGGCTGGCACTGCTGTAATTGCGGTGCGATCGCGCCTCCGTTGCAGTGCGCTCTGGCCCCGCCCACAGGTGCTCCCCGGCAGCTGTCGCTCAACTTTTCGAGTCCTCCCGGTCGCCGCACACCTCCATGGGTGTCGGTCTTCCCCGGTCACCGCACACCTCCGTGGGTGTCGGGTCTCCTCCGGTTGCCGCACACCTCCATGGGTGTCGGGTCTCCCGGTCTTCCCCGGTCACCGCACATCTCCGTGTGTGTCGGGTCTCCCGGTCTCTCCCCCGCGAAGCAGTCGCAGGCTTCTAATCTTGGGCCTACACAGGTGCTGGGGCGCGACGTGAGCCTACACGCACCTCCCCCAGCAGCTTGCAGCGTCACGTCGGCGCCGACTACTGAGCAGGTAACTATACCAACTCACACTGGCCCTGTCGGGATGCACTCCAAACGTCCCGTACCGAGCTGGAAACTTTTCTTTCGTTTTGTTTCCCTTCAGGGTTTTTTTTAATTTTAATTTTTAATTTTTTTATTTTTATTTTTTTAAACCTTTTCTGCTCGGGCATGCTTCATTCCCTCCCTAGGCGAAACACCAAGCCGCTGCCACCATGTTGTTCTTCGTGGTCCTGTACCTGTTGTACCTTTTTTGTGACACTGGAAGGACCACGAGTACACGTTTATGATGTTATCATGGTGCAGCTTGTACTCCAGGCTGTTTGTTCCAATGCCGCCTGGATCCAGAGTGACCGCCTAATCACACCCATCACTTATATACACAGCCATACAAAGTAGTTCTTGGACACACAAAGTAGTCCCAGCAATATCACAACATCCCCCTTGTCTTATATATTACAACAATGACTAGATAATTGATTTGTTTTAGAGCTTTTGTATTCAGCCAAGCTGTACTTCTACAAAACCGTTTTGAAGGATCTTCTTAGATCACGCAAGGTCAGATGGGGCTTTCCTTTAACATGTAAAAACTCACTTCCAACAATGAAGCCTTCTCTCAGTACTGTATCAAAGCATTGGCATAGATTTTTGTGTCAAGTTTCTAGAGCGGGACTTAAACCAAAGCCTTTTGATTCAGGCATAAATGCTACCATAGACACAAAAAGCTGGAGTAACTCAGCAGGGCAGGCAGCATCTCTGAAGAGAAGGAATAGGTGAAGTTTTGGGTCGAGACTCTTTTTCAGACTGAGGGCCAGGGGAGATGGAGATGAGAGATATGTAAAGGTGTAAAAACGACAGATCAAAGCAGATGCTGATCAAGGAAATGCAGAATGATTCATTGTTAGCTGAGGGGAAGGTGACAAGGAAGCATATAATCAGTAATATTAATCAGGCAGAGTGAAACTAGTCAGAGAATTAGGGTGGGGGATGGATGGAGAGGGAAAGCAAGAGTTACTTGAAGTTAGAGAAATCAATATTCATACTGCTGGATAGACACAAAAAGCTGGAGTAACTCAGCAGGGCAGGCAGCATCTCTGGAGAGAAGGAATGGATGACGTTTCGGGTCGAGACCCTTCTTCAGACCTCATACCACTGGGTTGTAAGCTGTCCAAGTGAAATATGTGGTGCTGTTCCAAACTGAACAATGTCTGACTCAGATGTTATTGAATTAGAATATTCCTCCAATGTTAGATTGAGGGTACATTGTTATAGTGATTGATATAAACTTACCAATATCTGTTTTCAGAGTGAATTAAAATGCTTGGTACATCTAAAAGATGCAATGTATTCAGAAATGTGATCAAGATTCTTTTCAAAATTGCCTTTGCGAATATCAGATTCCATCAATAATCTCTTGATCCAAATAATACAGTAGTTGAAACCAATTTGATGGCATCGTTCAGAGCAGTTATTTGCCTTGCTTGCTTGATTAGTTGTCTGACAATAGTGTTGCAGGGCAGCATTATGGAGCAGTAGAGTTGCTGCCTCACAATGCCAGAGACCTGGGTTCAATCCTGATTTTGGGTGCTGTCTGTACGGAGTTTGTATATTCTCTCTGTGACTGTGTGGGCTTTCGCTGGGTTATAGTCATAGAGTCATAGTCTTACATTGTGGAAACAGGCCCTTCAGCCCAACTTGCCCACACCAATCAACATGTCCCACCCACACTACTCCCACCTGCCTGCACTTTGGGTTATATCCTTCTAAACCTGTCCTATCCATGTACCTGTCTAAATGTTGCGATAGTACCTGCCTCAATCATCTCCTCCGTCAGCTCGTTCCATATACCCACCCCCTTTGTGTGAAAAAGTTACCTCTCAGATTCCTATTAAAAAAAATTCCCCTCACCTTAAACCTATGTCCCCTGGTTTTCAATTCCCCTACTCTGGGCAAGAGTCTGAACGTCTACCTGATCTATTCCTCTCATGATTTTCTACACCTCTATAAGATCATCCTTCATCCTTCTGCGCTCTAAGGAATAGAGTCCTAGCCTGCTTAACCTCTCCCTGTAGCTCAGGCGTTCGTGTCCTGGCAACATCCTTGCAAATCTTCTCTGCAGCCTTTCCAGTGGGGTGCTCCGGTTTCGTCCCACCTTCCAAAGACGTGCAGTTTTGTTGGGTAATTGGCTTCTGTAAATTGTCCCTAGTATGTAGGATAGAACTAGCGTATGGGTGATCATTGGTCAGCATGGACTCAGTGGGCCAAAGGGCCTGTTTCCATGCTTTATCTCTAAACCAAACCAAACTACAGCTGTCTATCATCACACAGAAAATTCAACAGGAAAGAAACCACACCATACCAAACACTACAAAAATGAAAAATATATACTCTTGACCACTCATCTTTGGGAATCAAAGCAGAGGAGGCAGAAAGAAACTGACTCAGTATTACAAAATTGGTGAATGCACAGAGTCTTTTACTCAGGGTAGGGGAAATCAAAAAACAGAGAACACAGGTTTAAGAGGAGAGGGACAAGATGTAAAAGAAACCTGTGAAGTAACCTTTTCACTCAGAGGATGGTGGGTATATGGAGGTCAAGGGGTTAGTTAGGGTAGGTATTTAAAAACACTTAGTTAGGTATATGGATAGGGAAGGTTTAGAAAAATATGGTTCAAATGTAGGCAAATTGGGCTAATTTGGAGGGTCATTTGTCGGCATGATCAAGTTGGACTGATGGACATGATTCCATGACTCTGACTCTAAAATATGCGTTAGTGCAACAGCTGACCATTCTGCAGAATGACTGTTTTGCGTTTCAATTTAAGTTCGATTTAATCCCAACTGATATTTAATTGCACGTTGGGGAAAATTGCACAGAAATTGCATTACTTTCAAATTATTCATAAACTGATAACAGATGGTCATCAATTGTGAATCCTTGATGCTACAGGGTGGATGGTAAGTACACAAATGGTTCTGATTATTGATGTTCCAGGAAGATTACTTTTACGATATTCTTTTCAAACAAGTTTATAGTAATTCATGAATAATCAAGCACAGCTTCTGAGAGCAAAATTGATTTTTCTAACGTTAGAGCCTTTGCACAAAGTGAACAAAATGCGTAATGGAAAACAACATTTTTCAAATATTTAGAGATATTAGCAGTATCAATAACTCTAAAACCACTTACCACTGGATCACTGTAAAGCTAATTTTATATAACTAAAACATTTTGTAATTATAATTGGAGAAATATTAGTCCGTTATTCTATATCCATTGCAATTTGTAGACCAATCTTCCAATTGTAGCTTTAATGTTACCATCAGTTCGATGCTAGGCACGTTAATGTAGTGAACTTATGTTAATTGGGAATAGATAAACTGACTTCACATTGGATCCATGCAGGCAAAAACAGATTAAACTTTCATCCCATCAATCCAGGCCGGATTTGGATCACTGGTCCAAAAAGCAAAAGAGCCAATATTTGTAACCAATGCATCACTTAGTTTGTGAATAAAACTCTTTTGATTGATTAAAATGTGCTGCACAGAATCAATTACATGTTGTGTCCAAGTGCAAAATACATTTTCTCAGTCTAATTATCTGTTTGACTCTTGGTGCATCCTATGGATGGGCTGTGAGTTATATTCTTTAATTTTAGACCTAGAAATTCTCAAATTTCCATATTTCATGCAGATCTCTGTTGAAACTGCAAATTATTACTGCAATTATTTGGGGATGAAATTCATCCCGAGATTACAGTGACTTGACTGCCTGTTTTATATTTTGTTTGCTTTTCTTTTCCAGTGACTTTTTCTGTATAACCCGAAAAGATTTTTATCTAAGTGAAAGCAGCATTATAAATGAATCACATTTTACTAGATTTTGTATTAGGAATTGCACTTTAAAGGTTACATTTTGAATTCGTTCAATAAGAAGCACTGTAAAAAATGTAAAATGTGTTCATTTTTTGTTGAGTATTCTTGAAGCCATTTACAGTAATTAAACTATTTACAAGAATGGCAATGAATTTCAGGATAGTAATGTATTCAAGATTTCAAAGACATATAACTGCATCTGTA
The DNA here is from genome assembly GCF_053455715.1 of Rhinoraja longicauda. Taxonomy (NCBI): domain Eukaryota; kingdom Metazoa; phylum Chordata; class Chondrichthyes; order Rajiformes; family Arhynchobatidae; genus Rhinoraja; species Rhinoraja longicauda. The sequence continues at coordinate 76,745,875 of NC_135953.1, read as the reverse complement.
ATGTCCATTGTTTTGGCTTTTGCAAATGGTAAATTACAAGTTCACAAAATTTGCAAAATTTTCAGTACGATAATGTTGCACACAAATTAAAGTTGTTACAAATTTACATTACTGATAAAATGCTATGATAATAAAAGATTGGGACCAATGTTCACCCTCACCCTCACACATTTAAGTAATTACTAATATATTACATTTACCAAAGGCACCTCAAAAATATATCAGTTTAGTCTTATAATCTTTGATAACTTTTCCAAATATATTTTAAATAATTAAAAAACAAACACAAACTAGTCTAGTGGCTGAAAGCAATAAACTTATTTGAGGAAGCTTCATGTTAGCAAGTAAATTTCTTACTATTTGGATGAAAATTCCATCATGTTGGTGATGCTTTAGACAACACTTATATAATGAAAATTGTAACTGTATTTGCTCAAGAGTGGATTATACGGATTTGGAGAAAGAAACAATACAATGCGAGATGAAAAGAGTTACACTAGTTATCTAATCATCACCAAAGAGCATAAAAATACCTAAGATGTGGCAAGACATTTGCTGTTCCTGTGTTGTACGGTTGGTCTCTAATTAGGTGCAGATTATATCAACATCATTGCTAGTGTTTTTGGAGCAGTCATCTGTACTATTACTTTCAAGATTCATAGTGCGGTTTGCAATAGCAGACATCTAAAAGATCTTCATGCAATACAGATCTAGAAACATAGAAAATAGGTGCAGGAGTAGGCCATTTGGCCCATCGAGCCCGCACCGCCATCCAATATGATCATGGCTGATCATCCAAAATCAGTACCCCATTCCTGCTTTTTCCCCATATTCCTTGATTCCGTTAGCCCTAAGAGCTAAATCCAACTATCTCTTGAAAACATTTGTTCTCCCAAACACTCCATGACTTTAGACACAAAACGCTGAAGTAACTCAGCAGGTCATGCAGCATCTCTGGAGAAAAGGAATAGGTGATGTTTCGGGTCGGTAGGATACACATATCAGGATAGGATGAACAAAGAGGATAGCAGATCATTGAAAGTGCAGGAACAAGCCCTTTGGCCCAACATATCTGTGCCGATCACGATACCAATCTAAATTATTCCCATCAACCTACACCTGGTCCACATCCTTTATTCCCTGCCTGTTTCTATATCACTTTAAATGCCTTTTAAACATTGCTGTGAAAGCTCCCTCTATCAACTATTCCAAGCATTCTACCACTCATAGTTTAGTTTAGAGATACAGCATGGGAACAGGCCATTCCACCCACTGAGGCTATGCTGAACATTGATCACCCGTTCACATTAGTTCCATGTCATCCCACTTTCTCATCCACATCCGACACACTAGACACAATTTACAGAGGCCAATTAATCTACAAACCTGCACGTCTTTGGGATATGGGTGGAAATCGGAACACTCAGAGGAAACAGGGAGAATGTGCAAACTTCACACAGAACCTGGGTTGCTGGAACAATGAGCCAATGGCTCTACCAGCTGCACCACTGTGCTGCCCTCTGTTAAACTCACTACGTAACTCTGTGCCTCTGTGCATCCTCTCTGTATAAATAAAAATGCTTCCCAAATCTCATTCACGTTTTCCTCCTCCTCCCTTAAAGTTATTCCCTCTGGCAGTTGACATTTCTGCCCTGGGAGAAAGACTAATTACCTGTACCTATGCCTCTCATAATTTTACAGTATATTCTATCAATTTGCCTCCCAGCCTCCGACACTCCAGAGAAAACAATCCAGATTTGTCCTCCCGCTCCTTTTAGTTAATATTTTCCAGTCTGGGCAATATCTTGGTGAATCTTTTCCGAACTCTCTCCAAAGCCTTCACACATTTCTTGCAAAAGGACACAAAGTGCAGGGGTAACTCAGAGGGTCCAGCAGCTCTCTGGAGAATTCGGATAGGTTTTTGGGGGGGTCAGAACCCTTCTTCAGACTAATTCCTCCAATCAGTCTGAGGAAGGCTCCCGTCCTATTCATGTTCTCTAGAAATGCTGCTTGACCTGTTGAGATACTCCGGCATTTTGTGTTCTTCTGTATAAACCATCATCTGCAATTCTTTTTTTCTCCATAGTTCTTGCAATTCAGTGACTAGAACTGCGCACAATACTCCAAATGCAGCCAACGAAAGGGTTTTTTGAGCTAGAACTTCCTACTTTTGTACTTATTGACCTACCTGATGAAGGCAAACATGTTGTCCAACGTCTTGGCCATTCTTACTACTTGTGTTGCCACTTTCAGGGTGTTTTCAGATCTCTCTGTGCTCCCAAAGGTCCTGCTATTGTCCAAATATTTTCTCTCTTGCATCGAATCTCTGGGGGCTGGGGTTAAAGTGCACCATTACCAGCCTCTCGAAGCACTTCATAATGCTAGATTTCACAACTACTGGATGGTAATCATTAAGACACGATACCTTCCTTTGATGGTGGTCTTTTTGAAGAATGTGAGGACCTCAAAATGGGGTAATGAGAGGTTAAAGATGTCTGTGAATGCCTCTGCCAGCTGATCTGCACAGAACCTGAGGACGCATCCAGGGAATCCAACTGGACCATTTGCTTTCTACGGATTCACTCTCAGGAAAGCCGATCTTACGTCTGCCTCAGTTTGGTTCAGGTGCACCAGAGACCGGTGGGGCTGGTGGCATTCCTCCACTGACCTCCTGTTCAAAGCTGATGTAGAATGCATTGAGTTAATTGAGGAGGGACCCATTGTTGCCAGCGATACTTCCCACCTTCACTCTGTAGCCTGTTATAGCTTGAAAGCATGCACTAACAGACTCAGGAACAGCTTCCTCCCCTCCATTATCAGGCTTCCGAACTGTCTTTTCACAAGCTAGGGTCCTGTTTGATTCACCTCTATCCCACTAGGTACATTGAACTGTGTCTAAGTAAAACAGATGTGTTACAATGCACTACCACCCTAAGAACTATATTTTGTGCTGTGTATCTTCTTTGCTCTGTCTATTGCACATGAATTTGAACTGATTGGTGTCTATCTATGTATGTTATATCTGATCTGTTTGGATAGCATGCAACACACAGCCTTTCACTGCACTTCAGTACATGTGACAATAATAATTGTAAACCTAAACCTGCAAACGACAGATCACCTCTGGAGAAAAAGGATGGGTGACGTTTTGGATTGGGACCCTTCTTCAGTCTAACCCTTCACAATTTTTATCTAGTGACACGATCCTGTGCAGTGCAATTTGAATTCTACAGTATCAAAGTTGCAGCCTGTTGACGTGAAGGCCCAACCCATTTTCCTGGGTGGATTTCAACAAAATGCAATGGACTTATTTCATTGTTAAATGTTTTATCTTGACTGTTTATCCAAAACTCCCAGCATTACACTGAGGAAATGTCACTTGGGTCTGACCTGAGGCAGAATCCATGACCTCAATGGGATTTTCAGGGCACAGATTTAAGAGCCAAGGTAAGTTTTGTAACAATGCTTCTAATTTGTTATAGATTTTTATGAATTCTGATTAACATTTACAAAAATTTACATTTCATTTTATTGAAGCTCAAGGATTTCCGAATATCTGTGACTGGAAGGAAAGCTCTGCTCCCACCTTTACCTTCCGCCAGGGGCCATTAGTGGTGGAGCCTTTGCTCCTTACTGCCAGAGGCCTCGTCACAGCCCTGTCCTCACTCTTATATTTAAGGGCATGGATGGTCAATAAAAGCATCAACAAACCATCCAAAATCTGTCTTCAATGAAACTTTGGACAACGTGATTCAAATCAGTTATCTCACCTCAATTCTTCCAAGTTCACTTAGACCTGATGAAGAACATGACGAACTGCTAAAGCTGCATTACCTTCAGCATGTTTTTTTTTGCATTTCTGATGCATGTACATCAGATTCCAGATGCCAAGTCGTTGTCCCTAGATTCCACGGCATCAGCCCATCAGGCTTATATTTTACGGCTGTGAATGCTGGATCATATACTCCCGTAAGGAGGAAATGAGCAACTTCCTATTTCAACATCTGAGCAAAGTCTTTGGAGTCAAATGAAAGGATGATCAATAATGAGAAACAACTGACCTGCAGACTAAATGAGTAGGAAGGAACTGCAGATGCCGATTTATACCGAAGATTGACCGAAAATGCTGGAGTATCTCAGCGGGTCAGGCAGCACCTCTGGAGAAAAGGAATAGGTGAAGTTTTGGGTCGGAAGAAGGGTTCTGATCCAAAACGTCACTTATTCCTTTTTCTCCAGAGATGCTGCCTGACCCTCAGAGTTACTACAGCATTTTGTGTCGACCAGCAAAGTAGCCATACTATGCTGACTGATCACAGACTCTGATGTCCGAGATGCAGCATTTGGATACCTAAATGTTATCTGCTGAATGCTTAGCTCCAGGCCTGGAGGATAGGCCCTCTACATTTGGTGCAAAAAGCTGGGAACATACATATTGGAGCCATTGATTTTGTCCAACAGGTCTGATCCGCCATGATCCTGCTTACCTGCAAAGTGAGTGCAATCCGGCTGCACTCCCAATTATGTAATGGAAGTCACACTTAAACAAAAAGTATTTAATTTGCTGAAAAGTCCTTTTGAACACCCTGACTTAACATTTCAGTTGGGTCCCTACCTGCTTGAGGTTGGCACCCACTAGGAAGAGTAGATGGGAATGTGTGGGAGAACAGGTTAAGTGAAAATTAGTTGGGAAAAAGAGCCCCAATTGCTGGGCTGAAATATCCTCCTTTTATGTTGTAAGAAAATAAGGAACTTGGGCAGCTTTGAAATCATTGAAGGGAAATCGGTCAAGATGCGACTAGGCAACTTAAACCATAAATTCGCTCTTTGATTTTATCTTCCTCGTCCATGCACCATTCCACCTGGTGAAAGCAGATTAAAAATCAACTCTGGAGATGATCAATGAAAACAGTCACCAGGTTAAAAAGTTAGTTGGTGTCTTTTACCTACTTGCTTTATTGCGTATTAAGTATTCTACTGGAAGTTGACTGGATACAATGCTATCCACAAAATTTAGTTTGAAAATTCTTTAGTTGAACACCAAATATTTGATGGCAATAGCACTTTGCCGCAGCTGCATTTCAAATGCATTGGGACCATTGCAACTTAAGCAAGAAAAGGAATGATATCGAGATAATCACTGCATAAAGAAATTGCTACATCTCACTCCACTATAACATGGGGGTTGGGAGCAGAGTAGTAAGATGACCTGGAGGGAAACTTTTTTATACTCAGGTTTCCTCAAGTGTCAAGATCTTCCCTTCACCACCCCACCCCTAATCTTGTCATCTGACTGTGCCTTTCATCCAGTAAACATTATCTTACTTTTTCACAAGTACTATTCTTTTGACATTTTATGTTCCCTGTCCAAATTCCCATTCCTGCAGGCTGCATCAAGGTGGTGAAAAGGTGGAATTTTGTGAGATTCCTTTTTGATTGAACTTGCGGATTCGTGCACGGAACCAGCTGTATTCACCCGAGACAGGTCGTTACTCTGGATCTACATGCAGATATACAGAACGGTCTGAGCTTAGTGACTGGTGACATTTGGAAAGGTATGTGGATGGTAAGGGTTTAGAGGGGTATGGGCCAAGCGCCGGCAGGTGGGACTAGTGCAGATGGGAAATCTTAGTGGCATGGGCAAGTTGGGCTGAAGGGCCTGTTTCCATGGTATATGACTCGATGACTACTAGAAAACTGGGTGACTTCGAATTTTTGTCTGTGAAGATACCGGCCTAATATCCTGCTTAAATTCCATATGAGTAAGTGGGTCAAATACAGAGGAAAATTGCTCCCATTACATTCTACCATATTGGCAAATCAGTCAGGCTTAGCTCGAGGAACCTTGTGAGTGTGGTGAATGGAATAAGGATCGCAACATCAACACTCTATTCGAAGGAAATTAAATTCCTAATCAGTTTCTTAAAACTTCATTACTATAATGGTTTTTGGTTTTAATTAAATTACTAAAATTGCGAGTTAGATTGCATTACAGATTGCATCAGTGAAAAAAGAAAACTTGGTAGCAGTTACAGGCACATTTTTCCATTCAAGCCCAGCTGACTAAAATGTTCACTTTTTGCATTTCTGCTCTTTGAAATTAACCTATCCAAAAATCAACCAAATGTAGCCCAGGAAGAAAATGACAACTTCTAATTTATTTAGAAATAGACAAAAGATTTGTGTAACATTACGACATTCAACTTAAAATAAATGTAGATGATTGGTTTTGCAGAGATGGAAGCCACAAAATAAATATAAAGCTTTTAGCATGTGAAAGATACAATTCAATACTGCCAACATTCAGTAATGACTCAGCCATTGATTTTTCTGAATAAAAGAATTTCCAGCATTTGAAAAAATCAAATAAATACCTTCCAGCCCCTTGGTTCCAGTACCTTCCCAGTAACAAATATCATATTTTACACATTTTTGTTGTAAATCTTCCAACTTGAAAGAAATGCAAATGGCGATACTTAACTATTCCTGAGCTTGGAATCTGCAACTTTCCAAAGTATTATTTACATTCAGGAATTTGAGTTGAACATACACTATAAGTTAAACCACTATCTAAGCCTCTTTGGAAGTATAAGTATGCACTGGTAAGATCTAACTCCAAGAAGGTCCCACACAGGAGATTGGTGAGCAAAATTAGAGCATGTGGTATTGGGGTTAGAGTCTTGACATGGATAGAGAATTGGTTGGCAGACAGGAAGCAAAGAGGAGTAAACGGGTCCTTTTCAGAATGGCAAGAAGTGGCGAGTGGAGTGCCGCAAGGCTCGTTGTTGGGGCCACCATATATATTAATGATTTGGAGGAAGGAATTAGAAGTAACACCAGCAAGTTTGCAGATGACACAAAGCTGGGTGGCAGTGTGAACTGCGAAGAGTTGGAGGTTACAGGGTGACCTGGACAGGCAGAATGTTAGGAGGTTACAGGGTGACCTGGACAGGTTGACTGAGTGGGCAGATGCATGGCAGATGCAGTATAATGTAGATAAATGTGAGGTTATCCACTTTGGCGGCAAAAACAAGGAAGCAGATTATTATCTCAATGGTATCAGGTTAGGTAAGGGGGAAGTGCAGCGAGACCTGGGTGTCCTTGTACGCCAGTCACTGAAAGTTGGCGTGCAGGTACAGCAGGCAGTGAAGAAAGCTAATGGCATGTTGGCCTTCATAACGAGAGGATTTCAGTATAGGAGTAAAGAGGTTCTTCTGCAGTTGTATAGGGTCCTGGTAAGACCACATCTAGAGTATTGTGTACAGTTTTGGTTCCTAATTTGAGGAAGGACATCCTTGTAATTGAGGCAGTGCAGCGTAGGTTCACGAGATTGATCCCTGGGATGGCGGGGCTGTCATATGAGAAAAGATTGAAAAGACTAGGCTTGTATTCACTGGCGTTTAGAAGGATGACGGGGGATCTTATAGAGACATATAAAATTAGAAAAGGACTGGACAAGCTATACGCAGGAAAAATGTTCCCAATGTTGGGGGAGTCCAGAACCAGGGGCCACAGTCTTAGAATAAAGGGGAGGCCATTTAAAACTGAGGTGAGAAGGAACTTTTTCACCCGGAGAGTTGTGAATTTGTGGAATTCTCTGCCACATAGGGCAGTGGAGGCCAAATCACTGGATGGATTTAAGAGAGAGGTAGATAGAGCTCCAGGGACTAGTGAAATCAAGAGAAGGCAGGCACGGCTTACTGATTGTGGATGATCAGCCATGATCACAATGAATGGCGGTGCTGACTCGAAGGGCTGAATGGCCTCCTCCTGCACCTATTTTCTATGTTTCTGTGTTTCTATGAATGCTTTATTTTCATGTCTCAAAAATTCCATCGCTAGTTCTGTTAAACATATCAACATATCTGCTTGTACGTGTTTTCAATATAAATATTTTTCCTCTTCTGGCATTTTGAAGGCTCCCATGTTATCTTACATTGTTCAAAAATGTAGATGTTATTAATACGGGCACTGTATTCCACCTGATAGCAGAGTTGAGTGTGACATCACACCAGGGCATTTGACAGGAAACAGAGCAGAGAAAAAGCAGAACAAAAGAAGAATGCATTTATATAACAATATTTCCCATCTCATCGTTTGAAAGAGCTGATGGAATTTTACATATCTATGTATATTTGCTGAAAAACAGGGCAATAGGATCAGAGAATTTGCAAGCAAAAGTCAATAAATGACCAGCATACTGCTTTAGTGATGTTGATTAAATAATAAGTGGTGGTCAGTAGAAAAAAAATCATCGGTTTGGACTAGAAGAAATATAGATGCAATTCACCTGACAGTTCAGTATTTAACTCATTGACATTATAAAACTGGCAGAAATCCAATTAAACTTAATAGGATAATGGCAATCGAATGGCTAGGCATGAAAAATAAATATAATCTGGAGCTACCAGTAGCTTTGGAATCATATCTCACAATGAAACACCACCTGGAGGAGAAAAAGATAACTTCCCTCCTTTTAACAAAACATAACATATAGTTATGTAGCAGCTGAAATCGACATGGGGCAAGACAAGAAACGGCAAATTAAAAAATGTGAATCATTAATGTAACAGATACATTGGAGGGCCATTAGTTAAATGTAATGACATGAGGTAGTGGGGAAAAATGCACAGGAAATGCATATGTCCAATCCCTTGTGCATCTGCTATACATTTCACATTAACATAAGGTTCTTCAAAGTTTATGCTTCTATTAATCAGGTAATGTCATAGAGTCATAGAGTGATACAGTGTGGAAACAGGCTCTTCGGCCCAACTTGCCCACACCGGCCAACATGTCCCAGCTACACTAGTCCCACCTGCCGGGACTAGTATGATGTGCTCTCATATATTACAAAATTGAAGGACAGGGATATACAATATTCTGACAGTTCGGATCACAGAAATTCCCTCTTTCTGTATTCACAAATTACTCCCAAAAATGTAAGATGCAGAATCCTGTTTGCTCTTACGAAATTTATGTTGGAAGAAATATATAAACACAGAATGTATACAGTTTACCGAGGACAACATTCACAGGCTGTTGGTACACAATAGAAGCGCACTTTAGAGATTTGCTCTGGAAACTGGCAAGGCAATCTCTTCTCCCAATACTTATAAAATGATACTTTATTAAACAATGCAACATCCATCTTTAATTAATTAAAACAACAACCCCTTCTCTTCTGCCCACATTACAACCAGAATTCCCTTTCAAGTAGATTTAAGGGGGGGGGGGGGGGAGGGGGGGGGAAAGAGTTTGCTTATGGAAAATCATGGTACAGTTGGCTTTTTAGAAATGCAAAAAATATTATTTTTAAAAACTTACAAATATTGAAACTCAATAAATCATGGATGCAATGAAAACAGAATACCACCAATAACACAGGGATAAAATGTATTTCATCCAATTGAGTGTTGGTCAATAAACATTTTTTGGATGAGTGTAATCCTTCTCATTCCTTCAATTGAAAGAAATATACTACTTAAAGAATAAAGAAATGATTTAAACTCTCTCTGGGTACCACATATTACTATTATCAACCTTTAGCTAAATGATAATTCCAATAAAGTAATTACAGCTCTCAAATAAAATAAAATGAGAAATGACACACACCAAAGAATTTACCATTCTCAAATTCCAAACAGTTTCCTGCATAGTCATTATGTTTGACTTGGTAATTAAAAAGCTGTGAAGAAGCAATGCACGAACAACTAAAGATAAAACTAATAAAAGCAAAGGAAACAAAATAGCATTGTAAATACAGGAAACCCTCGTTTTAATAGACCTTTATATAATGGATTTTGGTTATAGCGGACAGACCTACAGATGGCTGCCGACTCCGCCCCCGGCTCGCGCATTGCCTACAGCCTCGGCTGCCTGCACCACCCTGTCTTGTCCTGCCTCCTCGCCCATTCAAAGCCCAGGCTTCTAGGCCAGACCTCCTGCTGCCACTGCCAGGCCACACAGCTTCCTTGGCTGCTTCCAAGCCGTGCCAGCTGCCGCCACCGCCGACCCTTACCTGCAATCAGGTCACCTGTGGGCTGTAACCATTAACTTTGCCGATACTCACCTCTCCCCCAGCCGCCAGCAGGCCAGGGCCATCAACTCACCTGGATTCCGGACCGAGAGTTTGAAGAAGGGTCTCGACCTGTAATGTTGCCTATCCATGTTCTCCAGAGATGCTGTCTGACCTGCTGAGTTACTCCAGCACTTTGTGTCCTTTTGTGTATTAACCAGCAACTGCAGTTGTTTGGTTCTATTACATATACAGCGATAATACTTTACTCAGTTATTGCGGACAATTGGCATTAATGGACATCATTCCCCCTATGGTCTGTTATAACAAGGGTTTACCGCACCTCTAAATAAGTTCTAAATTGAGCAGATCTTTTTTGGAAAGGAATGATACCAGTGACATTTGGCATCTCTATAATATTTATTATTTTAACTTAAATAATTAAAGATTAAAAAATAAAAGTATTTTTTTCAATATTACACAACAACAGAAAGGGCTTCAGGCAATTCACATTAGTGATAAGCTGTTCTTCACAATTTTCAGGAACTAAACTTAAGAACTCTAAACGATAATAATCTTTTTTTCAAATATATTTTCCCCATAGGGATGATCCTATTTTGAGATAAAAATATTAGGAAGAGAATTCAGCTCTGTTCAATTTGAGTTGATTAAAAAAAATATTTTTTGATGAGTTGATGAAGACATATAGCCAATAATAAAACTTCATTCAATCAAGTTCCAAGTAAAATAATAGCAGTCTTTTCTTGTTTTGTAGGCCATCAAATACACCACAAATTGAAGAAAATAACAAATATTCTGACACAAGATAATTCCTGTTATAAAAGTTATAAACAACACATAAAATAACATGGAAGCTCATTCATTTACTCAGACGAATATTTCTCTCAGATTCAATCAAAAGTTATGGTTATTTTCTGCCAAAACACAATCTTGTGGAGTGCTGCTCTTAATTTAGCTACAAGGTGGAAATTGAATAACTTGGAGCCAAAGTAAATTGTAATTACATTTGATAAAACAGTCAATGGGATCGAAGGTAATCTTTGAAATGCAATTGCTGTACCTTTACCTGACTGTAGCTGTCCTTAGAATGGTTGTCCAGTTACTCTCCCAATTATTATTTTTAAAAGCACTTACAAATATTGAACCTCAATAATTCTTGGAGTCCCATGAAAACAGAATTCCAGCAGTGAACATTGGCTAAAATTACTGATCCAAATAGAGTGATGGGCTTGTTTGCTGATTTTCTGCATTATGGCAATTGATAGCTACCTCTGTTTCTCCACCTTGCCTTCGTTTGCCCCAATAAATGAGTAATTTCATGACATATTCCCACTATTCATATGCGTGCTATAAAACTCAGCATATAGCATCTATGGATCATATCCATTGTAAAAACATAATAATTAATAAAACAAATGCATAATTCATGTTGACACAATGGACAAATTCTCAAGATGAAATATGCTTGGACTTATTAATGCAATATGCTACGACAACACCAATTTTTTCTGCTGATGCCTGTTTCTTTTAATATGAGAAAACCTATGTATAGTGCAAAACTCATGTTTTTAACTCATGAATAATACAACTTTTACATTTGGGAGTTGTGGGCTGCTGCCTTCCAATAAGTAAAATTAAAATAGAATTTAATGCAAATCAGAAACAGATGTGGTTGAAAATGCACAACAGGTTAGACAGGATCTGTGAACAGAAAAAGCAAATTTGGTGCTTTATGTGAAGTGGTTCAAGGAAAGGTCCCATTCACAATCTATTAACCAATTTATCAAATTACAATTCCTCTTATTAGCCATAATTGTTATGGCAAAGTGGCACTTAGATTTCTTGACAATGCCAGTCACTCAGAATAAAACAGTTGCAAGGAGTAGAAATTCGGACCTGGGTTGTTCAGCTAAATCTACAACAAAGTAGTGTTTGCTTGTTGGACTCTGCTTCTACTGAAGTCAATGGAACCACATCTGGAAGGAGCGTACAACACATTGCCATTTCAATATTGTATCTTTGGAGCAAGAGACTGTAAACAACCTTGTACCCGGAAAAACTGTGCAATGGAATTGAGTAAATATCACACTCCATCTTGAGGAGTTGGGCAGGCTAGGACTTTATTCCTTGGAGCACAGGAGGTTATAGGGTGATCTTGTATGGATGTATAAAATCATGAGGGGAATAGATAGGTTGAATGCACAGTCTTTTTTCCCCACAGTAGGGGAATCAAGAACTAGGGGGCATTGGTTTAAGGCAAGAGGGGACAGATTTAATAGGAATCTGAGGGGTGACTTTTTCCACGCGAATGTGTGGTGAGTATCTGGAACGAGCTGCCAGAGGTAGGTACTAGGTAGGTACTATAACAACATTTAAAAGCCATTTGGACAGGTACAAAGATAGGAAAGGTTTAGAGGCATATGAGCCAAATACAGGCAAATTGACCTATTCAGAAGGAGCATTTTGGTGGACATGGCCGAGTTGGGCTGTAGGGCCTCTTTCTGTGCTGCACGACTCGATGACTTGTAGAAAACTGGGTAGCTTTATCCACAGGTTGCTTTAGGCTTTCAGTATAGAATAAAGTAAACATGACTCCTCTGTTATTGAAAGAAGAAACAATGTGCTATCAATTGAAACACTTGAGTAGGAATTCAAGAAATTGTTTTGATGAACACTCATAGAGTCTTAGAGCATCCTGTCTGGCAACATTACAGTCTGGTTTGGGAACAGCTCTGCCCAGGACAGGAAGGCCCTGCAGAGAGTAGTGCGTTCGGCAGAACGCATCATGGGAACTACACTCGCCCCCCTGCAGGACCTATACATCAGGAGGTGTAGATCGAGAGCAAGCAAGATTATGAGGGACCCCTGCCACCCCAGCAACGGACTGTTCCAGATGCTACGGTCAGGCAAGCGTCTCCGCTGTCATGCTGTGAAAACGGAGAGGATGAGACGAAGTTTCTTCCCACAGGCCATCAGGATTGTTAACTTTTACAACTCCAGGGACTAAATTTTGTCTTCTCTGTATTAACTTTAATTTATATGCTGTAACTGTAATTCTTTTTTTTTGTTGCACAATCCGCAGGCATTGCCACTTTCATTTCACTGCACATCGTGTATGTGTATGTGACAAATAAACTTGACTTGACTCTACAGTGTGGAAACAGGCCCTTCGGCCCAACTCACCAATACTGGCCAAAAATGTTCCAGCTACACTAGTCCCGCTTGCCTGCGCTTGGTCCATATCCCTCCAAACCTGTCCTATCCATGTACCTGTCTGTTTCTTAAAAGATGGGATAGTCCCAGCCTCAACTACCTCCTCTGGCAGCTTGTTCCATACACCCACCACCGAGACTCAGCCAACTCAACCTCTCCCTATAGCTCACACCCTCTAGTCCTGGCAACATCCTCGTAAATCTTTTCTGAACCCTTTCAAGCTTGACAATATCTTTCCTATAACATGGTGCCCAGAACTGAACACAATATTCTAAATGTGGTCTCATCAATGTCTTATACAATCTCACCAACGTCTTACACTCAATGCTAGTTTTGTTTTTCAACAGGGTTTAATTATTGTTGGTATTCTACAATGATTCTACTCTGCTTTTACAGATATGGGAAGAGTTACTCTATCTACTTTTGATTTTTCACTATCATGGTCGAGTTTACTTAAGAATAACTGATAATTTGTTATATATTTACAGTTGTCGTTGATGCATTTAACATATCTGTAAAGTTACAATGAATAATAGTTCAATTGGTCCGGTTTATATCTGCTGCATACGAGAAATAAACACTCTTGGCTCTTGACTTGACTCTTAACGTAATTCAGAACACAGCATACAATGTGGAAGCTCTCACACCACATTCAGCATGAAAAGAGTCGGTGCACTGATTTCAAGGGAACTATTCTTTTTTGTTGGTCTCAAACTGTTTAAAAGTGTTATCATAATCTTTAAACTCGAGAAATAAACCATAAGTAAATTATGCCACATATGCTTCACGATTTTCTTCCGTATTTTCTTTACCAAGCTCAAATATTGACTGTGGATCTGTGCTCAGCAGGTTGTGCAGTCGCGAATCTGAATTTCTTATGGTAGTCATGTTTAATGTCACACATGTTATGTCGCTTTCAACAGCATCCGAAGGTTGATTAGTTGTGTTATTTTTAATCCACTGGTCACACTCAGAATCAATATGGTTGGCTGATTCTGGACTGGCTACTGGGAAATTGAATACAGATGAAACAGCATCGTGATTCTGAGATTTTGCCATAAACTGCCTTTCAGAAGCACCTGTTTCGTCACAGGCATCGCTTAACTCGGTAGTATCTAACTTTTCAGTCATATTTGTTACTTCATTTCCACAGTGAGGTTGGGATATTGAAGAATAAATATCTATTGTTTGGGCATCTGTTTCTAAAGGCAAGAACACTGGACTTCCACAATTATTTGTTTCTTCCACTTGCATTTCTTCAAATCCTGTGGATGTTTGGGTCATCTCCGGTGTTGAAGGCTGAGGCGGAGTCTCTTGATCTTTTATTTGATCTGTATATTGACAAATTACTTTGTATCAAAAGAACAATGTGTAACACGGAAAAATGAAACTATGAGTGCACAAAGAGAAATGGACCAACATTAACATCTGCTTTGGAAATTAAAATATCATGTATCCACAATATATTTATTGTACGACGAATGGAAGTAAAAATGAAGAAATTCTAGCTTTTAAGAGTACTGTTTAATGTACCTAACAGGCATTGCCTCTTCTGTACCCCTCGCTCTGTCAACCTGGTTGCGAGTCTCCATTTAAACCTTATTCAATATATCTTCCCCCCCCCCACTCACTTTTAGGGATGACCTAACTCCCACCTATGACTCATCACCTTTCGTGGTCATGTCTCTTGACCTGCTCTTTTTCCAATAGTGGTCCAATTACTTCTCAGTACCCAATTTTTAGAGTGTCCCCCAGATTAAACAGGTGTCACTGGCAACTGCATTTCAAGCTTATTTCCTGCGAGTTAAAATAATTTATTGCCTGATTCTAACCTGTTGTGATGCTAGGTCTGTTTCTAATTTTCAAAGTTCATCGCAGGGGCAATTGATTGGTCCAATGTAATTTAGGCTCCTGCTCCCTACTGCCTCACTTGTCTATACTACAAACCTTTAGCTTTATATATTTTTTTAACTTATTATAGTTAAGCAAACAAATCTAATTGTGCTGTATTAGTCATTAACAAGTTTGCATAAGGCTATTTTACATAATTCAGTAACAAGGTCTGCAAAAGACATAGGTCATCAGATTATCATAAACAGTCTGTGTTACATTTATAAAGCACAACAATATTTCAGGTCCAAAACCTTTCATTTGGAATGCCAGTGGGTTTTGATGAATGATCTTAGATCTGAAACTTTAAGTTTTCTCTCCCCACAAATGCCACCAGCCCTGCTGGTTTCCGGTTTAGACCTGATTCAATTTATTGATTTATCTCACAATATGTTCAAAAAAGCTAATTAAATCAATGAAAAAGTACCAACATGATCATATTTTAATATTACAATTTAATACGCTTTTTGAAAACAAAATAAGAAGACATTTCCAAGTCTAAACACCTATTCAAATTACTCAAAACCTTCTTGCTTAAATACATAGGCAAATAATGTAGAATGGTTATCTTCAATAAAAGGCTAGAAACTCTGATTGCAGGGGAGCCTGGTCTTTGTGCAATTAGAGGAAATTAACCAATACAATATGTTTTACCATGTTTGCCTCTGAATTTGTAAACTGCAATTGAGAGGCAGTTGAGCTGAATTAAGAGGAAGGTATAAAATAGCTAACATTGCATTGCAGTCCCTTTAGGAATGGAAACCAAAGTGTTATTGATGGAAATATTAAAATCTTTGTGTTCTAATTTCACAGAACAAGGCAATGTAAAATCACATGAGGCATGAAGGAACTTCTTATAAGTCTACTATGCAAGTGGTAGATTTACATTTGGATACAGGAATGGGTGCTTATGTATCCCACAAACAATGGCTGGATCTAACAGATTCTCTTCAGTCAAAAATGTAGGGGATTCTGAATTGGATCAGTCAAGTAAGCATAAACAATCTGAATCGGAAAGTTGATTCAACGTTGGTGCCTTTCACAGGCCTTGTCCAAAGATCAAAAGGATGGTGTGTCTTGAAAGACAGGATATGTGTGTGGAGCTATTGTCTGAGAGATTTTCAATTATCCAACCACTCAGTAGATGACAGAGAGAAAACCTTAACTGAATTGCTTCTCAATTCAAGATGATGCGGACAATGATAGTGAGAATATTTTTTTGGATTTGGTCTTTAACAACAACTAGGATGATACATGATCTTGTGGATAGCCAAAAGATATTAGAGTACCAGATTGTATTAAGAATAACAGAAGAATTGTTGTATGTCAAAATAGAAATAGTGGAACAAGTTTATTTATATGTATATTAATACATCTCAAATAAACGTTAGTTTAGTTTAGTTTGCAAGATTGTGAAAATTGCAAGAATTCTGAAGAGCTAAATAATGTAACACATCCTAAGAAAAAAAATTGCATGAAGTAACTCCAATTAAGATGAACAAGGGAGATAACTAAGCCACTAGTAAAAATGCTGAAAAAGGTTCTGGAGAAAGGATTTTGGGGCAGGGATGATAACACTTTCTCAGTTATGTTCAAACCCAGAAAATGACCCTTTGAGAGATTTAGCATGGCAGGTTAGATAACAGTATCAGGATGTGCTAAATTGCTGAATGAGTAAATTGCAATGTTTTTATTACTGAAGGGAATGCTAAGGCGGCAATAATTTTGCTGAAATTGATTCAGTAAAAGTAAGGGTGAAACTGATCTAAATCGGGATTAAAGCATTTTAGGTTAAAAATGTTGCAAGATATAGTTCATCCTAGGGTCCTGGAGAAAATGGCAGACTTATCATGTTGGGAAAAGGCTTGTTAGTTCAATAGCTCTGAGATTGGGGTCATTTTCAATCTGGCAGGGAAAGGCTCGTAAGGGAGTGCATAAAACCTGTCAAGTAATAGATCTATCACTTTGACATCTGCTATAAGGGATGATCACCCAGAGAATAGGGGTTTAATATGAAATGGTCAACATCATTTGAGCGAAACATGGTCCAATGTTGTAAACACAATTGATTTGCTTGAGCAAGCAAGAGAGCACAAGGCCAATCTGGTTGATATTCTTTATATTTGACTTTCAAGAAGTCTTTATTAATACTCCAGATAGAAATTTGTTAAAAAAGGTAACAATCCTTGGGACTGGCAAGTCAATTTGGGTTGGGTAGTATTGGGTTGTTATTATTGGTAATAGATGGTAAGCAGCTATGCAACAACTGGAAGACATTGGGAGCACCGTGGTTTTTGATCACAAATATTGAAATAGATGAGGGTTTTTTCGGAAATAGATTTATATAGTTCTTTTTGCTTTCATATCCCTAATAATGTTATTGCCATGACAATGCAATTATAAAATTAAATCTTGCTTACTACATAACTATTTAAAGCACTATGCAGTAGTTTTATCCTGCAAATTGTTTTTTGATATGACTGGAAAATGAATGCCTATAATCCATCGTGTTTAAGTTTGCCTTGTGGCTCATCTGTTTTTATAATGCAGGAGCTTCCTCCCACTCTAACTTGCCCCATTTCTCTATTCCTTTCTCCTTATGTATGTGTTAAGCCTCCTATTAAATGCCTCAGGGCTTAATGCCTCGACAACCATCAATCCTCCTCTCATTATTTAGTCAGAGGGTGGTGAATCTGTGGAATTATTTGCCACAAAAGGCTGTGGAGGCCAAGTCAGTGGATATTTTTAAAGCAGAAATAGATTGATTCTTGATTAATACAGGTGTCAGAGGTTATGTGAAGAAGGCAGGAGAATGGGGTTAGGAGGGCGAGATTGATCAGGCGTGATTGAATGGCAGAGTAGAATTGATGGGCTGAATGGCCTAATTCTACTATTCCTTATGATTATACCACATTCCCGCTAATCTGTATTGCAATCCAAAGAATAATCAATAGTTATGAATGAAAAATGCTGGAATAACTGTACTTGAGGCAATGAGTATTTAAATAAGCGAAGGCATACGAGTTTGGCACACACAAAAATATTTTTTAAAGTTACACATGAAATAACATGAAATGCTATGTTTTTATTTCTACCATTTAATTCACTTACCATTCTGCTGCATGTGTGATTCAATGCTCTCAAACATAGGTGATTTTTGTTCTACATCTTCAGGCATAGAAGCATCGGTTAATGTTATAGTCTCTCTCCCTCCTGTTGTCAGCAAAAATTGTGAAACGCTTAAAAAGTTGCAGTTTAACTACTGATAATTAAATTGATACACACCACAAATTACAGCTATTTTCATATCTGGCCACTCAAAGAGTGTAACTGAAATCAATTTTATTAAATTGTAGTTTATAGCATAAGGTCTAACGTAAATAACAACCCAAAATGTAATATTCAAGTGACTTTCATTTATCAGCACCCAGAATGTATCTGACTGTAAAAATATGCCAGAGGTTTGGAATCACAGATTAAACTCGTATCCAAAGTACACTATATAAGCACACTATACAAGTACACTATTCTAATCCTGAAAGAGTTTCGTTAGTTAAGGTAAATAGCATTAACGTCTTATTACTGAGATAATTTTATGAGATTATTATTTAAATACTGTTTTCCCAATTGGGAATTTAATTTAGTTGTATATTGCAGTTTTCCAACTAATACAATTAGCAGGTGGAATATCATGCAAAGGGGGGGGGGGGTTAGGGGAAGGAGGTGCACTCCAAGATTCCAATACCCTGACATGGTGTGTTATTCGGCACCAGGAGAAAATAACTGCAAATTATCCTTCTTATCTGTATTACTTATTTCCTTCTCCTCCTCACACGGTTTTGAAAATTTTGTGCATTAGTTAGACAGATAGGTAGCCAGGCATGCGAGCATCTGGAGTGTGCCTTCAGCATTTCCCATTCATGACTAACTCAACGGGGACTGCTTGCAATCTTCATTGTACAATTTAGTGTTTAGAGTGGGGAAAATAAAGTATTAACATCTAATATTTAATTTATTCATAACATGTAAATCTACTTATTATAATCTGGATTAATTCATACGGCAAAATGTACATTTATAAATGCATGACTGAGATGATGCAATGAAACCGAGCATTTTAATACAGTGTGCAGGTGTTGCATTTTGAGGTTTAGTTTTAAGGCACATTTTTAATGTCAATAATGAAATTCAACAATTAACTTTAATACATGCCATGTTTCAATTAGGATAGTGCATGCAAAACCTACTCCCTAATCCCACAGAGATATTGTAGCTCAGACCTGTAGGGTAGCAAAGAAAGAGAAAAAAATGGCCATTACTTTGAGGAAAGAGGAAGAAAAACTGCATTAATGAAAATTAATTAATACGTTTGACATTTAAGAGGTTTGTTTCACATAATTTCCACTAATGCTTAACTGACTTCACCAGCATTATAACAATCATTGGCTCACAGTGCCATAACATCACAGGCTTAGAAACATTCAAATGATTTATTTAAACAACCACACAGTATGATGTGTAATGTTAACGATGCAAGACTCACTATTCTTGCCGTGACCTCAAATGTTATCCGTCAACTCTCAGTAAAAATGTCATGAGGCAATTCAATGAAACATTTTCCATTTGAGGCAACATTACTGCAACACAGTAGGACGCAAATTAACAATGGAGTAGAAAGGAGTGAGTCTGCTAGTCGTGAGAGATACAATGTGGAAACAGGCCCATTGGCCCACCGAGTCCAAGCCAACCAGCGATCCCCATACACTAGCACAATCCTACACACAAGGGACAATTTACAAGCCAATTAACTTACAATCCTGTACGTCTTTGGAATGTGGGAGGAAATCAGAGCACCCGGAGAAAGCCCATGATGTCACAGGGAGAACGAACAAACTCCCTAAAGACAGCACCTGTAGTCAGGATTGAACCCGGGCCTCTGGCACCGTAAGGCAGCAACTCTAGCGCTGCACCACTTGGCCGCCCCTGCTGGTAGAGGTAATCTCATTCAAATTCAATCACATTAAGAGATGACTTGAATGGCAGCGACCCCTGCAACCACTGGCCCACTCCTGAAGCCTGCAAGACACACCCTCTGCTGCTGCAGTGGGTATTCAGCCCAGGACTGGGATTGAAACTGATCTTTGTGGTTCAGGAAGACCCCATTAAAATGAAGGTAGATGGTCACCTTAGCCTTCAGCCCCAAACTAATGACCTTCCTTCCCATTTTTCATTTGTCCGTGACTGTCCGGAATGATCTCTGCCACTGGTGTCCCTCCCATCAACTAGTCAGCCTGTTCATTTGATTAGGTGACAAGTGGCAACAGAGCCAAGATGGCTAGTTCTGCAGTAAATGCTTAGAATGCCAAAGTCAATACGTTATGAGGATGCAATTTGGTTTAGTTTAACTTAGAGATACAGCGCGGAAACAAGCCTTTCGGCCCACCGACCAGCGATCCCCGTTCATTAACACGATCCTACACACACTAGGGACAATTTACAATTTTACTGCCGAAGCCAATTAACCTGCAAACCTGTAAGTCTTTGGAGTGTGGGAGGAAACCGGAGCTCCCGGAGAAGACCCACGCAAGTCACGCCTGCTACAATCCTACCCAAACCTGAACTTAAGGTAGCAGATCCGCTGAGTGTGACTTTTAAGAGAAATTAAGTTTTGCATTTGAACTGATTTTTACTTGAAGCCATTAGTTAAAATCATGATGCCACACATGGCAAATGTGTGAACATTCACATTGCTTGGTCTCTCCGTGCACAGTGTCAGAAGGCAGTGGAGGCCAATTCTCTGAATGCATTCAAGAGAGAGCTAGATAGAGCTCTTAAGGATAGTGGAGTCAGGGGGTATGGGGAGAAGGCAGGAACGGGGTACTGATTGAGAATGATCAGCCATGATCACATTGAATGGCGGTGCTGGCTCGAAGGGCCAAATGGCCTCTTCCTGCACCTATTGTCTATTGTTCTCCACGGCATATTCAATGTCAGTAATAGTCCTTTATTGTACATGGTTATGAAGAACTTCTCAGATCTGCAACATTTACACCTTCTTAGTGTTGATATTCAGTTTGGTACTTTGATAAACAATTCTTTATAACAATAAATTAATTAATTTTAATCAAACACAAAATTAAATCAAAAAATTGTTTCAAAGTGATAATTTGACTGGGAAAATCTGCCAGATAAGTGGAAAGTTTGTAAGTTAGTTTGTGATCAATTTAAATTGAATCTAGTATTGATATGGGTATGTCCTTAGATTCCCATCAATATGTGATGCATGGCAATGACAGCAATTTTTTACATATATAGTTAAATAATGCATGTTGCTTAAAGTTAATTTAGACCGCACTGGAATGATTCTGTAAATCATGCAAATGATCTCTGACTAAAGCATTCTCCATCCACGTTGATGTTATCTCCATAGGCAATCTGGATGATAGCAAAAGATAACAGGAGAAATAAGAATAGCCGTCCATAATATTAAACGCTTGAATGATGCTGGGAACATCAGTTTGTAAATGACTCGGCAAATCATCTGCTCAATAACTGCAATAAAAACTTGCACAAATTAGCAACCCAAGAAAGTGAGGAAAAGATTAGGTCTCAATTAAGTCCCCTTTCCACAGAGGACCTTCGAGAGTCTCCAGTTTTAGTTGGAAACATGGCGATCCAAATCTCATCACCTTTCTCCTTTGCCCAGTGATGCACTGAATACTGGGAGTGGCCCAGAGATGCTGAATTGGACAATGGTGTGAATCTCAGGAAACTCACAAGATTGAGTTTAGAGTCATGGAGTAATACATCCTGGAAATACGTCCATCAGCCCAACTCATCCATGGCAACCAAGATCCCTCATCAAAGCTAGTCCCATTTGCCTGCGTTTGGCCCGAATCCCTCCAAAACCTTGCTTATACATGTACCTGGAAACAAATATTTTCAGGGCATTGATACCAGACTGTGTGCTGCTCTTCATACTCATTTCCTTGAACAGCCGGAAAATTGATGTTCCAGAGAAACTCTTGCTGACAAAGGAGACACAAGGAACTGCAGATGTTGGAATCTTGAGCAAAACACCAAGGCAGCAGTGTTTTCCTCGATTACAATGCAAAGGGCACCCAACACCAATCTTAGGGCTTGGGATGCCTGTATATGATACTTAGATCATTCAAATGTCCATATTCTAAGATGATCATTAACATTCTAGAAGTAAATGGGGGTGGGAGTTGGGTTGGGGTGGGGGGAAGAGGCCGACTGGACAGAGCGACAGAAGAAGCAGGATGGTCTGGCAGGGAGCAGATAAACAGCAGCAGGTGCGAGGGGCTCGCTGGGTCACCTTGCGAGTAAGGAGTGGGGTCAGAGGCTAGGGCTCTAAACGGCCGGGGAGACGGTGGTCAGCAGGTCATTCCTTCGCCACCTCCAACAGGATCCCACTACTGGCCACATCTTCCCATCTCCACCCCTTTCTGCTTTCCGCAGAGACCGTTCTCTCTGAGACTCCCTGGTCAACTCGTCCCTTCCCACCCAAACCATCCCCTCCCCAGGTACTTTCCCCTGCAACCACAGGAGATGCAACACCTGTCCCTTTACCTCCCCCCTCAACTCCATCCAAGGACCCAAACAGTCTTTCCAGGTGAGACAAAGGTTCACTTGCACCTCCTCCAACCTCATCTACTGTATCCGCTGTTCCAGGTGTCATCTTCTTTACTTCGGTGAGACCAAGCGCAGGCTCGGCGATCATTTCGCTGAACACCACTGCTCAGTCCGTCTTAACCTACTTGATCTCCCAGTGGCTCAGTGCTTCAACTCCCCCTCCCATTCCCAATCTGACCTTTCTGTCCTGGGCCTCCTCCTACACCCCAGCGGTATGAACATTGACTTCTCAAACTTCAGATAGCCCCTGCTTTCCCTCTCTATCCCCTCCCCTTCCCAGTTCTTCCACTTGTCTTACTGTCTCCAACGACATTCTATCCTTGTCCCACTCCCTCCCCTGACATCAGTCTGAAGAAGGGTCTCGAACCGAAACGACACCCATTCCTTCTCTCCAGAGATGCTGCCTGACCTGCTGAGACACTCCAGCATTTTGTGTCTACATTCCATTCACATTCAGTTTCCATTTAATATTTGTTTTATTTATGTCTCTGGCTCTCCATGGTGCTGTGCAGACACAGGAGAGGTGTCATTAGTGGGCCAATGGGTGTCTTGTCATTTCATTATCACGTGACGTCTGTTGGACCAGAAAAACGGATAATCCAGTAAGGCTCAAGAACCGAGGGTGCCGGAAAATCAGTGTTCAACCTGTATTGTGCAATGCAATGCATCATTAACTTTCCAAAGTACTACAGATAGATAACCTGATCTTAAAAATAATGGTGGCAGATGACAGTATGGAATCAAACACGTAAAATACAGACACGTCTGGACACAAAGAATGGACAATAAATCCAGAAATATTTTCTTTTAATTAGTATGAAAGATTTCTATAATAAAAATATGTTATAATAATTATCTGTCATAAGCAGATAAAATCATACATAGCAATTTTCCAATGTCATTTTCAATAACATAATGTAATTGAGCAGGCTGTAATATCTACTGATGTTTAACCTAGATGCCAGGCTCTCTAGCACAGCAGAATCTAAATTGCTTTTGGTGGATCAGAATATTTTAATATAATTTCACCTCCGAACTGTTTGAAGGCAGAGTCTATAAACGCTAAAAAAACTGAAAAAAGATTGCAATAAAGTGAACATTAAAGAAGAGTAGTAAGGTTCTGCTGGCCAACACTTACCTGGAAGACTCCACAAACCGGAAACTTCCAATGTTCTCAGCTTTTTTTCCAACTCAGCCACGCGATTGCCTAGAATCCTGCAGAGATTAGAATAATTGCAAAGAGGCTTGTTGAACAATGCTGATGTTAAAGCAGGTACAAAAGAACACAAGAAATAAAAGTTGGAATTTGCCTTCCAAAATCATGAGTCTGTTCCATCATTCAATAGCTTTTTTTACGTAGAAGGTGGTGAGTGCCAGAAAGATGTGGAACGCGTTGCCAAGGTAGTGGTTAAAGCAGATGCATTAGTGGCACTTAAGACCTTCAGATAGGCATGTGGATATGCAGGGAATGGAGGGATTTCGGTTATGTGCAGGTAGATAAGTGATAGTCTTGGCATCATGTTCAATGTAGACATTGTGGGTCAAAGGGCCTGTTCTTGTGTTGCACTGTTCTATGTTTAGTTTAGTTTATTTTAGAGATACAGTGCTGAAACAGGCCCTTCAGTCCACCGAGACCGCTCCGACCAGCGATCCCTGTACACTAACACTACGCCACATATACTTGAAACAATTTACAATTTTACCAAACCAATTAGCCTACAAACCTGTACGTCTTTGGAGTGTGGGAGGAAACTGGAGCTCCCAGTGAAAACCCATGCAGGTCACGGGGAAAACATACTAACTCTGTACAGACAGTGCCCATGGTTAGGATCAAACCCGGGTCTCTGGCGCTGTAAGGCAGCAACTCTGCCACTGTACCACCATGCCACCCTCGGATATAATAAGATCATATCTGAATCTTTCCCTCAAAGGTATTTCTACCCAATCCCCATATTTCAGAATAAATTTACACATTCACCTTGCCTTAAGAAAATACACATTGGTATAAACACAGGACTTTTATTATTTATTTATTAATAAATGGATATTAATTCTTACTGTGATGAGTTCAGACTGTAGTGAGAGCATTCATCATACCTTTCTCACAGGCCATCAACTTACATGCCATAAAAGAGTAAGTTCACAAGACCAGCACAGCGGACTATAATTTAAATGAGTTGGTTTATGGCCATGACAATCATCACTGATATATCATAAATTATGTTCTGGGTATTGCAATCAGTGGCAAGGTAACAGTATAGGCTCCAGGCATCAACGCATCTGTCCTCAAGGATCTGTCTACCTCTGAAGTATGGATTTTGGTTTACCAATATTATTTTCTATGTTTACAGGAATCACTGATGATGCTTATCATTAAATATGTTTCAGAAACTGTTGAATATCTTTCTAAGGGCTGGACAAAAGATGTGTATTGAATTTGAAACACAGAGGCGCAGGGGACTGCAAATGCTGGAATCTGGAGAAAAAACAAAACTATTAGAGGAACTCAGGGGATTGAGCAGAATCGATGGGAAGGGAGGGGAATGGAAGGGAGGAATTATCGATAAATCATGTTGAGACATTGCATCAGGACTGAGTGGAGAGGGAAGTTAGTTGGTAAAAAAGGAGAGGTGGAGGGGTGATACACAGGCTGGTACATGATAGGTGGACCGAGTATGATGGGCAGATGGAGTCAGGCGGGGAGAGCGAGGAGTGGAATTAGGAGACAGATGCAAGTTGGTGATAGTTGAAAAACAAGGCAGATGGAGCCAGGTGAGGGTGGAGTCAGAGGCAGGTAGGTGATAAGCAGGGGCACAAGATTTACAAGTATTGGAACCTCATCTGAAATCAGTGATAATAGGAACCATTAAGGAAGAATCAAAGATGGATAAGAAAAAGGGAGATATTGTGGGTAAAGTATGTGGGAGTAGGTGAATGAACTAGAATGGAGAAGGAAACAAATATGGCAGATGGGCGGGTCGGAGGAGAGGGATAGGTATGGAAAGGGAACAAATATGGGAGTATCAGATGTGGATTGGAAGGAGAGAGAGAAAAAGAGTAACATAGCAAGTAAAGGCTACCTGAAATTTGGAAGTTCAATGTTCACATTGAAACATAGAAAAATATGCCCTTTGAGCCAGCACCGCCATTCAATTTGATCATGGCTGATCATCTGAAATTAGTACCCCGTTCTGGCTTTTTCCCCATATCCTTTGATTCCTTTAGCCCTCAGAGCTAAATCTAACTCTCTCTTGAAAACATCCAGTGAATTGGCCTCCACTGTCTTCTGTGGCAGAATCTATTCCACAGATTCACAACTCTTTGGGTGAAAACGTTTTTCCTCATCTCAGTCCTAAATGGCCTACCCCTTATTCTTAAACTGTGACCCCTGGTTCTGGACTCCCCCAACATCGGGACATTTTTCCTGTCCAATCCTTTAAGAATTTTATATGTTTCTATGAGATCTCCTCTCATCCTAAATTCCAATGAATACAAGCCCAGTCGACCCATTCTTTAATCATATGTCAGTCCCACCATCCCAGGAATTAAACTGGTTAGCCATCACTGCACTCTCTCAACAGCAATAATGTTCTTCCTCAAATTAGGAGACCAAAATTGCACACAATACTCCAGGTGTGGTCTCACCAGAGCCCTGTACAACTGCAGTGGGACCTCCTTGCTCCTAAATGCAAATCCTCTTGCAATGAAGGCCAACATGCCATTAACTTTCTTCACTGCAGTTTTTAGTAGGCAAAACATTTTAGTTTTGCCTACTAAAATTGCTCCTTTGCATATTACACCAGTATTTTAACGGAGTGGTCCATTTTGTTCCTCTAGTATCTTTGTTTGTGTCCTCTGTAATGGAATTGTAAGGCAGAAAAAGTTGAAACAATTATGTGTTATTATTATTATTTGACTGTTCTTTAAAGGAATTATGACATAAAAGGACCTCAGTGTTTCTTATATCATACTGAACATCTAAAGAATGTTTGAACTAAAAAGCTCCAAATGTTCAAATGTGTTTTGATGTATAATTCTCTTCCTCAGCAATTCCAGCAAAGACTTTCAAGCAGAGACCTTAAATAAATTTCAGTGTGCAGTTCCTCATTGGTTAAAGTAGCAGCTAAGTAGCTCTGGGGTTACATCCATGCCCTGGTGGTGTTAGAGAGGGACTACGCACTGTCCACGGGCACCCTGTGGGATTTCCGGGACCGCTGGGCACTGCGGGGGATTAAATGCATCCTTGACAAGGAGTGTAAGATAGTTGTATAATAGTTTTATTGTTTGTCTTGTATTATGGTGGTGGGTTCTGTTTTGGTTTTATTGTATTGTATATATTATTTTAATATTTGAATAAATATTTTTGATATTAAAAAAAACACAATGTGCCGGTATAACTCAGGTGGGTCAGGCAACATCTCTGAAGGACATGGATAAGCGACGTTTTGGATCGGGAAGAATGGTCCCGACCTGAAGCATTGCCTATCCATGTCCTGCGCGATCACTGAGTTACTCCAGCACATTGTGTTCTATTTAGCATCCACAGTTCCTTGCGTTTCCAAGGAAGCAGGTTAATATGGGTTATGATACAGTACAACCCATGTTGTAGCAGTTTGTGTAATGCATATTCACCCGTACAGTATTCACAACTCACTATCAAGAATTTACGACATGGAGTAAGAAATTCAGATGGGAAAAACCCCAAAAAACACAAAATGTATACGGAGAACTTAACAAGTTTATGAAGGACAATGCAGGCTGCCAGTTCCCAGGGAAACACTTAAAATATTTGCTTTGGAAAATAGCAAGGCAATCTGTTCGATTGATACTTGTCCAACAATATTTTATAAACAATGTAACATCCAACTCTAGTTAATTAAAACCACAATTCTTTCTCTTCTGCATACAATATAATCCGAATTCTCTTGCCCACAGACTGCACATCACAAGGACATTACTTTTGATAAAGAAACTTGCTGTAGGACACATCCCCACTTATAGCATAGGATTTAATGGAGAAGAAAGGTTTTACATTATAGAAAACTGGATAGTTTATGAGCCCCCTTCCCAATAAAATGGGTGGTACACTATATTCATGAAAGTATTAAAACCAAAAGGTATGGATTTTAGAATGCCAGAAATTTGTCATGTTATATTTATAATATTAAATATTGTTTACAAGCTAGATTAAAAAAAGTAATGAGCTATTATAAAACAAAAACGAGATACAAATGTCAGGCAACATATTTTAAAGTTGGTTGAACTTCCTGTTCTTTAGTTTAGTTTAGTTTAGAGATACATCGTGGAAACAGCCCTTTTGGCCCATCGAGTCTGGGCTGACCAACGATCACCCACACACTAGTACTATCCTGCACACTAGGGACGATTTACAAAAAAACAATCGACCTACAAACCTGCATGTCTTTGGAATGTGGAAGGAAACTGGAGCACCCAGAGAAAACCCATGCGGTCACGGAGGGAAGGTATAAACTCTGTACAGATTGAATTTGTGGTCAGGATTATACCCATGTCTCTGGCACTGTAAGGCATCAACTCTACCGCTGCGCCACCGTGCCGCCCATTCATGCCAAAACATTGCTCTTTTCCTGGACAATTATGCATTTAGAGAATCAGGGAAAGGCCCTGTTCCTTGATGAAGCGACTTTATTATGTAAGAAAAAACTACTTTGTTAATTGGTTTTGAGTTTAGTCGTGACAAAGTATTACATCTGCTACCAAGGCCATTATTCTTTAATTCAATCTCCTTGTTTCCAGGAATTATATAATAACCGTAGTTATTTACTTATCTTTACCATCTTCACATGAACAGATTTAAAACTGCAGCACAAGAACCCCATGGTTATCGAGCGGAATGAACACGTGCCTGTTTGTCTGGCGTTGGTGCTGAAGAACCATATTCTTGTCGTGAATTGTCTCAAGTAAAGCAGTCGCCAGTGATTTCAGGTCTGAGATGGACTGTGGAGTAACTGGCAGACTGCAGCCATGATCTTCTGACAGAAGCTCTTGGACTGTAACCAAAATGGAAAAAATAACATCAGTTACACTGAAGATCCATACAAGAAAAACAGCCATCAAATCAGTGAAATTATTTTCAAAGGCAGCACAGTGGTGCAGCCTTACAGATTTAATAATTGTTGCCTTACAGTGGGTTCGATCCTGACTACGTGCTGTCTGTCTACAGTTTGTACGTTCTCCCTGTGACCACATGGGGTTTCTCCAGGTTCTCTGGTTTCCTGCCACATTCCAAAGATGTGCAGATTTGTAGGGTAATTGGCTTCTGTAAATTGTCCTTAGTGAGTAGGATAGAACTAGTGCATAAGATGGTCATTGGTGTACGGGGATCGCTGGTCGGAGTGGACTCGAAGGGCCTGTTTCCATGCTCCATCTCTAATCTAAACTAAACTAAACTAAACTAAAATACTCTCAGAGAGAAGCTAGGGACATGGGCTGAATACAAACCTGCAAACATAATTAGTTTGTTGAACCATATTGAAGTACAACTCCCCAAAAGCAACATGAAACTAGTGACCCTCTAAGTGTAACTGCATTACATTTCTAATGTATTTCAGCCGTGTTACTGGTGTTACCACAGACCTATTCAAGAATAGCCATTTTGCCACACCTCAGAATCAAACGTCACATTGGCAACTGAGATAAATTCCCCCTGGCATAAATTAGCATCAGGTCACTCATCAAAATATTGTAAGAAAATAACTGCAGATGCTGGTACAAATCAAAGGTATTTATTCACAAAATGCTGGAGTAACTCAGCAGGTCAGGCAGCATCTCGGGAGAGAAGGAATGGGTGATGTTTCGGGTCGAGACCCTTCTTCAGACTGATGTCAGGGGGGCGGGACAAAGGAAGGATATAGGTGGAGACAGGAAGATAGAGGGAGAACTTGGAAGGGGGAGGGGAAGAGAGGGATAGAGGAACTATCTAAAGTTGGAGAAGTCAATGTTCATACCACTGGGCTGCAAGCTGCCCAGGCGAAATATGAGGTGCTGTTCCTCCAATTTCTGGTGGGCCTCACTATGGCACTGGAGGAGGCCTATGGCAGAAAGGTCAGACTGGGAATGGGAGGGGGAGTTGAAGTGCTCAGCCACCGGGAGATCAGGTTGGTTAAGGCAGACTGAGTGCAGGTGTTGAGCGAAGCGATTGCCAAGCCTGCGTTTGGTTTCGCCGATGTAAAGAAGTTGACATCTAGAGCAGCGGATGCAATAGATGAGGTTGGAGGAGGTGCAGGTGAACCTCTGTCTCAACTGGAAAGACTGTTTGGGTCCTTATATTGTGATAATATTGTGATTCTTTTTGTAAAATATTTTCCAAAACTGCCTTTCAGAACCCGCTTGCCATATCGATTTTAATTTACATCAAATAGCTCATATTTCTAAAGCAGGGTTGCCAACCAGAATAGACCAGCAGGAAAATTGTCTTAAGCAAAAGAACTCTACAATATAAAATTCTGAGAAGCATAGACAGGGTAGAGAGTCGGAATCTTTCTCCCAGGATGGAAGTATCAAAGACTAGAGAACACAGCTTACAGATGAGAGGGACAAATTTAGGGGAGACATACAGGGCAAGTCTTTTTGCACAGCACGTGGTGGTTGCCTGGGATGTCATAAGGTCATAAGTGACAGGAACAGAATTATGCTATTTGGCCCATCAAGTCTACTCCACCATTCAATCATGGCTGATCTATCTATCCCTCCTAACCCCATTCATCTGTCTTCTCCCCATTACCCCTGACAGCCGCACTAATCAAGAATTTATCTATCTCTGCCTTAAAAATATCCATTGACGGCCTCCACAGTCTTCTGTAGCAAAGAATTCCACAGGTTCACCACCCTCTGACTAAAGAAATTCCCCCTCATCTCCTTCCTAAAGGAACGTCCTTTAATTCTGAGGCTATGACCTCTCGTCCAAGACTCTCCCAGGTGTTGCCACGAGCAGTGGCAGACGCAGATAAATTCACGTTGTTTAAGAGGCTTTAAGGTCAGCATGTGGATATGCAGGGAATGGTGGGATATGGAGAATGTACAGGGAGATGAGATTAGTTTATCTTGGCTTCATGTCCAGCACAAACATTGTAGGCCGAAGGACCTGCTCTATGTTAATATAAAAACATTACAGAACTATTGCTGTGCCTCAAATTTTTCGAATACATAGATTTCTCCTTCATCACATGCACTAAAATTTCCAATTTTCCTTCCTTCCAATGCAGTGGCAAATGATGCAATTAGACATTTGCTTGGATTCCAATAGCCTTTCATTAAAAAGCTTTCGTAAGGAGCAAATGTCAGGACAGGGGCTTTTCAGCTGCTGGGTAATTGAACAAAAAAGTATAGACAATTCTAATGAACCTGGATGAGTGGAAGAGAAGTAGGCTATAACTTTCAAGCAAAATTCACCAGGGTCACCAAATAGCAATCAGGGTAAACTTTTATGTTCCAGTACTCAGTTCTCTTATGGCTTATAAAGTATATGACACACTTTTAGAAGAATCACAGTATGACTTAACAATATTCAATACAGATACCAGCATTTTTTTCAGAAAACGACTCCATGGTCATTCTATCCTATTATAAGACCTTCAAACCTTCTTTTAATTACAAACTTATTTCAGTTGTTTTTTGGTCACTAAACACTGTCGACAGACCAACCAAAATAATCTTTACTGAAGATAGACACAAAAAGCTGGAGTAACTCAGTGTAGGAAGGAACTGCAGATGTTGGTTTAAATCGAAGATAGACACAAAAAGCTGAAGTAACTCAGCGAGGAAAGAACTGCAGATGCTGGTTTAAATCGAAGATAGACACAAAATGCTGGAGTAACTCATCTGACATCTTTACTGATGGCTCTTAAGCACAACTTGTTTCTATTAGCTGCTTGCATTAAACAGCACAATATCTAATTTTCATGCAATTATTATCACGATAATGGATTTCACACAAATCACAAAGGGCAGATACTCAAGTTATTGGGAAGACGGGACTGTGCCAATCAACACTCCCAAAGCCAATTAAACTCTCATCTCAACTGGATCCAATTACTGAGATACACAACCCTCTTTACCAAGCCGGATGCAGAAAATGACATAATATTTCAGATGCAGGATAGAAACATGTATTCACAAGAATAAAAACAGTAACATTTACCTGTTGAAATTCAGATTTTTTTTTAGATTTAGAGATACAGCGCGGAAACAGGCCCTTTGGACCACCGGGTCCGCCACGCCCAGCGATCCCCGCACATTAACACTATCCTACACACACTAGGGACAATTTTTACATTTGCCCAGCCAATTAACCTACATACCTGTACGTCTTTGGAGTGTGGGAGGAAACCGAAGGTCTCGGAGAAAACCCACGCATGTCACGGGGAGAACGTACAAACTCCGTACAGACGGCGCCCGTAGTCAGGATCGAACCTGCGTCTCAGAAGCTGCATTCGCACCGTAAGGCAGCAACTCTACCGCTGCGCCACCGTGCCGCCCATGATTAACCCACTCTGGACCTATTTCCCCACATTTATTAGATGTCTCAGTCCCTTTGGGAATTTTGTCTTCCCATTTCTTGACTGGAATTTCATTCTCCAAGCACATTTTTCTCTGGAACAATATTACCCTAAATGGCAACAATACTAGTGCAACAAAACAAATTCCATCTGCGTGAGGATTTTCAACCTCTTTGGACATCCATGTTTTACTAATCCAAATCATCTGGAAGGGGGCAACTATCAAACTGCATTCTTTGCCCTCACTAAATGGACCAAAAATGCAGTTTGATTGTTTGCCCAAAAAACAAAGTGCTGACGGAACTCAGCAAATCAGCCAGCATGTGGACAGATGGTGTTTCAAGTCAGGACCCTTATCAGTCTGAAGTTTTAATCAGTCTGAGAAAGGTCCTGACCCGAAACATCATTTCATGATCACCCTCCACAGATGCTGCCTGATGCACTGAGTTCAACCCGCACTATTTTCAGCTCAAGATTCTGGCATCTGGTCTCTTGTGTATCCATTGTTTGTTGGCCCCATCAATACCTGATATCGGTGGAATATGGATTCATCAAACCCCACACTCAACCGAGACTTCGCTAATTTACCATCAGCCTCCAGACAGAGTGAGTGTGCCGACATGAATACATTGCAGTCATTTAATCACAGTGACACCCCTCCCTCACTCTGCACCCCTCCCAGTGCCCACACCACCCAACAACCGCATGCCAGGGTGCCAATGTTGTCATTCCCAGAGGTTCCCTCAGGACTACTTACACAAAGAACAGGCACAAGTCTTTGGCAGCCCCTCTGGATCTCATTAATGCCTTCAGAGGACTATCCTAAACCCTCCCATTGATGCAACATCCATTCATTCAGCAGCAGCTGTCCCCTGTAGTTGTGGATTTTGTCTTTTATCGCTGTAAATCCCTTTAGGTGTTGGGTTCAAACATCACACCTCATGGAGTCATAGAGTGATACAGCATGGAAACAGGCCCTTCGGCCCAACTTGCCCACACCGGCCAACATGCCCCATCTACATTAGTCCTACCTGCCTGCGTTCGGTCCATGTCACTCTAAACCCATCCAATCGATGTATCTGTCCAAATGTTTCTTAAATGTTACAATAGTACCTTCCTCACCTACCTCCTCTGGCAGCTCGTTCCACACCCCCCCCCCCCCCCCCCCCCCTCACCTTATACCTATGTCCTCTGGTTCTCATTTCCCTAATCTGGGCAAAAGACTCTGTGCTCTTACCCAATCTGATCCTCTCATGATTTTGTCCATCTCTATAAGATTACCGATAATTTTCCTACATTCCAAGGAATAAAGTGGAGTGGAGTGACAGAGGAGTGGAGGGGGGGGGGGGCAGGGAGTTGTGAATGGATATGAAAGATAATTTCATTGTCAAAGTGCCATTGGAACAGATCGACAACTTTTGTTTTTTCTTGTAAATTCTAAACAGGTTTCTAACGATTGGGGAATGTGAGATCATTGAGGAAGCTCAGATCTGATCTCAAAAATAGAGCTGTCATCAACATTTCAAAGACGATGACATTTATGGCCAACAGAGTGAATAACATATGGAGTTAAGCTTTATCAATGGTTCAGCACATTTATCCAGTGAAATGCTGAACAATATAATCTGACAAGTCAAAATTTGATCCCTAGTGCTGTCGGCTCATTGAAATGAAGACTATAATTAGTTCTCTGAGCTCCTGAGTTAGTTATCAGGGTTGGGGAGGAATTCATCCAAGTCCTGGCTCCTGATCACTATCTTACAACGCAGCTTAGATCTGCACTTTGTAAATGCCTGGATGCGGACTGAGTAACATTTTGCTGTAACAACGATCTGAGTATGATATTCAACATTCACAAGCAATGATCAAATAGCAACAGGGCATCACATCATAACTATTCAATGCATTATGAAAGAGAATACAAAATGGGACTATATTTACTTTAGGAGCAACATGGAACAAAGATGCATTTTTAAGCATAAATAGTTACTTCCACTGAGTGATGCTAGGTTGTATTGAATTTACCTTTTCAGATTCAATGTAATTGAGTGGGAAAGCTAACTGGACCCTGCTCCTGCTGGGACACAATGGGCTGGAGTAACGCAGCAAGTCAGGTAGCATTTCTGGGGAAATGGATAGGTGATGTGACGTTTCGGGTTGAGACCCTTGGTGAAGAAGAAAGCTAGAAGAGAGTAGAGGTAGGACAAAGTGTGGAAGGTAATAGGTTGACAGAAGCGTGGGTTTTTGTTTAGGCAGATGGTGGCACGAAGGTTAAAGATAAAAGCAGAAGGTGTGAGACAGGGTTGAAGAAGTTGCACATTGTAAAGCTGGACCCGAAACATCATGTCACCTATCCATGTTCTCCAGATACTGCCTGATCTGCTGAGTTACTCCAGTCCTTTGTGTTCTTTTGTGAATGAACCAGCATCTGCAGTTCCTTGTTTCTTCATGTTTCTCTGCCTCTGCTGATTCATTCAATTAATGGTTTTGTGGGAAAATAAATAACTTTGTGTCGTGGGAGTGGATCCAGGAAGTCCCTATACAACATCCTCAAAGTAGATGTTATCAGCTGCAAGGATAGTTTTTCTCAGGAAGTCGGGTCAAAACCAGAAGGATTGGGCAAGTGTTATTGCATGCTGCGTAGCTTGTTTCTAAGCTGCTCTCCTTTATCTTAAGTAATGATTGACAATGGTTCAAATTTCCCCTTAGCTAATTTCACCACTTTGGACATGCCTCACCTTGCTTGGCAGAAAGAACCCCCGTAAGGGCACTACTGCTGCTTCTTCCACTGGACTTTGGGTTCTTTTTACGTTCAAGAGCATTCTACGTGAAAGAGAAATTAGAAAATGCTGTGAAGAAATCATTTCTTTTAATAGTTGCATCCAATCACAATTCACAGATGACACCATTAAATGAATAATACAGGTGAGATGTTAGTTAATCAAGAGTTCATTCTGATTCTTAATCACCATTATAAACTCAAATTACATTCAGAGTTGGAAAGACTTAGCAATCTGCAAAATAGATTTGAATAATGGATAAATCGAAAAAAGCGTTCTCAATGAGGCATGCTAATTCACTGTTAGCACAGCTGCTGGGTTACCCTATGATTCCATAAATGTACTTTTATATTATTGGGTAACCAAGGACAGGTCAATTTCTAAACGCAATAAAAAGACAGATACAGGAAATCTGAAATCATACTAGGAAATAAGAAAAATATATTCAGCCATTCAGCCAAGGAAGAAGTTGATTTGTAATAAAATCAGAAACTGCTGTAAATATTCAGCAGGGCATGCATCATTTGTGGAGAGCAAAACAGACCGGATGCTTCAGCACGATGACCTTTCCACCAGAAAATCTCCGATAAAAGGTTATCGATCTGAAACACCGAGCATTTTGGTTTTACAAAAAGGAACATGAAAGTTGAATGAAGTAGTATTGCTCAATTTGTAGAAAACATTAGTTGACCTTCAGGAATACAAACACATGCTGGAAAATCTGACTGCAGGTAAATAAGGCCATAGAAAATTGTCTATAGCTTCACAAATGGGACTGATAATATTACTGAAAAATAATTATGACAACTTTATACAAAAACACTGAGTGGGCTCTGGTGAGAGTAACATATGGAATTTTGGGCACATCTTTATAAATCAGGCCTTAAAGCCATGGAGACCCACCAATGTAAATTATACAGCAAGATTTGAGATGAAAATCTGGGGTGATGACAAGATACTTGATTTGTGTGCCACAAATATGCATTTTTTAATGATTCTAATTTTGTCCCATATTCTAGATGAACATACACCATGATATTACACATGTTTACAAGGTGACATGAGGGTTTTGTGTAGGAAAATAACTGCAGATGCTGGTTCAAATCGAAGGTAGACATAGAATGCTGGAGTAACTCAGCGGGTCAGGCAGCATCTCAGGAGAGAAGGAGTGGATAACGTTTCGGGTCGAGACCCTTCTTCAGACTGATGTCTGGGGAGGGGGCGGGACAAAGATAGGATGTAGTAGGGGACAGGAAAACAGTGTGATAACTGGGAAGGGGAGGGGAAAGAGAGGGACAGAGCAACTATCTAAAGTTAGAGAAGTCAATGTTCATAGCGCTGGGGTGTAAACTGCCCAAGCAAAATATGAGATGCTGTTCCTCCAATTTGTGCTGGGCCTCACTATGACAATGGAGGAGGCCCATGACAGAAAGGTCAGACTGGGAGTGGGAGGGGGAGTTGAAGTGCTGAGCCACCGGGAGAACAGGTTGGTTAAGACGGACTGAGCGAAGGTGTTGAGCAAAACGATCGCCGAGCCTGCGTTTGGTCTCGCTGATGTAGAGAAGTTGACATCTGGAGCAGCGGATACAATAGATGAGGTTGGAGGAGGTGCAGGTGAACCTCTGCTTCACCTGGAAAGACTGTTTGAGTCCTTGGATGGAGTCGAGGGGGGAGGTAAAAGGACAGGTGTTGCATCTCCTGCGGTTGCCTGGGAAAGTACCTGGGGAGGGTGGGATTAGTGTAGAGGTAATGATCTCTGTGGTCAAGGTAATCATTCAATGCACATGAACCTTAATAACTAGGGACAAAGTTAATACCGCGATGAAAGAGCAATAAAACAAAACAGATAAAAGCTTGACTTGATGACGAATCTTATTGGTTGTTACTTTCTCCAAATGTGATAGTAAAAGATTTAACTAATACCTTAATCAGTAATCCCCAACAATACCTTGTATTTAGAAATGTTAGTCTTAAGGATATTAACTTCTTCCTGGATCTGCTTCAAATGTTCATGCAGATACCTGGACACGGACAAAAAAATAAGAACACGTTGCTTCTTTGCTCCTTTATATCAAAGCAGACTAGTTAGTTTCCTAACCAAGCTTGAAGACTGCTGTCAGGAGGACATTTTACTGAGGTTTATGCTGCCAACATGTAACCTTGCTTTTGCAATTCATCAATCACATGTGAATTCATCTCTCATCAGAATTAAGCGATACCAATCTTACTTGGTTTTTTTCAAATATTTCAATCTCTTGCACTGATATTCTAAGTTTCATTCAGTATGAACAGAGGATTTTACTTTCAATTGCTTTATCATCATAACATCCTCCATACCTGAGCCTGATATACAGACATTGTAGAAGTGAAGGCAAGATCTTTCTCAGAGACTCGAGCTGTCATAGGGACAGAACTGGAAATAAGGTCTATTAGATGTCTGTGAATAAGATCTAACCCCCAGACACATCTATAGGGGAGATTTAACTCAGAGACATAGCCATGGATAATGTTTACCACATGGACAGACCAATGGACTTGATCCATCTATTTCAAAGACAAAGCTATGAACGAGATTGTTCTTCAAGAAGAAGCAGATCTCCTGGCCCACAAGCAAGGTATGTCACAGCGAGACATGTGGATAGAAAGGGAACTTGAGCAGGATCTTCAAAATGGGGGGGAAAAAACCCAAGAGAGCTCTAAAACCTTTCTGATTTGGGGCTAAATGGACTACATTTAACCCACAATGGAGGTTCAGGCTCTGCAATTATCATAGTGATGTTATCTCTGAATCAAAATCAGGTGAAACTAACATTGTTTAATTCATGCTAGAATTAATTCTGCTCAAAATTAAATGGGTGTAAACTGCACCCATCTCAGGAAATTCACACATTTGTTATTTAAGTATTCCATTTATACTCTTACAATACATCGCTCCCTGGCTGAAGTATTCTAGTGGGAATGAGCCTGTCAAAAGAAAGTTTTATTGTGAGATGTGACCTTTTGAGCAGAAAGAAAATAATTCAGGATTTAAAAATTATGTTTAAAAATAGGACTCTAGTCCTTTCTCTGAGGTGCAAATGCAAAATCGTTCGTGAAATGGAAGGTCTGGAACATAAGAGAAAGATACTGACAATCAGTGAATGCCACCTTCTTTCAGTAATTGGTACTATGAGGTTCTTGGGGAAAGTTTCAAATATATTCTGAGTTCCACATTTCCTCTTGATGAATTCTTTTTGATGTGTTGCAGAAACACTGGATCCTCTAATCTTTAGTTGTGTCAGTGTGCACAAAGGGAGTTTAAGTCCAACTACTCAATAATTTGCATTTATCTCTACAGTAAAAAGAGAATCCAAGATTATAGATAACCATTTAAAATATAAATTTGTGCTAAAATGGTCTACTAACATTGGTAGAAAATACCATGATCAAGTAATGATAATATGGTAATTAACTAGCACAACTTCCTTTGGTGCCATTGCCAAAATAAATTTTCCATTGATAATTCAAATTTAGTTATGGTTATAAGTCGGCAGGGTTTTACCCACATTTTGTAATTGTACAATATTTAGTCTATTGGGACATAAACGTTAAATTACCTTTATTTAAAGTTATGCAGATTTAAATTTCAACGTTAACTGCTGCTGACAGAATATGTCAGAGACCTGCAAGTAGCAATTTGCTCCTGATGGAATTTACATTTTGTTTATTTGCTCGAATTTTATGCCAAAATCAGAACACCAGGGATAAATGTAAATCAGTAGAAGGTTGGACATAAATTTCAGATGTTTCATTGCATGCACAGTCACAGCTGAAGATTAGACGGTCAGTCTAATTTTTCTGCAGTATATTTAGAAGGATCTTCAATGTGAACATTTGGAACAAAGAATATTCTCTGTGAGTGAGTAACACCCAGCATCTTTCTCACAAATGGACGGCACAGTGGCGCAGTGGTAGAGTTGCTCCCTTACAGTGCCAGGGACCGGGTTCGATCCTGACTATGGGTGTGGTCTGTACGGAGTTTGTACGCTCTCCCCTTGACCGTGTGGGTTTTCTTCGGGTGCTCTGGTTTCCTCCCACATTCTCAAGACATACAGGTTTGCAGGTTAATTGGCTTCACTAAAAATTGTAAATTGTCCCTAGTGTGTAGGTTTGTGGTAGTGTATGGGATGATCGCTGGTCGACGTGGACTCGATGGCCGAAGGGCTTGTATCTCTAAAGTCTAAATGAATTAATGTTTCTTTGTTCCCCACTGAGTATTTTACACAGTGACTGGTTCTGTCTTGATACCTTTTTGGATGGATACAATTACAGCGCAGAATGGGATCTGATAATTTTCAGAAGACTACGTGACTTGCATTTCATTTTTGACCAGGGGGAGATAATATTTGAAAATGCCTCTAAATGGAGATGGCTTGATTGAGCGACAAGGGTTAATCAATGATCTGGGCTAACCGGATTGTTGCTCAGTAAAGCAAGTTCAGCGATTCAAATATCCTGAAGAGAAATATGAAACAGCTAATTTAACAATCCTCATCAATAGCCAGTGATTTACACTGGAAAGTATGAATACTTGGTAAATTTGTTGAGGGCTCCAGGATGGTGTGTTAGCTTTCTGGTTGCAGGGTCCAGGATATCTCGGAGCAGCTGCAGAGCATTCTCAAGGGGCAGAGAGAGCAGCAAGAAGTCAGTCTGAAGAAGGGTCTCGACCCGAAACGTCACCCATTTCCTCTCTCCCAGATGCTGGCTGACCTGCTGAGTTACTCCAGCATTTTGTGATACCAGGAAGTCAATATGCACACTGGCATAAAAGACATGGGTAGGAAAATGGATGAGTTCCCACAAAGTGAATGCAGGGAATTAGGCAAAAGATTAAAAAGAAGGACCTCAAGGTTAGTAATCTCCAAATTAATTCTGTTGCCACGTGCTAGTGAGGTTAGGAAAAGGAAGGTAGGACAGGTGAGTGCGTGGCTGAGGAATTGGTGGAAGGGGCACAGATTCATATTTTTGGGATCTCTTCTGGGGCAGAGGTGACCTGTGAAAGAGAGACAGATTGCACCTGAACCAAAGGGGGACCAATATCCTGGTGGATATGTTTGCTTGTACTACCTGGGACGGTTTAAACTAGATTGGCAGGGGGACAGGGTTCAAAGCAATACCTAGGAATGTGAGAGGCAGAAAGACAATAAAGAAGTCAATGACAACAAGTTCAGTAGACAAGACAGACAGGAGCATGGCAGGTTGCGAAGAAGGACTGTTGGATTAAACTGCATTTATTTTAATGCATATGGCCTGACAGGTATGGCAGATGACCTCAGG
Source organism: Rhinoraja longicauda (assembly GCF_053455715.1). Lineage (NCBI taxonomy): Eukaryota > Metazoa > Chordata > Chondrichthyes > Rajiformes > Arhynchobatidae > Rhinoraja > Rhinoraja longicauda. The sequence continues at coordinate 76,705,448 of NC_135953.1, read as the reverse complement.
GCATGGATAGGCATGTGCTAATGGGACGTTATAGCCATTACAGAAACCTGGCTAAGGGAAGAAATGGACTGGCAGCCTAATGTTCCAGGATACAGGTGCTATAGGTGAGATAGATATGGGGGTAAGAGAGGAGGAGAAGTGCTTTATTGGTTAAGGAGAACATCACCACAGTCGTCCAAGATGACATTACTGAAGGATTGTCCAGTGAGGTTAAATGGGTGGAGTTGAGAAATAAAAAGGGGATGATCACCTTGTTGGAATAGTGCTATATGCCCCCAAATAGCCAACAGGAATTAGAGGAACAAATGTGCATTGAGTCTTCTGAAGAAGAGTCTCAACCCAAAACGTCACCCATTCCTTCCATCCAGAGGTGGTGCTTGTCCCGCTGAGTAACTCCAGCATTTTGACTGTCTTCGGTTTAAACCAGCTTCTGAAGTTCCTTCCTACACACAATGTGCAGTGAGGTTGCAAACAGCTGCAAGACTGACTATGGGGAAATATTTAAAATTTTCTAATATAGTTTTGATCTCCCATAGTGCTAACGGCCTTGATGGGGAGTAATTTGTCAGGTGTGTGCAGAAAACTTTCCACAGCAATATAAAGAGTGCCCTGCATAGGAGAGAGCAGAGCATGACCCACTCTTAAGGAATTGGCCAGGGAATGAGTTGACTGAGTTTTGGGACCAGCGGCCACAGTTCTATGAGCTTTAAAATAGTTAGGTAAAACGGGAACGCTGGTCCACAAGTTAAAGTTCAAAATTGGGGAAAGGCCAAATTTGATGGTATTGGATTGTAATAAGCAAAAGTTGATTAGAGTAGGTTGATTGTGGGCAAAGGGACGTCCGCAATGTGGAAGGCGTTTGGACAATTGTTTTCAGTTTTGGTCACCCTGATGAAGGAAAGATGCCATTAAGTTGGAGAGGGTGCAGAAAGATTTACGGGACATTGCCAGGACTCGAGGCCTAAGCTAGGGGGAAAGGATGGGTAGTTTAGGACTTTATTCATTGGAGTGCAGAAGGTTGAGAAGTGATCTTACAGAGGTGTTTAAATTCAGGAGAGGAATAGATAGGGTGAATGTGTAGAGTCTTTATCACAGGGTACTTTATCACCAGCACCTGGAGTACTGTGTGCAGTTTTGGTCTCCAAATTTGAGGAAGGATATTCTTGCCATTGAGGGCGTGCAGCGTAGGTTTACTAGGTTAATTCCCGGAATGGCGGGACTGTCATATGTTGAAAGACTGGAGCGACTAGGTTTGTATACACTGGAATTTAGAAGGATGAGAGGGGATCTTATCGAAACGTATAAGATTATTAAGGGGTTGGACATGTTAGAGGCAGGAAACATGTTCCCAATGTTGGGGGAGTCCAGAACCAGGGGCCACAGTTTAAGAATAAGGGGTAGGCCATTTAGAACAGAGATGAGGAAAAAACTTTTTTAGTCAGAGAGTTGTGAATCTGTGGAATTCTCTGCCTCAGAGGGCAGTGGAGGCCAATTCTCTGAATACATTCAAGAGAGAGTTAGATAGAGCTCTTAAGGATAGCGGAGTCAGGGGGTATGGGGAGAAAGCAGGAACGGGGTACTGATTGAGAATGATCAGCCATGATCACATTGAATGGCAGTGCTGGCTCGAAGGGCCGAATGGCCTACTCCTGCACCTATTGTCTATTGTCTATTGGTACGAGAATTGAGAATGAGAGGGCATAGGTTTAAGGAGAGAGGGAAAAGATTTAATGGAAACTTGAGGGGTAATTTTTTTCACACAGAGGGTGGTGAGTAAATGGAACAAGCTCCCAGAGGAAGGAGTTGAGGCAGTAACAATAACAACATTTAAGAGATATTTTGACAGATACATGGATTGGAAAGGTTTAGAGGGATATGGGTGAAATGCAGACAAATGGGCGAGCTTATATGGACTACCTTGGTCGGTGTGGAAGTTCGGCCATAGGGCTATTTCCATGCTGTATCACTCTATGCCATGATGAAACTTCCCCATGGTAATTTACATATTCAAGTTTTACATCCAGCCCACTGAGTTCAATCTAACAGGTGCAATATGAACAAATAAATAAAGTGCCTACAGTGAGTGGATGTTGTGCAACCGTGTGTGAATATCAGTCAAAATCTAAGGAGAGGAAGCAATGTCAGGAAGTCATGTATGGGGAAAATTCTAGTCATCTCAAGCATGTGTAATAAATTATATATTTTTCTTCTCTGACAATAACGATTGATATGGCACAAGGAACTGTTCATTTGCTAAAGCTGCCAAAAGTAGGAGACGAAACAAAAATGACTCAGGGTCACCTGTTCTCCATGCACAATGCATCAACATCAATGATACGGTTTTCATGTCCTCCAAGAATATGGTTAATCTCTTGATTTAAACGGGCGGATTTCTCCTGGTAAAAAGAGCGTTCAACCGTAACATCCTGAAGTTCATCCACTGCTGCCTGATAATCATGATCCAACTGTTCAACCTGTAACAAAATAAAATTACTGGTACATTTCTGGATATTTGAAGGCACAGTTAAACCAATTACCCAAAACACAGCAAAAAGTTTAATTATATACATTTTATTAAACTGCAGACATTTTGGAACAAACGCATTGATTTTTAAAGTTGAACCTAATAATTTCCTGTCTTTATTTTACAATATCTTCCTTCAACCAAAATCACACTCTCGGCCAGTGAGTTTGTTTTTGTATGCATGTAGTCATACCACTGTGCAACTGGGAAACGTTATTGGGATCCTGGTCTTTTTAATGAGAAGTTCAACGATGTGGGTGGCTCAGTCATGGGGGTGGGACTATGGAACAGCATTTAGCAGTACGAATGGTATCAACATTGATTTCACCAATTTTAGATAACAAACCGACAAATAACCTTTCTTTTCCTTTACTTTTGTTCCTTCCTTCCCTCTTCCCTGTGCCCCACTTGGATTCACACCTATTTATCCCCTTCTTCCTCTGCTTCCACCTATATTCTTTCCTCGGTCTTCACAACTTGCAACTCCTCTACGCTTATCTCACATCTTTTGGCTTTTCATCTCTGGCCCTTGTCTAACCATCTGCCCATCAAAACCACCACACCTGCACCCACCTATCACTCGCCAGGTTTTGTCCTGCCCCTCCTATCTTCCAGTTTTCTCCTGCCTCACCTCAATCAATGTGAAGAGGAATCCCGACATGAAACGTCAACTAACCATGTTCTTCAGAGGTGCTGACTGACCGGCTGTGTGACTACAACACATTGATATATATATTTTTTAATTTAGCAGTGCTGACTCCCTGTTCCTGGGATCCAGGTTTGATCCTAATCTCAAGTGCCATCTAAAAGACTCTTCCTGTGACAATGTGGGTTATTGCCAGGTGCATTGTTATTGGCCATTATGTTAGGCTTTCATCTATCAAAGGGAATGGGCACGTGTGACGGTATAAATTGCAGGATTACAACAATATAAAGAGGGCGAGGGACTGATGGGATTGCTTTGTTGGGAGCCAGCATGGACATGATGGGGTGAATGGCCTCCTGTGTTGTATGCTTCCTTCCTGTAATGGGGTGACTGCAACTGCATGCGATACTCCAAATGTGGCCTAAACAAAGTCCTATATATCTGCATTATTACCAGGGCCGTCTTAACGCATGGGCCTGATGGGCACTTGCCCGGGGGCCCACGAGCATAGGGGCCCCATGCTGATCTGTGTATGTTAAGTGACTTGCAATAAATAAATACTACTTTAAAAATGTAGGTTCAATAAGTGCTTTTTTCGCAACATTTTTAGGTCACTAAGTGCTTCTCACAGCGATCTGTAAGTGCTTTTCGCAACAATGTAGCACCCTAAGTCCATCGCTGTGTTTTTCGGTAAGTGCTTTTCGCCGGCACGACAGGGGAGGGCTGGTAGGGAAAGGGGGGTGGGGGAGAGTAACGGTAGGGACCCCAGTACACTGCTTTCCCAGGAGGCCCATAATGCTGTAAAAACGGCCCTGATTACTACATTCTGGCTCTTATAATCGATATCCTGACCAATGAAGGCAAGTGTACCATATGCATTCTTAACCACTCTATCTATCGTGTCACACTTATTGCCTATTATTAACTGCCTTTGAGAAGGTGGCTGTGAAGTGCCTTCCTTAACCAGTCGAGTATATCTGGTGAAGATTCTACCACTGTGCCATTGGGTCAGGAGTTCCAGGATATAGATTCACCATGATGAAAGAACAATGATAGATTTTCAAGTCAGGATGGTGTGATCAGTTCCACATTTCTTTGCAGGTTTCAGAGGTGCAGTCAGAATAGCTGAGGCAATTAATTGCAGCGTAATCTCCTGCCCCAATCCATACCTCCTGATCTTCACTGTCTCCCCGGGGCCACCAATGTTGCTGCCGCCTCACCTGAGTTCCAGGCTCAGCACCGGGCCCACAACCTCCACGATGCAGACTCCGACAGCATGTGGTCTGACTCTGCTGGGTCCTACTGCTCCCCCCCTCCTACTGGGAACCTCAGTAGTGATGGGCTTCCCCTTCCCCCTCTTTTAACCAGGTTACCCTGACCACACCCCACCCGCACTAATCCTCATGCCCCCCCCTCCTCTCTGAACACCCACCATTCTCCTCGGCCTCTCGCTTCAGCCTTTGTCCACTCCCCGGCCCTCCTCTGAACCCAGCCCCCACCCTTGTTGTGACTTCACCATCCCCCCTGACCTCCCCCTTTCTGATACGAAATGATCTGTCCTCAACAGAGGCCTCACCTTCGTTCCCCTCTGCCCCCACCTCAACGAGTTCTGGGTCCACCACGACGTAGAGCTTTTCTTCCATCGCCTCTGCCTCGATGCCTTTTTCTATGGGAAGTCCTCACCCCTTTTCCCGTCTCCTCTTTCCCATCATAGATGAGGCCCTCACTCGTGTCTTCTGGGCATCCCGCAGCTCTGCCCTTGCTCCCCCTCCCCCTATTCACAACAGAGGCGGAGCCCCTAATTCATATCTCCCACCCCATCAGCCGTCGCATGCAACACATAATCCTCCGAGGTTTCCGCCACCTCCAACGAGATCCCACCACTGGCCACATTTTCCTGTCTCCGCCCCTTTCTGCCTTCCGCAGAGACTCCGCAACTCCCTGGTTAACTCATCCCTTCCGACCCAAACCACCCCCTCCCCAGGTACCTTCCACTGCAACCGCAGATACAACCCCCGTCGCTATTCCTCCTCCCTCAACTCTCTCCAGGGACCCTGACAGTCCTTTCAGGTTAGGCAGAGGTTCACTTGCACCTCCTTCAAACTCATCTACTGTGTTCAAGATGTGGACTCTTATACATCTGCGGGACCAAACGCAGACTGAACTATCATTTCACGGAACACCTTCTCTCAGCCGGCCTGAACCAACCTGATCTCCCGGTTGCTGAACATTTTAGTTCTCCTTCCCATTCCTACACAGACCTTTCTGTCCTCGGTCTCCTCCATTGTCAAACTGAGGTTAAACGCAGGTTGGAGGAACAGCGCCTCATATTTCGCTTGGGCAGCTTACAGCCCAGTGGTATGAATATTGGTTTCTCTCACTTCGGGCAGCCCCGGAGTTCCCTCTCTCTTTATCCCTCCCCCACCCAAGTCACACTTGCTTCTCATTTTCACCATACAAACATCTTACAATGGTCTGTTTCCTTTATCATCATTACTTTTTTGCATATCTTTCATTCATTGTTCTTTATCTCTCCACATCACCGTATATATCTCTCGTTTCCCTTATCCCTAACCAGTCTGAGGAAGGGTCTCGACCCGAAACGTCACCCATTCCTTCTTTCCAGAGATGCTGCTTGTCCAGCTGAGTAGCTCCAGCTTTTTGTGTCTACCTCCTGATCAATTGCCCCCAAATATATTCCTCCCTCACCCTGTTAGCCATTACAATAGTGATTAGGTATGCCAAAGCAAAAGAGAACATCAAATGATAGAATGACAGGAAAGAATGGTCAGTTTATAATGACCTTTAGGTTCACAACATCACAATATTGGGGTTTTGTGGTCAGGAAGATGTTTTAAATCATTTAATACTGAAGAGGAATATTTATGAGTTCCAAAGTAGCAAATAATCAATGGCAACCAGATTGAAAGACAATGTACAGTGGAAGAAATGTTTTGGAAGAGGTGATTGATAGCATTAATGGAGGGAGCAAGAACAGGAACACATTTAAAAGAGTGCAGAGAGCAGGAAACTGAAGAGAATAGTTAGAATGTTGCATGGCCACATGTACATAACCAGAGGAAATTATTTTGAAAAGGTTGTGAGGCAATGTAAGGATCTGAAGTCTAAGGTCACAGCCTTCTGTGTGAGGCACAGTGGCAAAACTGTAGAGCTGCTGTTTTACAGCGCCAGAGACCTGGTTTAGATTCTGACTGTACGGAATTTGTACGTTGACTCTGAAACTGCATGGGTTTTCTCCAGGTGCTCCCGTTTCCTCCCATACTCCAAAGATATACAGGTTTGTAGGCTAATTGGCATCGGTAAAATTGTGCATTGTCCGTGGCGTGTAGGATAGTGTTAGTATATAGGGTGATCGCTGGTCGGCACAGACCCGATAGGCCGAAGGGGGCCAGTTTCCACATTGTATCTCTAAAGTAAAGTCTAAAGCCATGAACATAACGCACAAGCATTGAAGCAGTAGCTGGATACGCAATGGGAATATGGAATTTTATACAGGTTAGATGACATTTGTGCCACTCTTAATGCATTACAATTCGTAAAGTGGTTCTTTTCTTGGAGAGCATTAGAGCAGTCAGGTCATGTGATGACAAAGTCATGAAGGAGGTCTTAGTGTGATGGTGGAGAAGGAGAAGTAATGATAGAGCTGGGCAATGTTGCAGAGGTGGAAGGGAATAGTCCTGGTCATGGACTGAATTTGTAAGAAGGTGTTCAGCTCAAGCAATAGATTAACTCAATGGTGCACAATGTTTGGGGGGCAGAAGACCAAATCAACAATTAAAAACTTAAGAGAGCCACTTACATTTACCATTTTTTATCTTAGCAAAAGCAGTATTCTTCACAGAGAAACCTTTTATGGTGCCCACTCTGATGTTTTTGTCCCTTTTCTCCATAAATGCTTGCTCCCTGTGCTCCGTTTTCCTTCTCAGTCCCTGTAATCATATGTGGTAATTTTCTCACCTTGGGCCTCAACATGCCTTCTGCCCCACCTACTTTCCAACTGTGTTGCTCCCCTCCCCCCAACCTTCATGCCAAACAATGCTCCCACCCATCTTGTCAACTTTCTTCATATTCTCCACATTCCTTTTAATTTATTCTACAATCCCTTTGAATGGTCATGAGTAGGTACTTCTTCAGGAATAATTATTATAATAATTACCTGTTGCTGTGTTTTTTCCAACTGCTGAACAAGATCCTCACGTTCATGTACAGGGAAATGGCGAGAGCCAACATCTTCATCACCTAATCGTTGTTTTGCAATCGTCATTCTTAGGAGCTCAAGGAAAGAGAAAAATACATAATCATCATCACAAACTCTGCTTAAAAATCAGTGAATGAGCCCAACTCAATTTTCATTGCATAGCTGTGCAATGTTTTGGAGAATACAGTCTGCATTTCAGTCAATTGTTCATTTAAAATAAACTAACGGCCTTCACTATCAAACAATGAGTATATTAGTCTGAGCAATACGGGTTTTCAGTAAGATGTTTGCTGGCCTTTGATATCAATACCTGGAAAGCCATCTTTAGATAGTTCCTTTGTCCCTCCCTTCCCCTCCTCCTTCCCAGATCTCCCTCTATCTTCCTGTCTCCACCTATATCCTTCCTTTGTCCCGCCCCCCTGACATCAGTCTGAAGAAGGGTCTCGACCTGAAACGTCACCCATTCCTTCTCTCCCGAGATGCTGCCTGACCTGCTGAGTTACTCCAGCATTTTGTGAATAAATCAATTTGTACCAGCATCTGCAGTTATTTTCTTATACTACCTGGAAAGATCAATGGTCCTTTAACTGCATTTTGATTTACAAACTTTCTAAACTAATATTCTTAAAAAAATGATTTAGAGGTTTAGCATTTTGTCAATACTTCCCCAGTATGTTAGGATAGAAACATAGAAAATAGGTGCAGGAGTAGGCCATTTGGCCCTCGAGCTAGCACTGCCATTCAATATGATCATGGCTGATCATCCAAAATCAGTACCCCGTTCCTACTTTCTCCCCAAATTCTTTGATTCCATTAGCCCTAAGAGCTATATCTAACTCTCTCTTGAATACATCAAGCATGATAACATAGAATCCAATTTTCTTCTTCACTACATAAAATGTATACGGAGTACAGTGGAATATAAACTGTGCCACCTAATGGAAAGACTGGGGAATTTTAATCAGCTCCACTCTTCGATAAGCAGGAAAGATATGGGGTTAAGTGAATAAAATTGCTAAATCTGATTCAAACCCAATGCAAGTCCACCCATTTCTACCTCAGACATGATAGAACTTGATCCATGAAAACAAGGCATTTCATCACAATATTAAATGAAGTTACTTTCCTCAGATGTTACACTGATTTGGAAATCCTGCAGTCATCCCAAGGTTCAGGAATCTCATCAGTGAAAAAAGGAAAAATTGGGCAGCGTTTCATGGAGATGGGTAGTCATCGGCAGATCTGATGACTACCCTGTACCCAGGGGTGGCACACTGTTTTACAGCGGCAGAGACCTGGGTTTAATCCTGATAACAGGTTTGTACGTTCTCCCTGTGACTGGGTGGGGTTTTTTCTTGGTGTTCTGGTTTCCTCCCACACTCCAAAGATGCACAGGTTTGTAGGTTAATCCTGATAACAGGTTTGTAGGTTAATTGGCTTTTGTAAATTTAAGGGGCGAACTATGTTTGGAGTGGACTCAGTGGGCAGAAGGGCCTGCGTCCACGCTGTATCTCTAAAGTCTATAGACTGAAAAAAGGCTGACGTGAATCTAGGTTTAGCAACCATAGTCATTGTCTCAATTATTTAGCGGGTTTCTCAGACAGTTGAAGATGCTGAGGCCATGGATACAGGCAACGTCAATAACAGTTGCTTTTACTTGTTCGACTTCTTAGAAAACATGCTTCTGCTCAGACCCAATGGCTACTCGATGTAATTGGCATTTGACGACATCACCACTCTCAAGTATTTTGCTTCTGGCATCTTTCAGTTTGATATTAGAGATGTTTCTGATATTCAATGGTTTCTGAGCTAGATCCAAATGTATGCACAAGTGGACTGTTTTCCAGTACTGCAAGTTATGTGGTGACCTTAACTAGAATGAGCCATCACTGGCTAACTTCCCAACAGTGCATGACCCTAGCAAATGTACCCACATGACAATGTACGTACTACTGGTTTAACCAGGAGCATTTGTTAACAGTATTCAAAACATATCATTCATATCCAAGATCATTCAAAAATTCATCCAGTTCTCTGTCAGATTTGCTTGGAGCTACAAAGCACAGCGGCTCAGTGGCAGAGTTTCTGCCTTACAGGTTCGATCCTGACTACGGGTGCTGTCTGTACGGAGTTTGTACATTCTTCCTGTGACCATGTGGGCTTTCTCAAAGTTCATAAATTATAGGAGCAGAATTAGGCCATTCGGCCCATCAAGTTACTCTGCCATTCAAACATGGCTGATCTACCTCTCCCTGCTAACCTCATTCTCCTGCCTTCTCCACATAACCCCCGACACCCGTGCTCAAGTGCACCAGTTTCCTCGCACAGTCCAAAGATGTGCAGGTTTGTAGGTTAATTGGCTTCTATAAATTGTCCCTGGTGTATAGGATCGTTGATCAGCTTGGACTCGGTGGACCGAAGGGCGTGTTTACATTCTGTATCTCTAAACTAAACTATTTTCATACTGTAATGGTCCAAATTCCCAACCTGCTCATGTCTGAACTGTCCTTTAAGAACAACTGTTGGGCAATTAACGTGGTTGATGATATGTTGGGGAATTCCACTATTGAATGTGACCCATTTAACAGCCTGATGCATCATCAAGCAAGTCATCTTCATTAGTCAAGCTGCACTTCAGTTGCTTGGACAAGTCTAGAGACATTTTTGAATACTTTCCAGTTAACATTTCCTGGATGATGTTAGTGTACCGTGTTCTGAGCAGCATAAGACAGATATAAGAACTAGAAGTAAAAATATATTAGGCGGCATGACGGCACAGTGGCAGAGTTGCTGCCTTACAGAGCCAGAGACCTGGGTTTGATCCCGACTGTTGGTGCTTGTCTGTACATTCGCCCCATGTCCTGCGTGGGTTTTCTATGTGATCTTTGGTTTCCTCCCACACACCAAAGACGTACAGGTTTGTGGGCTAATTGTCGATATAATTCTAAATTGTCCCTAGTGTGTGTAGGGTAGTGTTAGTCTCCGGGGATTGCTGGTCGGCACAGACTCGGTGGGCCGAAGGGCCTTTTTCAGCACTGTATCTCTAAACGTAACTAAAAAGAGGAACACAATACACAAGACTCTTCATCTGATGAGAATTTGAATGCAAATCATGTTTACATCGTCTTCAGTCATAAGCACTAAGGACTAAAAGCCCAAAATGAAAATGATTAACAAAACTACCCTCTATATGCCATGCATCTTGATCCCACCACCCACATACGCATCCCACCCGTGTTAATAATGACCACATCATTTCCCACTAGTGCGTCACTGTCTTGGCCTTTCATGCAGGTGGCACTTGGAAATAAATGATTTTCTTTCCCAAGGACATGTGTTCTAGGTCATGGGTTTCTTTGCATTAATAATAGAAAACTGGAGTCATTTCTCATGTAAAAGAGGCTGGTAAAAGAGAAAGAAATATGATGTTCTCTCTCAATACCTGTCTTCAATTCAACCGTGCTATTCCAGCCAGTCTCCAATTAACATTTTTAATTACAGGAAATGCTTATCGCTGAAATTTGTTTATTAGGTGATAAATAGTTTTTTTGAAGTTACAAATGTTTCCTTCCAATGTGCCCTTGAGCATTAATTGTGTATTGGGGCAGTTGGCACCAATTGGCATAAGGTAAAGAGTTGAAACTTACTTAACTATTGCTACCATTTCGGATTGAACTGCACCCAAGCTCTTCTTCTAGTGCCAGTGTGTTTATGACTTCCACACCAACGCAAAGCAGCAAGGGAGTCAGGGGTACACTGGAGGTCAGATGTCAGAGCATCTGGCTTTCCCCTCAACTACCAAACCCCGTTCTTGGTCTGGGATGAAATTCAGTCATGCTGATCTGAGGGGCCAAGCTCACTTCACCTCCGCTACATCGACGACTGCATTGGTGCTACCTCTTGCACCCATGCAGAACTCACTGACTTTATACACTTCACCTCCAATTTCCATCCTGCCCTTAAATATACCTGGACTATCTCTGACATCTCCCTCCCGTTTCTGGACCTCACCATCTCCATCACAGGAGAAAAATTAGTGACGGACATTTATTACAAGCCCACCGACTCGCACAGCTATCTGGACTACACTTCTTCCCACCCGGTCCCCTGCAAAAAGTCTATCCCCTACTCCCAATTCCTCCGTCTACGCCGCATCTGTGCCCGGGATGAGGTGTTTCAGACTAGGGCTTCCGAGATGTCCTCGTTTTTCAGAAAACGGGGCTTCCCCTCCTCCATTATAGATGAGGCTCTCACTAGGGTCTCTTCTACATCCCGCAGCTCCGCTCTTGCTCCCCATCCCCCCACTCGCAACAAGGACAGGATCCCCCTCGTTCTCACCTTCCACCCCACCAGCCAGCGGATCCAACATATCATCCACCAACATTTCCGTCACCTACAACAGGACCCCACCACTGGCCATATCTTCCCATCCCCTCCCCTCTCTGCATTCCGCAGAGACCGTTCCCTCCGCAACTCCCTGGTCCACTCGCCCCTTCCTACCCAAACCACCCTAACCCCGGGCACTTTCCCTTGCAATCGCACGAGATGCAACACCTGTCCCTTTACCTCCCCCCTCAACTCCATCAAAGGACCCAAACATTCTTTCCAGGTGAGACAGAGGTTCACCTGCACCTCCTCCAACCTCATCTATTGCATCCGCTGCTTTAGATGTCAACTCATCTATATCGGCGAAACCAGGCGCAGGCTCGGCGATCGCTTCGCTGAACACCTGCGCTCGGTCCGCATTAACGCAACTGATCTCCCGGTGGCCCAGCACTTTAACTCCCCCTCCCATTCCCAGTCTGACCTCTCTGTCATGGGCCTCCTCCAGTGCCATAGTGAGGCCCGCCGGAAATTGGAGGAGCAGCACCTCATATTTCGCCTGGGCAGTTTGCGGCCCGGTGGTATGAACGTCGACTTCTCCAACTTCAGATAGCTCCTCTGTCCCTCCCTTCCCCTCCTCCTTCCCAGATCTCCCTCTATCTTCCTGTCTCCACCTATATCCTTCCTTTGTCCCACCCCCGACATCAGTCTGAAGAAGGGTCTCGACCCGAAATGTCACCCATTCCTTCTCTCCCGAGATGCTGCCTGACCTGCTGAGTTACTCCAGCATTTTGTGAATAAATCACTTCATATATGGATTCCCAGCTTTATCTTTATGTAGCAAGGCCCCATTTGTTTGAATTGGGTTGCTAACCTGAATGAAGAAGCTCAGTGAAGCTCAGTGGTTTGGTTCCTTTTGTATTAATTAATGTTTTTCATTCATTTATTGTCAAGGTCCCACAACATTGCTCATTCTGCATTGTTAGGCATTGACTACAGTGGGCTGGATCATTCGACCCACTTCCAATTCTAGTGTCTCTTAGGTTCCTCTCAGCCACTCTAAGAACTCCTGCTCGGTACACGGGTCCCGATCTCATTGCTCCTGCTCCAGGGCAAATAAATTAAGCTAATCACATTCTAGGATTGAAACAATGAACCACAGTGTAATGAGGAAGGAATATTGAACTTAAAGTTATCAAAGTAAAATATTTAAAAGGCATGCTTCGAGAAGTATAAAGAGTATATTTGCAGTTAAGCTGGTATCCCCCTCAAAACTAATATGCCTCCTGAATGATGCAAATTTTCACAATTAAATTAAAAAATGGGCATGCAGCAATGTCACCCAACTTAGCCTCGACTCAGCTTCAGTTTTGAAGCTCAACCCAAAATTCAAGTGGGGCTTTATTTATCAAGATATATGTCCGTTAATAAATGTATTATTTCTTGTCATTTTTAAGTCAAGTCAAGTCAAGTCAATTTTATTTGTATAGCACATTAAAAAACAACCCACGTTGACCAAAGTGCTGTACATCTGTTTAGGTACTAAGGAAAAAAATGAAACATACAGTAGCACACAAACATAACAGCACATACAAACACAGTTCACAGCGCCTCCTCAATGGGCCTCAAACGCAAGGGAGTAGAAATAGGTTTTGAGCCTGGACTTAAAGGAGTCGATGGAGGGGGCAGTTCTGATGGGGAGAGGGATGCTGTTCTACAGTCTAGGAGCTGCAACCGCAAAAGCGCGTTCACCCCTGAGCTTAAGCCTAGACCGCGGGATAGTGAGTAGCCCCAAGTCGGCCGACCTGAGGGACCTGGAGTTAGAGAGGTGGGCTGGAAGATTTTTGATGTAGAGGGGGGAATGTCCATTTAGGGCTTTATATGTGAATAGTAGGAGCTTGAAGTTGATTCTGTACCGTACAGGGAGCCAGTGGAGAGAGGCCAGAATCGGCGAGATGTGGTCCCTTTTACGGGTACCCATCAGGAGTCTTGCTGCGGCGTTTTGGACCAGTTGCAGGCGGGACAGGGAAGATTGGCTGATCCCAGTGTATAGGGAGTTGCAGTAGTCTAGGCGGGAGGAAATGAAAGCGTGAATGATTTTTTCAGTGTCGTCGAATTGGAGGAAAGGTTTGATTTTAGCTATGGTACGAAGTAGGAAGAAGCTGGCTTTTACCACAGCGTTGACTTGCTTGTCAAACTTTAATGCAGAGTCAAATATCACGCCGAGGTTTTTGACATGCGGTTTGACTAGGCAGGATAGGCTTCCAAGACTGCCTGTTATCGATTTGATGGAGTCGGGGGGGGGGGGCCGAATAGGATGACCTCAGACTTGCTCTCGTTTAATTGGAGGAAGTTCCGTGCCATCCAACATTTTATGTCCTCAAGGCAGTGTAAGAGGCTGTTTAAAGAACTTAAAATGATAATTATCAATAATAATTTCATCCTTGTTAGAAAGTCTGATTATGAGAGGTTCTGAGATGGTTACAAAGGCCAAAGGCTGTCAATCGGGTTGGTCCGGGGTGAGGTCTCAGGATCCACTGTCTGAGGCTGGTCAGTCATCACTTGTGGACCACCCTGCATCACAGGGTATTGATGGTCATTAGACCTCAGTTCAGTTTCAGTTTGGTAAATTGTCACGTGTACCGAGGTACAGTGAAAAGCTTTTGTTGCGTGCCAACCAGCCAGTGGAAAGACAATACATGATTACAAATGAGCCATTTGCAGTGTACAGGAATAATGTTTAGTGCAAGTTAAAGCCAGTAAAGTCCGATCAAAGATAGTCCGAGAGTCCCCGATGAGGTAGATGGTAGTTCAGGACTGCTCTAAGATGCGGTAAGATGGTTCAGTTGCATGATAACAGCTGAGGTTGACTGATAACAGCTAGATAACAGACCTGTGAGTGCCGTTTGTCACGGGAAGCTTCAGCAGACTACTGCTGCTGCAGGAATTGCACAGGAGCTGAAGTCGGGATGGGCAGGTTGAGCATGATCGCATCCAATACACAGGATGGAAATGTCACAACACTTTGGAATGCCAAACCGAGGTGTGATTTTGTTTGCCATTAATGTTGAAGGGTGTGCAAATTCATGCTCTCAATCTAACAAGTGATCAGAATGAAATCCAGAGGAAACAATATCAAATTTCTGAAGAATAATATCATTAATGATCAGGCAGTTAACACTAATGAGGACCAGGATATATAAATCTTCGGTTAGATACTTGCAGTACTACAATCATATATTAGAATATGTTAGTGTCAATGAAGGCACAGCACAGCCTGATCAAAATTATTCATGACGAAAATTGTTAATGGCTAGATATGGTAATATGGATTTGGGTTGTTTATTTTTTTGGAAGTTCAGGGCATGATCATAAGAGTTATTTTATATGAACAAAGGAGTTTCGAGTTGTTGAAGAAATCTATTTCTCCACTAGGGGGGCTCCAGAACAAGAGGGCAGAGCCATTAAATCAAAGCTAGAGTATTCAGGGGTGCTATCGGAAAGCACATCTTCACATAAAGTTCAGTTTAGCTGAGAAATGCAGCGTGGAAACTGGCCCTTTGGATCACTGAGTCCACGCTGGCCATTGATCACCCATTCACACTAGTTCTAAGTTATCCCACTTCCTCATCCACTCCCTGCACATTTGAGGCAATTTTCAAAAGCCAATTAGGCTGCAAACCTGCACATCTTTGGGATGAGGGAGGAAAACGAAGAACTCGGAGGAAACCCATGTGGTCACAGGGTGAACAGGCATACTCCACACGGACAGTCCCCGAGGTCAGAATTGAACCCAGGTCTCTGGTGCTGTGAAGCAAGGGGGTATATCAGCTGCACCACCACTGTGCTGCCCATGAAGAATGAAAACCTGGATCTCTTCAGAAATTGATGCAATTAGGTCAATTGAATATTTTTTTAAATCGTTGCACATTTTTGTCAGAGTTGACTAATAAGGAACCCCACAAAAATCTGTAAAGCTTATTTTTTAGAAGGAAGAAATAAAACAAGACAAGAGGGTAAATCTTTCTAGGTACAGCTACTATACTGATCAGACATAACCAAGATGAATGGCAGAACAGGTTCCAGAATGGTCACTTCTTATTCTACACTACATTTTTTCAAGAAGTATAAATTTTGTATGTTTGAAGAGAGAGCTAAAATTGGAGAACGGTACTGAAAGGTACTTCGGTGTGGGAATATTAAAGACTTCGAGAATATTATGTCTGCAAGATGTTTATCATCAAGAAAAAAAGTATGCATATTAAGCAGAGATTCTCTGAAATAATTAATTAAATTTAAAAGAGAATACTGTATTTATAAAAACACAAATTCAGTCCTGAGGGAAAAAGAACAAACTCGAGAAGGAAGAAAATAATTTACTAAATCATGTTAAAAAAGATATAAAAATATCAAAGAGGACAATTGAGATGAGCACAGCTAAAAATGCTAGACAAGATACTACAAAGGATTTAAAGTAGCAAGGCACTAAAAGAGCCCTTGAGGGGTAAAAGTGACAAGAAAGTTGTTGGTTAAATTACAAAATGAATAATACATTGACTTTGCTATATCCCAAATCCTTAAAGATTTTGGGATTAACATTGGGAAGAATATTGGAAAGGTGGAAGACAAATACCAACAATTCCAATCAGCCAACTAGTGAAGAAAGATGTGGTGACTGACTCTTGCTACGGCAGAAATAAATAGCATTGTTAGGATTTCATTCAATTGCGAATACATGTAGTTCCTGCTTTAAAAGGGCAATGATGGGTCTATTAAACCAATGTTAATAAATAAAATTTGTAATGTGACAAACTGGGAGAATGAACAGATAGCAGCAAATGACCTGTTTAACTCAGAAAGGAATGTTTTTCCCAGTGAAAATTCCCTTGACCTCCAAAGAGTTTACAGATATAGGTGTAATGGGTTTCCATTCAATTAATGCACTGTAATATTAAGTTACAGCATGTTTGGAAAGCTTACATCGATTGGGACAATTTTCTTACAAGGAGTTTCAATGCTGCTCGTGCACATTGGAAATGTGAAGATGAACTGGCTGCAATTTTCTGGTACTAGATGAAGGGTGCACCCCACATTTCTCACATCTGCTGCAGGGAAGAGGACTACCCACTCATGACACAAACTCAGACACTGAATGCATAACTGTTCGTTTCTTTTGGTAATTAATACATTCTTTAATTTTTCTAGTCGTTTCTTCTTTAAAGAGGGAAACTTGCAAGTTCTTTGCACAAGCATCAGAAGGCAAGTTCCAACAGAATTGTTGGCAGCATTCAATCAGTTATCCAAATTAAGCAAATGGGCTGTAAGGTTCAGCAAAGCTGAAGGGAGATACTGACAACAGTGCAGTCTCAGCACTTGAACATTCCAGCAACTGAGAGTGAATTTATGACAGTTCCCAACAAGTAAATGAGCATGTTTATTGGACTGAGATGCATACTGCTTCTGATAACATAAACTAGTCAACTGGAACATTTTAATCACTTGCAGAGCCACAGTCATTTATTTTGCATCCTTTCGATCACACAAACTTCTCTCATGCAACTTTTTTAAAAAATTGCTTTGATTGTCACTATTATTATCGTGGATTAAGGGTTCCTTTCTCTTTCCCTGACTAGTTTCAGGCAGATGAGACTCATGATTTTATTCTCACTGACACCAGCCATCCTCATAAACTATACCTTGTTATCACCCTGTGCTTCAGCCAGTCTCTGCTGGATTTCCTTGATTTCCTCTGCGAGTTGTTTATTCCGCTCTCGAGAACTACTCAGTAGCTGTGCCAAGTTTGCCTGGGGAACAAAATGCAGTTTGAGTTCATTTACTTCCAAGCTATAATTGCTCACTTGTGACAAAATCTTTTTTATCTTCAGCTTCGAAGGTGTTTTTTCTCATCCCACACAGACAAAAATCAATGGCAATATGATTTATTTAATTCAAGATTTATAGTGGAATAACTGACAAATAGCACAAAACATAATGTGAAATACGGACAACTGAAAGTTAACAGTTAAGAATGTACTGTGTTGCCTTTTCTGGAAAAACTCTAATCACAAAATTAATACCAACAGACGCAGTTAAGATCAGAATGAAATAGTATGTTCTTTCGATGCGGGAGCTTAGTGGGAGCTCAATGGCCGGCTGCGGATGGTTCAACTCCCCCGACCGTGGGAGGAAAGAAGATAAGACTTTATTGCCTTCCATCACAGTGGGGAATGTGGAGGAGCCACTGTGGAGGATGTTTATGTCAAATTTTTATGTAGTCGTGTATCTTGTTGCTTTTTTGGTATGACTGTATGGCAAACCAAATTCCTCGTATGTTGCAAAACATACTTGGCTAATAAATTACAATTATGTTATGATTATGATTATAAGAGACAAAAGAGACTTTATAAAGGTAAAGGAGTGTTCATAGAGTCCAAAGTGTGTACTAATATTGGCAATTGAGTCATCTGAATTCAGCATCAGCAACACAGCTAGTATCATCACTAAATACATAAAAACACCAAATACTCTCCATGTTTTTATAGATTTTTAAAAATCAAAGTGAAAGATCTCATCTATAAAACATGACTCTCAATTTACTACTTATTCTGAAAGAGGAGGTTCCTTTTTTAAAATTATCCTCTAATTTATCTTAGAAACTGAAAAAAAAAATGTTTCTTGGGTCTATTTATTTCCCATTTAAATTCAGACGATGTGCAATCCTGGTTTGTAATTTTCCAGCTAGAGATCCTTTTTCATTAGCATTCAATTACAAGTCGTGCTCATGTTTAATCCTAGGAACTCAATTGGTAGCAAATTTGATCACAGCTAGCATTTATTTCAAATGCTAGGTAAGGCTTATTCCCATTTGATGCATGCTGTGTCTAGTTCACTTTTGCGAAATTGGTGCTGCATCTAATTATGCAACAGAATTACAGCCACAATAAACTGGATTTTGTCAAAAGTAGTTCTATTATCTTTCATCTTACCTGATTCCGTTTTTCTGGAGGAAGTGTAGGATCACCATCCTATGGAGTTACAAAAAATGAAACAATCAGCTCCTTTCACATGTCATTATAAAAGCAGCATCTGTCCAACCCTTCAGCTACAATATTCAATTGCTATTGACATCATTTTCACTTGTATTTTTCAATGTTCTTTGTTGCATGAGTTTATTCCATCTGAGAAAGCAGATCAGGTAATGCTGGATGATTGTCAATAGATTCCAAGTAAATGAGTTGTAGGTTAAGTTGGTGTACAATACGCAGAGCTTTAGCTTTGGGGTTTTTAATCTCAGCTGTATCACAAATATGAAACAATGGTGTCAAAGCAATTTCCCCATGAAGAGGAATTCCAATGATCTACAAGGATCATTCGCATCAGATCTTTCCGCAAATATTATTTGCAGTCATTTACAAATGGAAATCTGGAAGCAAAATTATATCCATTCTTCCAAGTACAAAATTTATGAAGTATAAAGATGGAAAATCCATAAATACTAAGTCACACAAAAAAAATCTGTTCAGATAAATATTTCATGCTGTGGCAAATAATTTGTTGAGCAAATTCCCAGATAACAGGCAATAAGAAATTATGATTGTTAGAACCTCTTTTTTTTTGTAATGGGATGACATAAGTGCTCCTGGAACTCCAAAGGCAAGTAGCTGAGAAAGGGGACCTTGAGAAGGAGGTGAAAGAGAGCAAGCTTATAGATGCAGGGAAAGATGTAGCATGGAACAGGCCCAACTTGGCTCACCAAGTCCAAACCGACTATCAATCACCCATTTTCACAAATTCTATATTAATGCCAACTTTAAAATCTTCCCATACTCCCATCAGATTCTACCCCTGACGTAAATACTGGGGACAATGTACAGTGGCGAATCCACCAACTTGCATATCGTTAGCATGTGGGAGGAAACTGGAGTACCTGGAAACAACCCATGCACTTCCATTGAATCCATCTCCACAGTGGGCTGCATTAGGACAGCTCGCAGTATCATCAAGGATGCCTGCCTGCCAGGCCATTTCCATTTCTCTTTTCTACCTTCTGGGAAAAGATACAGGAGCTTGAAAGCTTGGACTTCCAGACTTTAAAACAGCTTCTTTCCCACTGCTATCAGACTCCTGAACAAATCATCTCTTTCAATCCATTCCCAGAGGTGCTGCCACATACTCCTACTCTTATTTCTACCTCATTCAGTTAGTCTGTTATTGTACTTTGATAATTTTTGTCACTGCTTTGAATTACACTGCAATCTTGCACAATCTTTCTCTTTGCAGTTGTATTTATTGTTACATTTATTAATACGGTAGGTGTATCGTTCACCCTGGTGTGTTTGACAATAAACTAATCTAAATTTGAATCTTATGCTTGCAGTCTACAGCTCAGATATAACTGACCAGATTTTGAAATTAGCAATTAGTGGTGTGAAGTTGGTTTGTTGCACTGCCCTCAACAGGAATAAAATAATCACAGTATGTGATCCCACTGCTCTTTTTCTTAGACACCTCTGAATTTGGCTCTGTTATGTTTTAATGCACATACAACACCAACAAAAGTAAGAAGGAACTGCAGATGCTGGTTTAAACTGAAAATAGACACAAAAAGCTGGAGTAACTCAGCGGGACAGGCAGCATCTCGGGAGAGAAGGAATAGGTGACGTTTCGAGTCAAAATATCCTCATTATTTAGGGAACGGGGGTTCCCCTCTCCCAACATAGATGAGGCCCTCACTCGTTTCTCCTCAGTACCCCATAGCTCCGCCCTTGCCCCCTCCCCCTAGTCGTAACAGAGACCCCCCCCCAGTCCTAACCTTCCACCCCATCAGCCGTCGCATACAACACATAATCCTCCGAAATTTTCTCCACCTCCAACGGGATCCCACCACTAGCCACATCTTCCCATCTCCACCCCTTTCCGCCTTCCGCAGAGACTGTTCCCTCCACAACGTCCTGGTTAACTCATCCCTTCCCACCCAAACCACCTCCTACCCAGGTACCTTCCCCTGCAACCGCAGAAGATGCAACACCTGTCGCTATACCTCCTCCCTCGACTCTGTCCAAGGACCCCGACAGTCCTTTCAGGTTAGGCAGAGGTTCACTTGAACCTCCTCCAACATCATCTACTGTATCCGTTGTTCAAGATGTGGACTCTTATACATCGGCGAGACCAAACGCAGACTGGACTATCGTTTCGCGGAACACCTTCGCTCAGCCCGCCTGAACCAACCTGATCTCCCGGTTGCTGGACACTTTAATCCTCCTTCCCATTCCTACAAAGACCTATCTGTCCTCGGTCTCCTCCATTGTCAGAATGAGGCTAAACGCAGGTTGGAGGAACAGCGTCTCATATTTCGCTTGGGCAGCTTACAGCCCAGTGGTATGAATATTGGTTTCTCTCACTTTGGGTAGCCCCGGCATTCCCTCTCTCTCTATCCCTCCCCCACCCAAGTCACATTAGCTCCACATTTTCACCCTACCGGACAGCTTACAATGGCCTGTTTCCTTTATCATCATTACTTTTTTGCATATCTTTCATTCATTGTTCTTTATCTCTCCACATCACCGTCCACATCTCTCGTTTCCCTTATCCCCAACCTGTCTGAAGAAGGTTCTCGACCCGAAACATCCCCATTCCTTCTATCTAGAGATGCTGTCTGTCCCGTTGAGTTACTCCAGCTTTTTGTGTCTATTTTTAATGCCAACATGAGTTGGTTAACTGAATCTCATCTCACCTATTTGTTTTACTTTCCTTCATCAAATGTTCACTATTGACATCCTTTCCATCATAGGTTTTTTTTAATCAGAGTCTTGTTTCATCCCTACGGATAGTACGGGAAGCGACAGTGACGAGGGACGTAAAGCGGTGGGCTGACCATTCAGAGGCCATGCTGCAAGATGCACTGAGCGAAGTCGACTGGAACATGTTCCAAGCAAGTTCCAGAGACGTAAATGAGTTTGCGGAAGCGGTTACGGACTTCATTGCCACAATAGCCGATACCATCATCCCCACGGTAAGGGTCAGTATCTTCCCTAACCAAAAACCCTGGGTGGACAGGTCTATTCGCATGGCCTTGAATGCTCGCACCGCTGCTTACAACTCCGGCCTGGCATCCGGCAACATGGACGACTACAAGGGAGAGTCCTACCGACTGCGAAGGGCAGTGAAGGATGCAAAAAAGAGGTACCGGGACAAGATGGAGTCACAGATGGAGCAGCAGGACACCAGGCGCCTTTGGCAGGGGCTACGGACTATAACTAGCTACAGGTCCAGCACCCCCTCAACCGGAAGTGCCGGCTCCTCCTTAGCTGATGACCTGAACTCTTTTTACGCACGGTTTGAGACGGGTAACACCACCAGCTCGCCGTCTAAAAACAGCACCGAAGGGGCGCTGGCTAGCGAGGCTGGAGGGGGATCCACCGCCGGGGATGTGCACACATTCTCGGTGTCCGAGCATGAGGTGAGGTGGGCTCTGACGCGTGTGAACACGAGGAAAGCTGGAGGCCCAGATGGTATATCTGGGCGAGTACTAAAGTCTTGTGCTACTCAGCTTGCTCCAGTGCTCACCACAATATTCAACCTCTCCTTGGCAAAGTCCGTGGTCCCTGCATGCTTCAAAAGATCCATCATTGTACCGGTGCCAAAGAATGCCTCTCCAGCGTGTTTAAATGACTACCGACCGGTGGCCCTCACCTCGGTTGTCATGAAATGCTTGGAGAGGCTAGTCAAGAAGCACATCTGCGCCCTCCTTCCTCGCAACATGGACCCACTACAGTTCGCATACCGTCCGAACAGGTCCACGGATGATGCGGTCTCCCAGGTTCTACACACCGCTCTCTCTCATCTGGACAGCCAGGGGGGCTATGTGAGGATGCTGTTCATTGACTTTAGTTCAGCATTCAACACAATAGTCCCCAGCAGACTGGTTGAGAAGCTGCTGGAACTGGGGCTTAGCACCCCTCTGTGTGCCTGGGTCCTGGACTTTCTCACTGCCAGGCCCCAAGTGGTCAGGATGGGGGAACACACATCTAGCTCCCTCACCCTGAACATAGGATCCCCCCAGGGCTGCGTCCTTAGCCCCCTACTGTACTCCCTGTACACACATGACTGTAGGGCCAGGTTCAGCTCAAACTCCATCATCAAGTTTGCTGATGACACTGTGGTGGTGGGCCGGATCTCCAACAACGATGAGAAGGCCTACCGGGAGGAGGTGGCTGATCTGGCACTCTGGTGTCAGGACAATAGCCTCCTCTTGAATGTCACTAAAACAAAGGAGCTGATTGTGGACTTCAGAAGGGCTAAACATCCAAGGACGTACACGCCACTGGAAATAAATGGGTCTATTGTGGATAGGGTGAGCAATTTCAAATACTTGGGAGTCCGCATCTCAGAGGATCTGACGTGGGCAACGCACATTGCCGCATTGGTGGGTAAGGCTAAGCAGCGCCTTTACCACCTTAGACAACTGAGGAAATTCAGAGTGTCGCTGAGGATCCTCCATTGCTTCTACTCTGGGGCTGTAGAGAGCATCCTGTCCGGCAACATTACAGTCTGGTTTGGGAACAGCTCTGCCCAGGACAGGATGGCCCTGCAGAGAATAGTGCGTTCGTCCCCCTGCAGGACCTATACATCAGGAGGTGCAGATCCAGAGCAAGCAAGATCATGAGGGACCCCTGCCACCCCAGTAACGGACTGTTCCAGATGCTACGGTCAGGCAAACGCCTCCGCTGTCACGCTGTGAAAACGGAGAGGATGAGACGGAGCTTCTTCCCACAGGCCATCAGGACTGTCAACTTTGATAACCCCAGAGACTAAATTTTTGTCGACACTTTTTGTGCTATGTTTAGTAACTTATTAACTTTATTTATATGCTGTAACTGTAATTATTTTTGTGCACAACCCGCAGGCATTGCCACTTTCATTTCACTGCACATCGAGTATGTGTATGTGACAAATAAATTTGACTTGACTTGACTTGACTTGACCTACTTTGCAGCAGACTTTCATTTGCTCCTTTGTGTTATATTAATTGTTTTCTAGTTTTAGTCCTTTTATGTTCATTGTTTCTTCTGGTTTCCATTTTCTGTTACTTCATTTATTTGATTCAAAATTTCTTCTTCATTCCTAAGGTTTGTGCTCTGGTGGTTTATCCATAGATATTGCCAGCCCGCAGTTAAATGACTCCAGATGCCATTCTTCAATTGTGAGAAAACAACTCAATGAGCATTTGGCAGTCTATTCATACACAAGGGTTGGAATTGATGGTTCTGTGGCCAAGATTGCGAATGATATGAAGATAGGTGGAAGAGCAGGCAGTGTTGAGGAAGCAAGGTGGCTGCAGAAGGGCTTGGACAGGTTGGGAGAGTGAACAAAGAAGGTGCAAATGGAATACAGCAAAGTGTACAGTCATGAAGGAATAAAGACATAGGCTATTTTCTAAATGGGGAGATGATTCAGAAATTGGAAGTGCAAAGGGACTTGTGAGTGCTGGTACAGAATTCCCAAAATGTTTATTTTTGCAGGTTGGTTTGGTAGTAAAGAAGGCAAATGCAACGTTAACATTCATTTCGAGAGGATTAGAATATAAAAGCAAGGATGTAGTGCTGAGGCTTTATCATGTGCTGGTCAGACCACATTTGGAATATTGTGAGTGATTTTGGGCCCCATATCTGAGGAAGTATGTGCTGGCATTGGAGAAAGTACAGAGGAGGTTTACGAGAATGATCCCAGGGATGATTGGGTTAACGTATGAGGAACGTTTGATGGCTTTGGGTCATATCATATATCATATATCATATATATACAGCCGGAAACAGGCCTTTTCGGCCCTCCAAGTCCGTGCCGCCCAGTGATCCCCGTACATTAACACTATCCTACACCCACTAGGGACAATTTTTACATTTACCCAGCCAATTAACCTACATACCTGTACGTCTTTGGAGTTTGTACTCCAGTCTGTACTCACTGGAGTTTAGAGGGATGAGGGGGATCTCGTTGAAAGTCCTACATAGAGTAAATATGGAGAGGATGTTTCCAGTAGTGGGAGAGTCTAGGACCAGAGGACACAGCCTTAGAATAAATGGGAATTTCTTTAGAATGGAGATGAGGAGGATCCATTGCCACATGTGGCTGTGGGGGCCAAGTCACTGGATATTTTTAAAGCGGAGATTGATAGGTTCTTGATTAGGAAGGGCATCAAAGGTTACAGGGAGAATGCAGGAGGATGAGGTGAATGGGAAAAATAGATCAGCCATGATCAAGTGCGGAGTAGACTCGATGTGCCGAATGGCCTAATTCTGCTCCTGTGTCTTGTGAAGGACATAGTAACTGGCGTTGAGTTCAATCTCTTCCCTCCCAATGTGCAGAAGTAGCTGATCCTGTGAGCTGTTCAATAGGAGCATTGTTAGTTAGAAACATAGAAACATAGAAAATAGGTGCAGGAATTAGGCCATTCGGCCCTTCGAGCCTGCATCGCCATTCAATATGATCATGGCTGATCATCCAGCTCAGTATCCCGTACCTGCCTTCTCTCCATACCCCCTGATCGCTTTAGCCACAAGGGCCACATCTAACTCCCTCTTAAATATAGCCAATGAACTGGCCTCAACTACCTTCTGTGGCAGAGAATTCCACAGATTCACCACTCTCTGTGCGAAAAAAAACGTTCTCATCTCGGTCCTAAAAGACTTCCCCCTTATCCTTAAAACTATAACCCCTTGTTCTGGACTTCCCCAACATCGGGAACAATCTTCCTGCATCTAGCCTGTCCAACCCCTTAAGAATTTTGTAAGTTTCTATAAGATCCCCCCTCAATCTTCTAAATTCCAGCGAGTACAAGCCGAGTCTATCCAGTCTTTCTTCATATGAGAGTCCTGCCATCCCAGGAATCAATCTGGTGAACCTTCTCTGTACTCCCTCTATGGCAAGAATGTCTTTCCTCAGATTAGGAGACCAAAACTGTACGCAATACTCCAGGTGTGGTCTCACCAATGCCCTGTACAACTGCAGCAGAACCTCCCTGCTCCTATACTCAAATCCCCTCGCTATGAATGCCAACATACCATTCGCTTTCTTCACTGCCTGCTACACCTGCATGCCTACTTTCAATGACTGGTGTACCACGACACCCAGGTCTCGTTGCATCTCCCCTTTTCCTAATCGGCCACCATTCATTGCTTTCCATTTCAG
Organism: Rhinoraja longicauda; assembly: GCF_053455715.1. Taxonomy (NCBI): domain Eukaryota; kingdom Metazoa; phylum Chordata; class Chondrichthyes; order Rajiformes; family Arhynchobatidae; genus Rhinoraja; species Rhinoraja longicauda. The sequence continues at coordinate 76,679,549 of NC_135953.1, read as the reverse complement.
GTATTGCTTCAAAAATTTATGGATCAGATGTGAACCTTCAGGTTTTGTTCAACATGACACTACGCTGCTCGACAATGCCATGAATTTGGACTTATTATTCGATCCTCTCTCTCTCCCCCCCCCCCCCCCCCCTCACGGAGTTTGTACAGAGTTTGCACGTTCTCCCTGTGACCAGGTGGGTTTCTCTAAGTGCTCCGGTTTCCTCTCACATTTCAAAGACGTGCAGGTTTGTAGGTCAATTGGCTTCCTAAAAAATAATTTGTCCCTAGTGTGTAGGATAGAAGTAGTGTACGGGTGATTGCTGGTCAACATGGAATCAGTGGGCCGAAGGGCCTGTTTCACACTGTATCTCCAAACTAAAATGAATTAAATTCTTAAAGAAATATCATTAGATAAGGTACAATAAGAGCCACTTTATTAAATGAGCATGCTATTAATTTAAATATATCATTTTTATGGCAGAAAATAGTATCATACAATTACTTGTATATTTATGTAATTAATGCTTGAATCAGATTCAAACAACCAGCTGGAGGAACTCAGTAGGTTAGGCAGCATCTGTGGAGGGAAATGGAGAGTCAAATTTCAGATGGAACCCTTTCCTCTGAACTGAAAGCGTATAAGGGAGATGGGCAGTATGAACAGGTAAAGCCTCTCTCCATGACCCTGCTGTGAGATAGGCAGTATGAACAGGTAAAGCCTCTCTCCATGACCCTGCTGTGGGTGCCCCTCATCTCTCTGGTATGGAGGCATATGAGCACCATGACTATTTGTTGCTCCTTTCTTCCTGGTGTTTTGTAGTTCTTGGTAGAGACTCACTTAATATTGTACGTACCCCAAATCACACACAGCAACAAGCATTATAAGTGTTGAGGAGGAGGAGCAGGAACTGAGGGCACTGGGCACCAGACCCTGTAAAGCACCAGCTCAGATATTGGCAGCACCAGGGCTGAAGAGGGTAGGATAGGATGTGCATCCTTCAGAAACACATGTGGCATTATTGACCATTATCAAGCCAGAGGCTGAACAAGAAAATCACCAGAGGCCAGAGGGAGAGTTGTCCATTGATGCTGCCAAGAGAAGACAGATGAAGATGGCAGTGGAGTGTATGTGGTCAATGTGAACCCATGATCAAAAGCTTGAATCCTGCTCCCGAAGGACCAAAAAATATATCTTGGAGGAGGCCAACCCCAAACTCGAGCAGGTTTTTTTGGCTTACTTTTTACTTGCCCCTCGATTTTACCACTGTCCCGCCTTGTGTTACAGAGTTAAAAAATGTACCCAGCAGCTCTGATGTGGCTTGGACCTCTGTCTCCTCTCACAGAAGCTCTCTTCTCCCATTTTCTGCCCCATGTTCCCTCCATTCAATAGATCTGCTGAGCATCAGGGATCTTAGATGCTCTTATTCCACTCCATCCCATCTCAATTGTATTTCCATGGGTGACTTTCTGTCTGTGCCTTTTGGTCATCTTCATTATCTTTTGGGTACTTTTAGTAACTTTCCGACAACTCACATTCTGTGCACATGTGGGTTCACTAATCACTATTCCATATTACACCCCGGATCCCCCACATCTTGGAAGTGTTCTTGCATTTCACCCCATCTCTCCCATTCCAAGATGCCCACAGATTCCAGGAACGTCAAAGTAGATGCCAGTCAATACCAAGCCCTGAAGCTAAGAATTACCTGTTTCAAATTACATCACCATTTCCTTCAGGTACTCACTGGTCCCATTAAACACGGTTTAAAATAGCCTGAGAACTAATCAAATCATGGAAGGGTTGTGAAAGGAATTAAAAAGTAGAAAAGAATTAGGAAAACAATTGTGGAAAGTCATTTTCCTTTTGATCCCCGAGGAACAAAGTAAACAAGATAATAAAATAAACATGCAGTGACTTTTCTTCTCATCATCAAAAAATAGTCCATTTTAATCATTTTACTATTAAAAATAGAAAGTACCAATCATTTACTTTACCTGGCAATTGAAGCAATTTTCCTGATCTAATATCGAATGCAGCACAATTATATTAAATGTCAATGCATAGTGTGGATTACCAACACTCTGATTATGTCCGATTTTAAAAATGTATGATGTGTAGTCAGTCTCAAAAGAGAATAAAGCAGCTTTCCATGACATGAGCAGGACTCAAGTTAATATTTGCATGCAGTGTGAAGCATGACCAGAATTCATATGACTCATTTGTGCGCATTATATGCACTGCATCGGCATCTCATAATTGAGGGCTTCAAGTTTTACTAGATAAAGCATTTCTATTACACGATGCAAGCTGAATCCAAATGTCTTGCACATAGATCATTCTCACCAGTAAAGTTACGAGTGGCTTTCCAATTCCAACTTTTTTTAAGAGGCAATATGTGGATGAGGGTATAAAAAATACTTTCTGAAATACTTTCTACTTTAAGAGGTCTAAATTGATAAACTGCAGATGCTGGATATCTAAAATACGATCAAAAATCACTCAGTAGGTCAGGCAGTATCAGTGGATACAGAGGCGTTAATCTGAAATATTCACTCCCTTTCCACAGAAGCAGTCTGACTTCTTCAGTGCTTCCAGTTAGTCATAGAGTTATACAACCTGGAAACAGGCTCTTTGGCCCAACTTGCCCCTGATGACCAAAATGCCCCAACGACACTCATCTGCGTTTGGACATATCCCTCTAAACCTATCATGCCCATGTCTCTGCTGTCTCCACTTCTTCATTAAGGCCTGTCTTACCACTAAATTGATGCAACATCATTACCGGTAATATTCATGAAATGAACCAGCAGCAGAAAAAGATTTGTTTCACTGCCATCAAAGAAAGATGCCATTGTGTAATAGATGGGCAAGGTTTGGACTGGATACTGCTATATAACCAAGAAAAAATAAGCGAAATATAATGGAGAATAAAATATCAATCATTGTGGAAGGGCAAGTGCAGCAATCAGGAACAAACGTAATTTTTTAAAATGTGATCAGTGCTAATTGGGAATTCCAAATGCCAGCTCAAGCTTCAGTTATGGGGAGATACTGGAGAGCCTGGGCCTGTTTTCCCTAGAGCGGAGGAAATTAAAAAGCGTTTGATTCAGGCATGTAAAATTATGATAGGTATACATGGGGTAGATTGCATGAAAGTTTTCCTTTTACCAGAGGTGAATAAGTTTTGAGGACAGAAATTTAAGGCAAGGTGTAAGAGCTTGACAGGGAATCTGAGGGGAATTTTTATCATTCAGTGGTGAGTACCTGAAGTGCACTGCCAGAGAAAATGGTGGAAGTGGAGTTGATGGTCGCATTTAAAAAGCGTTTTGACAAGCATTGAAATCGCCCAGGCCTAGGAAGGCTACAGGCCAAGTGCTTGAAGATGCGATTAACATGGATAGGTGCCCACTGGTCGGCGTGGGCCGAAAGGCCTGTTTCCATGCTGTATGACTCTATAAACAGTCACGGACCCAGAAATTCTAAAGCGTTTTAAGATGAAAGTTATATGAGAGTGTGGAAGGCATACACCAGTTACGTGCGATATCTGCAATTATTCTGCTGGAAGGATATTGAAGAGCAAATTTACAGGGGAATTAGAGAGCGTGCAAAACAGATAATAGTGATCTTGAGGGTAGGAAGGAAGACCAGCAGCAAACATTCAAGCATATTTTTTAGGCACATGAACAATAAGAGGATTAGAAGAGAGGAACTGGGGTTCAGCATAGAGCAGAAAGGAAATCTACTCGAGGGAGTGGATGGTATGGCTCATGTACCAAAGGAGTGTTTTACATCAAAAGAAATCCTGAGTTTTATAAATAGAGGCATCAGAAGCAAGAGCACAGAAGTCATGATGAACTTTTAAAAAACATTTGTTTGGCCACTGAATTCCGCATATTCAAGAGGGTGCAGAATATATTAACCTAAATAGTTCAATGAAAAAATCAGAGAACTTGCGATTGTTCTCCTTGGAATAGAGGAGGTGGGAGAAGAAATTAAAAACTGAAGGTTATAAACATAGATCGAGAAACCAAAGGTATTAATGGGTCTAGGTGATGGTAAAAGAACTGCAAGTATTATGAGGAATAACTTCTCTTGTAACGCAGCCAGAGGTTATGGACTAGAAAGGCATGGCTGGATTTAATCATAGCACATAACAGGAAGAGGATAAGTATTAGAAAAAAAAACAGTTGCCTGACTGTGGGACAAGTCACAAAAGTGGGACAAGTTGTTCTTAAATAGGGCCAACATGGAAATGATGGGCAGAGTGGGTTCCATCCATGCTGTAGCCATTCTATGATGCTGGGGTTAAATGTGGAAATAGCATGAAAACTTAAAGATGGATGCCTTGCACGCCTTGGCTCGCCCAGGTAGACGTGTGCCCTTCAACAAGTGTTGAAGGACACCTCATGCCTTTGTTTGAGACCTGTTTTGTTGATGTTTGGGTGGCAAGGTGACGCAGTGGTACAGTTATTGCCTTACAGCACCAGAGACCCAGGTTTAATCCTGACTTGTCTGTATGGAATTTGTATGTTCTCCCTGTGACCGTGGGGGTTTTCCCTGGGATCTCTGGTTTCCTCCCACACTCTAAAGACATACAGGTTTGTAGATTAATTGGCTTGGTATAATTGTAAATTGTATCTAGTGTGTGTATGGTAGTGTTAGTGTATGGTGATCGTTGGTCGGCGCGGACTCGATGGACCGAAGGGCCGTTTTCCGCGCTGTATCTCCAAACTAAACTAAACATCAAATCAGGCATCCAATGATTGCATCTTCAAAAATATTTCATTCTATTGGACACAAAAATATTATGCTTTGTGACAGCACGTCTTGGCCTCAGAATGTTGGCCTCTTGAGTATAAGAAGCCAATGGAAACTTTGATGTGAAGGTCAGAAAAGCTTTCCATCTTCCAATGCAGAACCAAAACAGGGATAAATAGAATAGGCAACTACATTGACAATTTTGCTAATGGCAAGTTGGCTCAACAAAAAGATTATCAGAATACAAAAGCTGTGTACTTAGCATTCAGCAATCTAGCACACTTGATCAATAAGCTCAGACTGGGTGAACACATGGGTTCCAGTAATTATTGAATACAATTACAATTGACACTGTAATTAAGGTCAAGGCTGAAAGCAACAAAATAGCTCTCCAGATCGAGCTGATTTTCCATGATAAAACCAGCCTGGGTTCAGGTGGAATGAAGATGAGGGAGTGGAAAAAGCTGACACTGAATTGGCACTAGACACGCAAGGATGAATCACTTTCGATAGTACCTGGATGAATGTCCAGAGTGATATGATAAAATTGGAAACAACCAGGAAAGAGTTTTTTTATGGCATTTCACTTCGTCTAAAGTCAATTTCCAATTGTATGACACCAAAAACAAGCTTATGCAACCGATGTTTAGACCAATAACACCCCAGTTACGATATTGAATGCGTCCATTAGCTCAAATAAGTCATCAATTTTGATTTGGTCAAATATAAACAGACTGGTCCACTGGAATGTCTAAGTAAAGATGATGAAATAGGTGAGAATGCATTAAAAAATTGTAAATATTAAATATAGGAACCTGCGTTGAACTCTAGACTTAACCATTTAGAGCGGCACAATAGAGCAGTTCAACAAGAAAGCACCTACAGGTAATTTTGCAAGTCTCCCTGTGACCACATGGGTTTTCTCTGGGTGCTCTGGTTTCCTCCCACAACCCAAAGACGTGCAGATCTGTAGGTTAATTGGCCTCTGTAAATTGTCCCTAGTGTGTAGGATAGCACTAGTGTACATTGGTTGGTGCGCACTTGAGGGGTCGAAGGACCTGTTACCGCGCTGTATCTCTAAATGTAAAGCTATATTTCCAAATATAGGCCACATTTATGTTGCAGTGTGTAATTTGCAGGTGAAACCATGGACTACAATGGACTTTATTTGGATTGTTAAGTGTAAAAAAATAACTGCAGATGCTGGTACAAATCGAAGGTATTTATTCACAAAATGCTGGAGTAACTCAGCAGGTCAGGCAGCATCTCAGGAGATGCTGCCTCCCATTCCTTCTCTCCTGAGATGCTGCCTGACCTGCTGAGTTACTCCAGCATTTTGTGAATAAATTATTTGGATTGTTAATTATCCCAAACCACCTAGCTTCATCCTGGCTTTTCAACAACCTCCACCAGAGATTTACAAGTCAAATCTAATGATGCTTAAGCTGTTGTGTATAACCCCAAAACATTCAGTCCACAGTAAAACAAGATTACACATTATCTTCCCCTCACAGTGATGAAAAATACCTTCCATGTTAGATCAGTCAACAAAATACTACATGGAATATAATTTGAAGACTGCTGTGATATTAAAAATGCATCAAGAAAAACAATTAGTCTAGGATATAGCGTAGGGCACAAGATTACATATTCTACAGCAGTTTGCTTTTTATTTTACTCTCTAGAAGTAGAGAACCGATCTCAGAAGATTAAGGGAGTTGATTTGAGTATGTAATTAGAACCCACTGACTGTTAAAGAGGATTGAATGGATATTCCTCAATTCATTTTTATTCAGTTTTTTAAAAAACTGAACACAGTAAGGAGAATGTGAATTATTGTTAATACTGTGCTTTTAAACAAACTAAGGGGAAATTAGAACAATGTTTATGCTTTAAAGAGAAGGATTATTATGATGAAGCATGAATCAATATTTTTTAGCTATCAAACATTACCCCCCCTCCTCACCCTAAATGCTTAGCATGCATGGAGAATGAACCATGGGAGAATTTATCGGTGGATCTTGCGAATGATGTGGTTTGGTAAAAAATGGGATTAATTCACACGAACAATAAGATAATATATTTTACAGGCATTAAATATATTCATAAAAAGCTCCATATTATTTCCAGTATAAAACAGGCTTATTAGGTTTATGAAAAAAGGGCTTAAACCTCTTTGTTCCATTTGCCAAATTACATAACTTCAAAACTTCATGAAGTTACATAACGTCTGGGCATAAAAAGTGAAAACACTTCAAAAGGCAGTTTATTAAAATATGCTGTCTGGTAAGGAAGTTTTTGCATATTTAAATAGGAACTTACCATGAGTTCCCGGTACTTTTTCTTCAGTGATTGATGGCGTTCCCTTAGCTGGTTAGCCATTAGTTTGTACTGATCCCGTTCCTGTTGATACGTATCAAGTTCCTTGGAGAGAATCAATAGAGCTTCCTTCTTACTCTCCAGCTTCCTTTTGCATATCAAATACTGAGGCAGAAGAAATTTTTTGAAGTTAGGCCAAGTCAAGGACAAAAAAATCATCAAATTTCAGGTTTACAAAAGAAGCAGTAATTCTCACTCTTGAACTTACCACAAGCAGCTTATTTTATCTACTAAAATATTTTGTTTAGTTTAAACATACAACATAGATGTAGGCCCTTCGGCCCATCGAGTCCACACTAATCATTCACCATTATTCACACATCCATTCACCATTATCCCACCATCTCATCCATTCGCGACACATCAGGGGCATTTTTACAAGAGGTCAATTTACGTACAAACCCATACATATTTGGGATATGGGATGAAACTAGAGCACCTGGAGGACACCGACACGGTTACAGACAGAACATTCACATTTTACACAAACAGCACGAGTGGTCAGGATTGAACCCGGGTTTCTGGAGCTGTGAAGCAGCAGCTCTACCTGATGTGCCACTGTGCTGCACTTTTGAAATATTATCCTCGTACATTTTCGTCAAATGCTGCAACACTTGCCCGCATTTCTATTCCTGAAACCGGTGCTCACAGAAAATCAAATGCACTTAGTATCAACGAAGCCTTCAGCACATACGTACAAAACATCTAGAGACAGATGATAGGCGGTTAATGCACATCAGAGCTAAATGTTGGAATGTACCCACTAATGTTTCCATTAAACAAATTGAATATTCTCCAGGTCACGAGGGAGCAATTTCAAGGGATCATATCATCATCATATATATACAGCCGGAAACAGGCCTTTTCGGCCCTCCAAGTCCGTGCCGCCCAGCGATCCCCGTACATTAACACTATCCTACACCCACTAGGGACAATTTTTACATTTACCCAGCCAATTAACCTACATACCTGTACGTCTTTGGAGTGTGGGAGGAAACCGAAGATCTCGGAGAAAACCCACGCAGGTCACGGGGAGAACGTACAAACTCCTTACAGTACAGCACCCGTAGTCAGGATCGAACCTGAGTCTCCGGCGCTGCATTCGCTGTAAAGCAGCAACTCTACCGCTGCGCTACCGTGCCGCCCATTTCTTGATTCCTATGCCAATGACTGGGAATGCCTGCCCTTCTAAAGTTGGAAACATACTGGTGGGAAGGAAGAGAATTTGGCAGTGCAGGATTCTTGTCTGTAAAGACTCTAACACCTGTTCCCTCCACCACCTTGAAAGAAGCAGGGAATGGTGAGTGGTCACAATTATTTTAATTTTACTTTCCGAGTACCCAGGCCGGCCTGACCACCGCTGGACCATGTACATCCCTCCTCAACTACACAGGGGAAGAAGGACTTTCTTTGATCAAAGTCCCCACAAACCCACCTACGAACTTGGCCTTACAATCATCAGATCTGGCACTGTGATCCTTACAAAGCACACAAAATCTCACACATAAGGTTGAAATTCAGCCTAAATTTCATGTCAATTTTAGACCCTGTCAGGCTGCAGATACAGTGGTTGTGTGTTTGGTTTTTCATCCACAATATCTCAAGGACTATATAACCAGAATAGACCAGGTAAATGCACAGTCTTTTGCCAGTGTTGGGTAATCGAGAACCAGAGGACATAGGTTTAATGTGAGGGGGGAAAGATTTAATAGGAACCTGAGGGGTAACTTTATTCACAAAGGGTGGTGGGTGTATGGAATGGGCTACTGGAGGAGGTAGTTGAGGCAGGTTCCATCATAACATTTAATGGACAATTGGACAGGAAGATGAATAGGACAGGTGTAGAGGGTTATGGGCCAAGCGCGAGCAGGTGGGACTCGTGTAGATGGGGCATGTTGGTCGGAGTGGGCTAGTTGCGCCGAAGGGCCTGTTTCCACGCTCTAAGACTCTATAACTCATACTAGTTTAAAATCTCCTGCTGGTATAGAGTTCATTTAGACTACTCTTGTTTTCAAATATTGGAGAAAAATGTACAGGAGATTTCACTGAATTAAAATCCTTGTGTCAAAAGTCAGAGGGTTGATATTTTTCAATTGCAGATTAGCAAGACTGAAAATTGGCGAATGACATCCACTGACTCTTTCAATTCACACAATACAACTACTGTAATAAATTGTGTTCATTAATTCTTGATCATTCCGTGATAAGCCTCGAGTAATTAATTCCCGACTGTGAAATCGTCATGCCCCCAGTGGATGTCGAAGCCAGCAGCCTCATTCCATCTGGTGTCTGCTCGTACAACGGAATAACAATGGAAAATCATGGGGTTCAAAATGAAGGCTAAAACCCATTCAAGCTTCAAACTCCTGCTTCAAGGAAACATCAGAAGAGTTTTGATGGGATTCCTGCGTTGCAATCACTCCTGCATATCCATAATTCTTTATTCAAACACAGTAAAACATTCTATTTAATGAACATCAATTTACTTGACCAACCACTGTAACAGAGTCTCATTACCATTTCTACACGGTTATAAAGTTAATTTAGACAGAGGGCCAAGACAGCAAAAAAAATCTATACTCACAAAGCTTGGCTGATTAGATATTATACAATATGGTGATGCGTGCAGGCATACTGAATAGCTCCAGTACACTGTTGACATTATTGTGATTCAGCTGTCATCTATTTGATCAATAAGAACGGTCGAAATGGGACCACGAGTGGCTCATTCAGCCATTCGTGAATACTTTGCCATTCAATAAGATCACCTCTGATCTTGCACCAACTCTGACTTCCATCTTCCACTTTTCCTCACTTTCCCCCACATCCCCTGAAGTCCTTGGTATTTAAAAAATAATTGATCGTGGCCTTGAAATATACTCAACAGCCAAACATCTACGACCCCTCGGGATGAGGAATTTCTTCAACTCTGTGCTTAATATCTCACCTCTTGCTCTGTAATGATGACTTATCTAAAAAGGATTCCCAAACTGCACTGGAGTGCTCTCAGGATACACGTGATGTTTCTACAGGGTAAACGTGAGAAATTGTGTAATGTTGGTGGATAGAGAAATGGTGGCATGGGAGGGTAATGTTTGTACAGAGGACAGAGGAAGATGGTTCTTCTGGTGACAGGCAGATGATAATTTATGAAGTTAAAATATAAAATGTCGGCTCATCAGATACCTGGAAGCTGGTAAATCTGGAAGGCTTTTGCCATAAAGAAAAGTTTGGGAAACTCTGCTCTGGACTCCTCAACCTCTACCCTGACAAATCACAAGAATTCTGTACAGTGCTCTATCACCCTCTGTTCTTTTACTTATGTAGAGAATATAGACCTTGTCTAGACAGCCTCAAAGGATAATTCTCTTCATCCCACAAAAGTCTCATGAAGCTTCACCAGACACCTTCTAAAGCCAATGTACTCTTCTTTAAGTAAGGGTATCAGAACTGAGAACTGTACATTATACCCAAAGTGTGATCTTATCAAAGCTTTATACATTTTGTACTCCACCCACCAGTCTTGCACATGCATTTAAAGTTTTCACATTCCTTTCCAGCCTCAATTCTTTCTCTTCTACCCAGCTTTGCATGCTTTACAATCAATTCACCTTGTCTCTGTCATTGACTTAGATTGCAAGCAACTGATGCCCAAGCATTGATCCTTTCTACCTCATAGGTTAAAACCTGACAATGAAAAATAATTTAACTTTTAGCATGTCAATTAATCCTTAATGCATGCCATTGCACGAGCCATAATTTCTGGTACAGTGCCTCAATAAATGCTTTAAAAAAATTCAAATACTTCTACTTCTATCATTTCCCCCTTATCTATTCTGAAATTACAACTTCAGATTTTTTTTAAAAATCCATCTGCATTCACTCTTCAACCATGATGCAACTATTTTTCAAATGGCCTGGGTGCTTTACTTCTAAAATTTGATTGCAGCATTCCCTCTACTTATGTCAGGCTACCTGCTCTGTAGTTCACCAATTTTTCACTCCCTCATTTCATCGTACTCAAGTTTAATCCCTTTAAAATGATGGTAACGATTCAAAATTATGGAGGTGTCTGAAATTCAAAACCAATGACACCTATTTTTACAGCTACTCCGTGTAAGACACTAAGATGCAGCCCATTAACATCTTCACTGCTGTTTCTTAACAAATACTAATTATTTAAATATATAAATATATATTTGATCAATAAGAAACTTGATGAGGGCACTAAAAGGTAGATGTTGTTTACAAGGACCTCACTGAGCTTTCAACAAGATATTGCATGGTACCGATCCCAAAGGTTAAGGCATACAATATCCAAGTTGTATTGGAAACTGGATCCAATATTTGCTTGTTGGTAAGAGGCCAAAGTGGATGGGTGTTTTGCTGATGGTACGACTCTAACAAGTGGTGGGCCACAAGGATTTGTGCTGGGATCTTTATTGTTTGTTACATATGACTTGGATGAGAATGTAGGTGGTTTGATCGTAAGTTTGCAAGTTACGTGGATATTGGTGGAGGCGTAGATTGCCAAATAGGTTGTTTAAGCATACAGCAGACTACGGAACAGCTGGAAAGTTGAGTAGAGCAGTGGCAGTAGGAATTAAATCCAGACAAATGTGAAGCAATGTACTTTGGGAAGTCAAATTCTGGAAGAACATATAGAATAAATGGCAGTAAATGTGTTATGTACACAGGGACCTCGGGGTGCAAGTCCATTACTCACTGACATGATGACGCAGGCAGATGGGGTCGTGAAGAAGACATTTGGTATAGCTGCCTTCAAAGGCTGAGGTATTGAGTAAAAGACTTGGGCCATCATGTTGCAATTGAAGAAAACATTGGTTAGATTGCATTTGGAGTATTTTTAACAGTTCTAGTTGCCACATTGCAGAAAGGATTTCATATAATAGTGAGTGTTGTGACTTTGACTAAGTCATTTGAGAGACTATAGCAACTGGTAGATGTGGAAAGTCTTCATTCATCACGACAATCAGACACTTTTACGGAGGCCCACTCAGTAGCATCTCTCGAACTCAAAGTGCACCACATTTTTATACGTTTAAGATCAAAGACAATAGCAGGTGATTCGAGTCAATTTCAATCGTCACAATGACGCTGTTTATTTCAATATTTTACGTTTCACAAATGATTCCATTGTTACATTCTGACTGTGGTGCACATCATAACTGAGAGACACCTCCATGGTGGCACATCATAACTGAGAGACACCCCCAAGCACCAAGGGGGAGGGGAAGGGAGGGACAGAGGGACTATGACAGAGGATGTATGAACGTCGACTTCTCCAACTTTAGATAGTCCCTCTGTCCCTCCCTTCCCCTCCCCCTTCCCAGATCTCCCTCTATCTTTCTGTCTCCACCTATATCCTTCCTTTGTCCCGCCCCCCTGACATCAGTCTGAAGAAGGGTCTCGACCCGAAACGTCACCCATTCCTTCTCTCCCGAGATGCTGCCTGACCTGCTGAGTTACTCCAGCATTTTGTGAATAAATCGATTTGTACCAGCATCTGCAGTTATTTTCTTATAATTTAACTGAGGGTGCAGGTTTGATATAGACCAATTAACATACGCCATTGTCATTACATTTGGCAGATGCACATGATGTCTCATACACATGTCATTTTACAAACTATATCTCTTGAGCAGTCTCCTGCTGTGAGAAGGGAGACTGTGCTCTGTAGACAGTATTGTTTTGTTTACAAAGTTGTCCTTGTAAGTTCCAACTCATTGCTGTTTGCAATTACAACACGTTTTGTATATTGAAGACTGGTTCTTGTCTGTATTAATGCTTCCTATCTCCATAGTTCTATAGCTTTGGTCCCATTGGGCCCAAACCTCGCCTGCATTGGTGCAGCGCCCTCTCCTGCCCCCCTCCTCTCTCCCCCCCCTCCCCTCCCCCCTTCCCCCCTCCGTCCTCCCTCCCCTCCTCTCCTCCTCCCCTCCCCCTAATCCATCCCCCTCAACCCCCCTTATCCTCCCTCCTCCCTGTCCCTCCCCGTCCCTCCCCCTCCCTCCCTCCCTCCCTCCCCCCCTCCCTCCACTCCCCTCCCTCCCTAGGAGATAGATTTTAACTTTAAAATGTGAATAACTTAAAAAATATAACACCGATTTCAATGAAACTTCTTTCATTAGCACCAAAGTAAGTAAGTGGTGAGTAAGGTGGGCCTAAAATTGTCATGCTATCGTGTACTGTTTTGGCTGTAGTTCAGGAACAAACAAACAAACGAGTTTTGGTATATAGATTTGGACAAGTATTGAGATAGGAAAGGCATCGAGGAATATGGATATAGTGCAGGCAAATGGGATGATCATAGACTGGCTTCATGGTCAGCAAAGACGAGGTGGGCTGAAAGGGCCCATTCTGATGCGGCACATTTCAATGATTCTGCAATGCATGGAATTTTATTGTTTTCCACAGTAAAGAAAGATACAAAGAAAGGTAAAAAACAAATGGCAAAAGATACAAAAAAGGATTATGTAAAGAAATTCACAAGGGATAACAATGAAATTGCAAATGAAAATAGTACATATGATTAATTATTTTACTGAAAACAGCATGTTGATTATTCCAATTGAATCACATAAAGAATTGTAGATTTTACCACGATAAAATAACTAGAATGACACATCCCCTGGAGAAGATGAATTCCTCCCATGGTTTTAGAGGATGTATGAGAAAGTTATAGATACCTTAATTATAATCTTCCAAACTTCTCTTGATTCAAAACTTTAGATTGGACAACTGCACATTTGATGTGCTAGCTAATCAGTTAATCATCAGTTCCTCGGAAATAACTGGAATCCATAACTAAATCCAAAGTGACCTACCATGAAAATATTCACCTTATCAGAGACCGTCAGAATGAATCTGTAAAAGAGTAGGTCACGCATACGAAGATTGAATTTTGGAGGAGATGATTAAATTACTGGACAGGGTAATAATGCAAGACCTTGCAATGTGTTTGCAATTATTCACCATATTCATAAACTGCTCAGGTAACGGCATAACTGTGTGAGGCACTGTAGGCAATGCCGAGGGAAGCAAAACATCATAAAGTATTATCAGTAGATTATGCCAATGAAAACTAGCTATATGGACTAGAAAAGGACAGATTGGGGTAAATGCCAAAATACAGGAAGGAGAAGAGGTCTAAACAGGTTTAGCAGTCATGTATATAGATCTGTGCATTTGTTAACTGCACACCTGAGGGAGATTGACAAAGAAATTAAATGGGCACCCAGCTCAAATTCTGAGCCCACAGACCTTCAGACTCACAGATTACAGAAAGCATTTGTTCAAACAACCCCAATTTATCATAGAAACATGAAGCTCCATCATATCTAAGTGTTCTGGAAAGCAATAAACTTGAATAACTCGATGGGTAGAATTTTTTCAAAATAAATATGTATTTGAGATAAATATGTATAGTCAATATCTATACTGCAAAATAATAGTCCTACAACAATCAGACTTAAAATGTTTTAAACAGCATTTCTGCGACAGAAACATTTTGTATATTTGGCAATATTTTTATTCCCAAAACATATCTTTTAGCAGCATTTATCAAAAAATAACTGGAGAAAGTATTTCTGTTAATAAATATGGAACATATGTTTGGACTTTATCAATGTTGCACTATAATTCATGCAGCAGATAATAAGGGTAGACAAAATTTAAATACCACTGGGTAGTAAAATGTGCTGATCATTTTGATCTTCAGAAAAGAGCAAGCCCACGTCTTAACTTTTCAATGATCACTCAATAACTGATCTACATTTACTACAGCAGTGTCGGTAAATATTACCTAGAAATTGTATCTTAAAATACTGCTTTTTTTTCCAAATTAAAATTGATTTAACCCAAAGTAATTGTATCTCCTACCAATTCCAACTCAAAACAAATAAAATGAGAAATTTGACAGGGAACTAATGTGAGACAACCTTGCAAGACCAACATGACTTCTGAGTCAGTGATATATGTGATAACATCAGTGTTGCAGGGGAACCTGCATCAAAATCTCCTGTTGAAGGACCCTGCTGGGACAGGATGGTATTTTAAATAGAGTACCCTTCTGGGTAGCTTGCATGCAAATAAAATGCTACCACCTATTAGGGTGCAGAAATGTCTTTCCACATTTAGTTTACCTTAGTTTCATTTTAGAGATACAGTGCGGAAACAGGCCCTTCGGCCCACCGTGAGTCCACGCCGACCAGCTTTCCCACACATTAACACTGCTACAAACACCAGGGAAAATGTACATTTATACCAACCCAATTAACCTACAAAGCTGCAGGTCTTTGGAGTGTGGGAGGAAACCGAAGATCTCGGAGAAAACCCACGTCGTCTCAGGGAGAATGTACAAACTCCGTACAGACATAAGAAAATAATTGCAGATGCTGGTACAAATCGATTTATTCACAAAATGCTGGAGTAACTCAGCAGGTCAGGCAGCATCTCGGGAGAGAAGGAATGGGTGACGTTTCGGGCCCGGTGGTATGAACGTCGACTTCTCCAACTTCAGATAGCTCCTCTGTCCCTCCCTTCCCCTCCTCCTTCCCAGATCTTCCTCTATCTTCCTGTCTCCACCTATATCCTTCCTTTGTCCCACCCCCGACATCAGTCTGAAGAAGGGTCTCGACCCGAAACGTCACCCATTCCTTCTCTCCCGAGATGCTGCCTGACCTGCTGAGTTACTCCAGCATTTTGTGAAAAACTCCGTACAGACAGTTGGGATCGAACCTGGGTCTCCAGCGCTACAAGCGCTGTAAGGCAGCAACTCTACCGCTGCACCACCGTGCTGCCCGAGACATTATTTAGACAGAAGCATTTACACATAAAGTACAAGAAGCCTAAGCTTTGAAAAAAACAAAAGGTTTTTAAATTGAGCTACATGCCTGGATACATGCATGGCATCAGAGTAACTGAACAAATGCACATGTTATTGCAGGATAAATTAAAACTAAGAACAAGGGCCCAATAAGGAGTGGCTGCAAATTAATATATAACGATGTATTAATGCTCCCTTTGCCCATTGTCAGTTGTATCCAAGTCTGGCTCTGCAAAACTCAATAAAACCATTCCTGTCCAAGCAAAGAATGCAAAGAATGAAAGAAGCAAAGATCATTTTTCACACCGGAAATATGTCCCTCCATTTTTTATTAATCCTGTCCCTCTAAGAATGTAATTAATTATTATGAATGCACCCAGGCCTCCACTGACATCCAATATATATCTAACGGCCTGATTATACATCTTCCTCCTATATTCCCTTGCACCATGGGAAACACGAGCTTCATTGTGCAAAACATGAAGTGCTGGAGGTACTCAATGGGTCAGACAGCAATTGCGAAGGGAATGAATAGACAACATTTCAGGCTGGAACCCTTCTTCAGACTGAAGGCCACAGCCCGAAACATCACTCGTCCATTCCCTACACAGATGCAGCCTGACCCACTAAGTTCCATCAGCACCTTGTGTTTTGCTCAAGATTTTAATGTCTGCAATTTCTTGTCTCTCAAACTTAGGTGTTTTCCTAACACATTAAAACTGTAACTGTAATGCAGTAGGCATAACATTAAACCTACCTCTGCTCATGGACTTTTCTTATATAAAATCAATTCAAGTATAATGAATATTAATTAGAGGAAGGTCAGCTTCAATGGGATGAGAATAGATCTGGTACAGGCATACTGTGACCAAAGGACAGCAGGCAAAATTGTTGCATGACAATTGGGCTGAAGAGATAGTTCAGATAACCTGAGGCACAATTCCATGAGAAGCAAAAGAAAAAACATTAAAAAAATGTCAAAGCTCTCTGGACGACTAAAGAGAAACTGAGGAAGATAAAGAAAAGCATGTTTGCTTGTGACAAATGTTCGACTATAAATATCAGCGAGAATCAAGTTGATTATAGAAGAGTCCACGTGAAAGTTAAAACTAAAATAAGGGAGACAAAGAGAGGATATGAGAAAAGATTAGCTGCCAAAATAAATGAGAGTTCCAAGAATTGTATGAGTAAATAAATAATAAAAGGGTCTTGCATGGAGAAGAGGGATGTGTTGATTGGATCTGCAGGGGCACTGACCATAATATTTCAAGGCTCTTCAGCTTTAGGAATGGTGCCAGATAGTAGAAAACATTACTTCCTTGTTCAAAAAGGGAAGTAAGGATAAGTCCAGGAACTACAGGCCAGTTGTTTAACGTCAGTAATGGGAACACTTTAGAAACCTAGATCCAATTCAGGGTTTATAGTCACCTGGAGGAATTTATTAAGAGGAAATAAATTAATTAAGTCAAGCCAGCATGGAATTTATTAAGGGCAAATCGTATTCAACCAACTTCATATAACTTTTTGATAAGGTAACAGGTTGAGTTGACGAGGTTAATGGAGTTGATGCGGTCTGTGTACTTTTGATAAAGTATCACATAACAGGCTTATCGGCAAATTTGAAGCATGTGGCTTAAAAGCAACAGAGATAAGATGGATACAACGTTGCCCAGGTAAGAGGCAATACAAGGTTAAGCGAATGGTTGTTTTTCAGACTGGTGATGAATAACGGTGGTCAATTGGAATCAATGTTGAGGCCATTCCTTTAATTTTAATTAATGACCTAGATTTGAGAGTGAAAACCACAATTTCTAAAGTTGCGGTTGACATAACGGATAGTGATAAACTCCAGCAGGATAAAGCAAGTTGGTAGAATGGGCAGATAAAGTTTATTGCTTAGATATAGGAGATGATACATCTTGGAGGAAGAGTAGAGTGACATATCGAATGAAGGATACTATTCTCAAGAAGTGTAGAAGCAATGAGACCTGGTGATAATGATGAACAAGTCATTCAAAGTGATCGGGCAAGTTGAGAAACCTGTTAAAAGGGCAAAAGGCAATACTGGCCTCTGTCAACAGAGTAAGGAAAGCAGGGAAGTTATGCTGCACCACAATAAAATATTGCTCTGCTCTCAACTGAAGGATTGTGTTCAATTCTGCTTGTGTCACTGTAAGAAGCTTGTGAATGCGTGAGAGACGGTTCAGAAAAGATCTACGAGAATAGTTCCTGAAATAGTTACAAGGATACAGTTACAGTTACAAGGATAGATTAGAGAAGGTGGGACCAATTTCTTGACAGAAAATATATAAAAAGATGAGAGGTCTGGATATAACTGATACCGGGAGGCTGTTTTTGTTGATGGAAGGGTTGAAGATTAGAGATCACAGGTAAAAAATAAAGGGCAAGGGAATTAAGAATGACGTGAGGGGAAAAAAGGCAGCATGGGATTACAAACAGGGATGCACCTCCTGGCAATATTGTGGAGGCAGGTTCCAGTGTGGACTTCGAGGGAGTTGGATAAATGGTGAAGACAAATTTGTGAAGCTATGGAGGAGTGGAACTATGAGTTGCTCTCCTGGAGATTTGGTGCTAATACAATGGTTCTTATGTGCTATGATTCTATGATGTATGGTCTTGTTGGAGGAGATCAGGGTGTATATGTCATGGACACTTTGATCATTGAAACGCTTAGCTTATTTTCAATACCTGCCTTTTTAATCATTGATGGCTTATCCATTGATTGTCACCTTGTCGTGGTGGAGAAGCTCGTGTGGTCCTGAGATCCTGACAGCGATGCCGTTTGGAGCGATGCTCCTGGTAGGGTCACCCTTGGCGGTAAGTTCGAGGGGGCGGTCCCTGACAAAGAGCAATCCAACCAAGACCTCAACTTTGCAACAGGCGGAGGATGATGGCTGACGTTAGTGGAGCGTCACAACGGCTGGGAAGGCGGATGAAAGCTGCAGTGGGCGGGTGCTATAGATGGGAAGGTAGACGCTGCTGCTCCCACGAGTCTCGGACAGATGAGGCTCGTCAGCCTGGGAAGGCAGTCTATCTAGGAGAGGAAAAACTCTGATCTAAAACCTCCACTGCCTTGTGGCCATATCCAGTCATGGAAAAGGCTCCAGGGGTAAACCTCAAGAAAAATCCGGCATCGGAGTCCCTAAGGCAGTTTGTCGTTGTCTACAACCTCGTTCTGGCAGCTCCTGCAACGGTGCTGGAGCCAAACTGTAACGGCTCTGCTGTTCCTTTGCTGCATGGGCAACAGCCTGTCCTTCATATGACATCGCCCAGGCTTACATCCGACCACACATTGACGCTGCTCTAGCCGAGATTTGGAGCAAGCAGCCAACAACCAGGATGCATCACCCATGGTCAGCCATGACCGAGGGGGGCCTTAGAATCATTGATGTTCTTGGATTAATGCACAATCACAACAGCTCTTTTCACAGGAAGCCAAGAAATTACAAGTTCAGCAGCCTCTTTTCAGTCCTTGATTTATATGATGCTAGGTACCATTGGAACTTTGTACAGCTTTGTCACTGACAAATAGTGTTTGACATTGAAATGCCGTTTCTGGCATTTGTCAGCAATCAGCTTCACTGCCATTGCAATGTTGTTGACACTTTATAATAATCTGGCCTTTTTTTTTTACAACAAATTTGGAAAAGGTTACTGACAAGCTCTGCAACCTTGCGACCAAAGTCGTGACAGCACAATTCCATACTATTTCACAGACCAACAACCACAGTAAAACATTTCAGCCTTCAAGAATAAATTTACATTTAAAAACCCTTTTCCGAGAGATCACATAGGTTTAGTTTTGTATGCTTGTGAATTCCATCTCAGTAAAACTACCTAAAAGATAAAGTATTTTTAAATAGAACCTTGCCAAATATATATCAGGCTATTATTGAGTAAATACATAAATAATGCTTCCACAGAGGTTGTCCTGTTTTTTAAAAGAAATCTCATCTATATACTGTATGCACCAAGCCAAGACATACTGGACTGTTTATACTCCCTCCAAACCCTTGGTATCATCATCTGTAAAGTTTAAAGGAGATGTGCAAGATTTTTTTATAAACAGAGAGTGGTTGTGGCCTAGAACGCACTGCCAGGAGTAATATTTAAAAGGTTTTTAGATAGAAACATGGATATTAGGTATAGGTTTAGGCTCAGGTTTATTATTGTCACATGTACCGAGGTGCAGTGTAAAGCTTTCGTTTGCAAGCTATCCAAACAGATTAGAAAAACCATTCATAGATACAATCAGTTGAAACTCAATGGTAATAGAAAGAGCATAGGGGAAGATACACAGTGCAGAATATGACGCACGTGGATCATGTGCAGGCAGATGAGATTTGTTTAGCATCATGTTTAGCATCAGCTTGACATCATTTTCGGCATCGGTATCGTGGGCTGAAGGCCTGTTGCTGTGCTGTACCTTTCTATGTTCTTATGTCCTATAACCTACCTCACATACTTTAAATCTAAAAGGTAACTCAGTTGAACTTACTCATTTGGAGCTGCAGGCCAGGGCAACTCCAACAGTAATTAGATACCCCAAATGAATACCACAAGGTAGTACATCATGGACAGAATCGTGCCAGTGATTTTAATGATCTACCACAATGAAATAGGAAACAATTGAAAAAATGCCATATGCGATCATAGCAAAGAACAAAATGAAATTACATATCTCACCACACCCTTCTTCAATGCTTTAGGAATGACTCAGAAGGAGAAAAGACACCATGTATCTTAAACTACTAAAGTATGACACCAATTTAAAAATAACATTAAACCAGACTCGGATTTTTTAAAACATACTTATTTACTCATCTTAATTCATTAAATAACACAAAACTTATTTTAGAAGGAATATATACATCTCAGTTGTGTCAATCTCTGATTCAGATTCAAATGAGTTTAATGTCATGTACAGAAGGGTATATGAAATATCTTGTTTACATGAAGCTGATAAAACAGAAGACACCAATGCAACAATAAATGCAAAAAACGAAAATCAGCAGCATGGTGCAGCGTATGCAATCTGTTGTGCAAAAAAAAATGAAGTACAATAACCAAATGAGGTGAAGTTAAGAGAGAGAGTATGTTGCAGCACCTCCAGGATGGAGATGTGACAGAGGGGATCATAAGGTCATAAGTGATCGGAGTAGAATTAGGCCATCCGGCCCATCAAGTCTACTCCGCCATTTAATCATGGCTGATCTCTCCCTCTCTCCTAATCCCATTTCTCCTGACTTCTCCCCATAACCTCTGACACTTGTACTAATCAGGTTCACCAGGTTAATTCCCGGGATGGCGGGACTGACATACGATGAAAGAATGGATTAACTAGGCATATATTCACTGGAATTTGGAGGGATGAGAGGTGTGCTTATAGAAACATATACATTTTTAAGGGATTGGACAGGTTAGATGCATGAAAAATGTTCCCAATGTTGGGGGAGTCCAGAACCAGGGTCACAGTTTAAGAATAAGGGGTAAGCCATTTAGGACTGAGATGAGGAAAAACCTTTTCACCCAGAGAGTTGTGGAATCTGTGGAATTCTCTGCCACAGAAGGCAGTGAAGGCCAATTCACTGGATGTTTTCAGGAGAGAGTTAGATATAGCTCTTAGGGCTAGCGGAATCAAGGGATATGAGAGAAAGTAAAAACGGGGTACTGATTTTGGATGATCAGCCATGATCACATTTAATGGCGGTGCTGGCTCGAAGGGCCGAATGGCCTACTCCTGCACCTCTTTTCTGTTTCTGTGTAACATAGTTTCTGATCTATCTATCTCTGCCTTAAATATATCCACTGACTTTGCCTCCATAGCATTCTGTGACAAAGAATTCCACGGATTCACCACCCTCTAACTAAAGACATTTCTTCTCAGCTCATTCCTAAAAGGAATGTCCTTTAATTCTGAGGCTATGACCTCTAGTCCTCGACTCTCCCACTATGTCATGGGGAAGAAGTTGTTCTTAAAACTACATTAAAAAATTATAAATTGGTGAACATCTAAAACAATCTATGCAGAATGTTTTATTCATACTGGGGACAGTTCCAGACTTCTTTATCAATTGAACACACTTCTTAAAGTGAATAAAGGTTAGAGGTTGTGAGGTCCGTTTTCGAATCATTACCTCGTGATGCTCAAACGTGGCTGTCCTGGCAAGCTCATGCTCCTTGGACCTGGAATATCTGACTGTGAAGTGCCATCCCCACTACTCGCTGAGGGAATTCACCTCAGCTATCTGGATAACAATCTGTGGATGTTTATGTTAAATTTTATTTTATGTGGCTGTGTGTCATGTTGCTTTTCACTTAGTATGGCTGTATGGTAACTCAAATTTCACTATACCTTAATTGGTACATGTGACAATAAATTAAATCTTGAATCTTAAATACCATTATTCCATCCAAGCTCATCTCTAAACTCATGAAAATTGGACTCAGCACTGACCTTTGCAACTGTATCCACGACTTCATACCCAACAGACCACAATCAGTGTGGATTGGTGACAAATCATCTTCTATGATAATCTTCAACACTGGTGCCCCGCAAGAATGTGATCTCAACCCCCTTCTTCACTCCTTAAACACCGATGACTGTGCAGCCAAATCCAAATCCAAATCAATTTATAAATTCGCAGACAACACCACTGTAGTGGGCTGGATATCAAACAATGACGAGACAGAGTACAGGAAGGGGATCGAGAACATCGTAACTTGGTATCAAGACAACAACCTGTCCCTCAGTCAGCAAGACAAAGGAGATTGTGATCAACTTCAGGAAGCGAAACGACACACATAACCCGGTATACACGGACGGCGCTGAAGTAGAGTTCCTTGGAGTAAATATCATCAGCAATTTGTCCTGGACCAGACATAATGAAGTAATGGCCAAGAAAGTACACCGAATGTCTAATATTGGAGATTTTAATTTATTGAACTTTTTGTTTACGATGTTATCTATGAGTACTGTGTTTAAGACCTGTTATACTGCTGCAAGTACAAATGTCGGTACATAGGACAATTAAACACTCTTGACAATGTTGATCATGAATGAAACCTGATTATTAAGACATCAGATTCGAAAACTGTAGATTCATGTAACAAAAATATTTATAAATGGCTGTCTTTTCCAGCAATGTGAAATCAGTCAAAGATCCAGCCACTCAGGGACTGTCAGAAGAAGCCAAAATGTGTCCACCGCAATCTGTCATCACAAAACCTGGCAGAGCCCTCACTCTCCCATTAACCCATTCCAGCAAATCAACATTGACTCAATGTAGAGATCAGAAGAATATGCCAGGAACAGTGCCAACCATAGCTAAAAATAAGATGCCAAACTAGCAAAGTTTTGACAAAGAGGAGAGCGATGCCCAGAGCTACAGGAGTGACTCAGTGAGGCTAGAAGGTACTGGCGCATGCTGGCGAGTGCAGAATGGAGTGTTCGGAGGGAGAACTGTTGTGAGGAGCGATGGAGTGAAGATACTTTAGATCTTGTTCGGGCCCAATCTGAACTCTGAAAAAGTCTTAAGTTGGACTGAAGGGTCCCGACACAAAATGGTGCCTGTCCATTCCCTCCAAAGATGCTGCTTTACCCACTGAGTTACTCCATCACTTTGTGTTTCAATCAAGCTTCTAGCTTCTGCAGTTCCTTGCATCTCCATTTTATTGCTCCACTGCAAACTCTCCTCAAAGTTACACCTCCTATGGTAGCAAGCCCTCCTCACCTATATCCACCTATTGCATGCCAGCTTTTGCCTCACTCCTCTCCCCATCTCTATACTGGCTACTGGAGACTTAAGGGTCTCGACCTGAAATATACTTTCCCTCCACAGATGCAGCCTGACCCCCGAGTTCTCCAATATCTCTCCTTTTTTAGCTCAAGTAGTTATAACATTGGTATATACCTGAGAATACTAAAACAATCCCGTTATGTCCTAACTACAAATTCCAGAAGTACAATCCCCAATCACTCTTATCTTAATCATCAGCAAACTAATGAAACATGATGTTATCAGACGGCACCGACTCACCAATAACCTGCTGTCTAATGCCCACTTGGTTTTTGCAGGGCCACTTAGCTCAGGCCCTCATCAGAACATTGGATCAGAGTCAAAATGCAGAGGAGACTGCCCTTGACATCATGGCAGCATTTGGCAGACTGAGAACCAAGGACTCCTGATGGTACTGAGGTCATTCAGTATATAGGGGAAAGCATCCTAATGATTGGAGTAGTACTTCACGATTATGGATGTTGAAAGTAAGTTATTCCCAGCCCTTGGAATGTTCTGTATGAGTTTTTCAGTACAGTGTTCCTGTCCCTCCATCTGCAGCTGCTTCATCAATTGCCTTCCTTCCATCTTGCGTTCAGAAATATTTACATTCGCCAATGTTCGCAATTAATTAGCAGCTCTTCAGAAAATTATATAATTTTTGTCCGCATTCAGCAAGGCCTGGACAGCATTCAGGCAAGTAACGTATGTGCAATACAAGTGCCAGGCAGTGATCACCTCCAACAAGGGAAATGTAATCCACTTACCCTCGACAGTTGATGGCATTTACTGTGCCAAATATCCCATTATCATTGTATTATTCTGAGGATCACCAATGAACAAACATTCAACTGGACTAACCACATAAATAATTTGGCTGCAAGAATGGGTCAAAGGCTGGGGGTCCTACAGTGAGTTATTCATTTCCTGAGATCTCAAAGACCTTTGAAGGTCCAAATGAAGAGTATGATGGAATACTCTCCATTTGCCTTAATTAGCATGGCTCCAAAACTCTCAAGAAGCTTGACACCATCCATGACAATGCAGCCCGACTGCTTGCCCCCATTCACCACTGAAACACTCATTCCCTCCACCAAATCATCACGTCTGCAGTACGTGTCATGGAGCCACCCATTCTGCCAACTGCACCACCATAAGGAGCGGCAATAGACTCACACCCATACCAACGCCTGCAGATTCACTTAGAGATGCACACTATTCTAACTTGGGGATATATTGCTGTTCCTTCATGATCACTGCAGTTAATCATCCATATCACTGCACTGTGAGAGTACGTGCATCAGAAGGACTATAGCGGATCAAGAAGCCAGCTAATTTTCATCTTCTCAATGCTTTTTTTCCCCACTAGATGTTCTACCCTTTATCCTTTATCTGTGCACTGTGAACAGCTTGATTGTATTCATGTATAGTATATTTCACTTAAGCAGCTTACAGCTCAGCGATATGAATATTGACTTCTCTAACTTCAAGTAATCCTTGCTTTCGCTCTCAAGATCAAGATTCAAGATTCAAGATAGATTCAAGATATCTTTATTTGTCATCCAAAAAACACGTTTTTTGGACGAAAACTAGTCACCCACAGTCCAACAATAAAAGCAATAAAATAAGCAAATTACACAACCCCAACCAACACACAAAAAAAAGAAACATCCATCACAGTGAGTCTCCTCCAGTCCCCTCCTCACTGTGATGGAAGGCCAGAATGTCTTTTCCCTTCCCCTGCCGTCCTCTCCATCTTCCTTGTTCTCCGACCAGTCTGACTGTCCTAGATTACATTTTATCTGTTTGCTTTGTTGTCACCTCCTCCCAGCTAACAATGATCTATTCTACATTTTCCTAAATCTCCATCTCTTTTGATATCTCGTTTTTACACCTTATCCTTCCATATTTCTGTGTCCCCTCTCCCTGACTCTCTGTCTGAAGAAGGGTCTCGACCCGAAATGTCGCCCATATATTCTATCCAGAGATGCTGCCTGTCCCGCTGAGTTACTCCAACATTTTGTGTCTATCTTTAGTCTTTTCCTTCACTGGCTTATACACAAACAAAAGCTTTTCACTGTACCTCGGTACACGTGACAAGAATAAACTAGAGATTGGTAATTGGTGCAAGTGTTTCCACTGAAGCTGTTGTCCAAAAAAAATTATTGTAAAAGTACTTAGAATCTGGTGATCTGAAACAAAGCACAAAGCACTGGAGAGACAGATCAGGCAATGCCTGTGGTCAGTAAAAGAGAGTTAATAGGCCGGATCATGCTCGATTCAACCCACTGAAAGTGCTTGACCCAACACGGTTCCTGTGGGGAGTTACATGTGACGTTTGCAGGAGGGTCTGAGCTGGAGGCCAGGCTGCCATAGTTATCCTGCAAGCAGACCCAGGTGGCCAATCATGAGGGCATTGTGAAGGCCTTTTACCAGCTCGCTCCTGTGGGCAGAGGCATTCAAAAACTGTCCGAAAGGATTTAAACAAAGAGGAAAAAGGTAATTTTACCTCTAACACTTTAAAATTATAATTAATTAAGATGTAAATCAACTTTTTCATAAAATCAAAAAATTACTACTGAAGGGGCTTGCAATATTCGTCAACCATTCCTGACACAAGAATGCCAGCTGCTGAATACACCCAACCCCCTCACCTCTGGCTGTTTGAACTCTGCCCTCCCACCCCTTGGATTCAGAGGTGGGTCCAGCAAGAAGCAGCCACAGTAGCACCAGACCTCCTGCATTTCCTATGGAAGCAAGGAACTGCAGATGCTGGTTTACAAAAAAGGACACAAAGTGCTGGAGTAACTCGGCCAGTCAGGCAGCATTTCTGGAGAACATGGATAGGGGACCCTTCTCATAGGGTCTGACTTGAAACATCACCTATCCATGTTCTTGAGAGATGCTGTCTGACCAGCCGAGTTATTCCAGCATGATGTATCCTCCTGCATTTCTGGACCACTGCTTTGCATACTGCTTTGCATACTGCTTTGCATACTGGTTGAAGATTAGGACAATACTGCCTCACCATTTAGACTCATGCTTTTCATCAGAGCTGGCATGATAAAGGGATGTTGATCTGAAACATTACGTTTTTACACCAGAGTGTTTTCTGCAGGTCTTTGGGGAGTAATGTTCCACAGCTGGGGCTGCATGGTGACCAGGTGGTTGGTTATGTTGCTTCATTCCCCGCAGACCCAGGTTCAACCCTGAACTT
Organism: Rhinoraja longicauda; assembly: GCF_053455715.1. Classification (NCBI taxonomy): domain Eukaryota; kingdom Metazoa; phylum Chordata; class Chondrichthyes; order Rajiformes; family Arhynchobatidae; genus Rhinoraja; species Rhinoraja longicauda. Next base: position 76,652,566 of record NC_135953.1, on the reverse strand, counting down.
GGGTTTCTCTCTGCAGCTAGGTAGGTTTCTGCTGGGTGTTCCCATTCCCTCCCATACACCATTCTAGACTGGGTATTGAATAATAAGGAAGGGTTAGTTAGCAGTCTTGTTGTGCGAGGCCCCTTGGGCAAAAGTGACCATAATATGGTGGAGTTCTTCATTAGGATGGAGAGTGACAAAGTCAATTCAGAAACAAGTGTTCTGAACTTAAAGAAAGGTAACTATGAGGGTATGAGACATGAATTGTCCAAGATAGACTGGCAATTTATACTTAAAGGGTTGACGGTGGACATGCAATGGAAGGCATTTAAAGATTGCATGGATGAACTACAACAATTGTTCATCCCAGTTTGGCAAAAGAACAAACCAGGAAAGGTAGTGCATCCGTGGCTAACAAGGGAAATCAAGGATAGTATTAAAACAAAAGATGAAGCATATAAATTAGCCAGAAAAAGTATCATACCAGATGACTGGGAGCAATTCAGAGTCCAGCAGAGGAGGACAAAGGGCTTAATTAGGAAAGGGAAAATAGATTATGAGAGAAAACTGTCAGGGAACATAAAAACTGACTGCAAAAGCTTTTATAGATATGTGAAGAGAAAAAGACTAGTTAAGACAAATGTAGGTCCCTTGCAGTCGGAAACAGGTGAATTGATCATAGGGAACAAGGAGATGGCAGACCAATTGAACAACTACTTTGGTTCTGTCTTCACTAGGGAAGACATAAACAATCTGCCGGAAATAGCAGGGGACCAGGGGTCTAACGAGATGGAGGAACTGAGGGTAATCCAGGTTAATCGGGAAGTGGTGTTAGGTAAATTAAATGGATTAAAGGCCGATAAATCCCCAGGGCCAGATAGGCTGCATCCCAGAGTGCTTAAGGAAGTAACCTCAGAAATAGTGGATGCATTAGTGATAATTTTTCAAAACTCTTTAGATTCTGGAGTAGTTCCTGAGGATTGGAGGGTAGCTAATGTAACCCCACTTTTTAAAAAGGGAGGGAGAAAGAAAACGGGGAATTATAGACCAGTTAGCCTAACATCGGTAGTGGGGAAAATGCTAGTCAGTTATTAAAGATGTGATAGTATCACATTTGGAAAGTGGTGAAATCATCGGACAAAGTCAGCATGGATTTATGAAAGACAAATCATGCCTGACGAATCTTATAGAATTTTTCGAGGATGTAACTAGTAGAGTGGATAAAGGAGAACCAGTCGATGTGTTATATCTAGACTTTCATATCATATCATATATATACAGCCGGAAACAGGCCTTTTCGGCCCTCCAAGTCCGTGCCGCCCAGTGATCCCCGTACATTAACACTATCCTACACCCACTAGGGACAATTTTTACATTTACCCAGCCAATTAACCTACATACCTGTACGTCTTTGGAGTGTGGGAGGAAACCGAAGATCTCGGAGAAAACCCACGCAGGTCACGGGGAGAACGTACAAACTCATTACAGTGCAGCACCCGTAGTCAGGATCGAACCTGAGTCTCCGGCGCTGCATTCGCTGTAAAGCAGCAACTCTACCGCTGCGCTACCGTGCCGCCCAGAAGGCCTTTCAGAAGGCCTTCGACAAGGTCCCACATAGGAGATTGGGGTACAAACTTAAAGCACACGGTATTGGGGGTTCAGTGTTGAGGTGGGTAGAGAATTGGTTGGCGGACAGGAAGCAAAGAGTAGGAATAAATGGGTCCTTTTCGGAATGGCAGGCAGTGACTAGTGGGGTACCGCAAGGCTCAGTGCTGGGACCCCAGTTATTTACAATATATATTAATGATTTGGACGAGGGAATTGAATGCAATATCTCTAAGTTTACGGATGACACGAAGCTGGGTGGCAGTGTTAGCTGCGAGGAGGATGCTAGGAGGCTGCAGAGTGACTTGGATAGATTAGGAGAGTGGGCAAATGCATGGCAGATGCAATATAATGTGGATAAATGTGAGGTTATCCACTTTGGCGGCAAGAACAGGAAAGCAGAGTATTACCTGAATGGTGGCCAATTAGGAAAAGGGGAGATGCAACGTGACCTAGGTGTCATGGTGCACTAGTCATTGAAAGCAAGCGTGCAGGTGCAGCAGGCAGTGAAGAAAGCGAATGGTATTTTAGCATTCATAGCAAGAGGATTTGAGTATAGGAGCAGGGAGGTTCTGCTGCAGTTGTACAGGGCCTTGGTGAGACCGCACCTGGAGTATTGTGTACAGTTTTGGTCTCCTTATCTAAGGAAAGACATTCTAGCCTTAGAGGGAGTACAGAGAAGGTTCACCAGATTGATCCCTGGGATGGCAGGACTGTCATATGAAGAAAGACTGGATAGACTAGGCTTATACTCGCTGGAATTTAGAAGACTGAGGGGGGATCTTATTGAAACATATAAAATTCTTAAGGGTTTGGAGAGGCTAGATGCGGGAAGATTGTTCCCAATGTTGGGGAAGTCCAGAACCAGGGGTCACAGCTTAAGGATAAGAGGGAAGTCTTTTAGGACCGAGATGAGAAAACATTTCTTCACAGAGAGTGGTGAGTCTGTGGAATTCTCCGCCACAGAAGGTAGTTGAGGCCAGTTCATTGGCTATATTTAAGAGGGAGTTAGATGTGGCCCTTGTGGCTAAAGGGATCAGGGGGTATGGAGAGAAGGCAGGTACAGGTTACTGAGCTGGATGATCAGCCATGATCATATTGAATGGCGGTGCAGGCTCGAAGGGCCGAATGGCCTACTCCTGCACCTATTTTCTATGTTTCTATGTTAAAACCATGCCAGTGGGTTAACTAGGCATTGTAAATGTGTAGGAAGGAACTGCAGATGCTGGTTTAAACCGAGGATAGACACAAAATGCTGGAGTAACGGGTGAAGTTGCGGGACCCATTTGAAGAATGGATCTCGACCCGAAACGTCACCCATTATACCTGGGAGTCCACATCACAGAGGATCTAACATGGACAACACACATTGCCGCACTGGTGAGTAAGGCAAGGCAGCGCCTTTACCACCTCAGACAGCTGAGGAAATTCAGAGCCTCTCTGAGGATCCTTCAGTGCTTCTACTCTGGGGCTGTAGAAAGCATCTTGTCCGGCAACATCTCAATCTGGTTTGGGAACAGCTCTGCCCAGGACAGGAAGGCTCTGCAGTGAGTAGTGCGTTGGGCTGAACGCACTATGGGAACTACTCTCGCCCCCCTGCAGGACCTATACATCAGGTGCAGATCCAGAGCCAGCAATATTATGGGGGACCCCTACCACCCCAGCAACGGACTGTTCCAGCTGCTACGGTCAGGCAAACGCCCCCGCTGTCACGCTGTGAAAACAGAGAGAATGAGACGGAGTTTCTTCCCACAGGCCATCAGGACTGTTAACTCTTATATCACCAGGGACTAATTTACTGTATTAATTTTTTTTTTGTGTTGTGCCTTTTAAAAAAAATAATTCTATTCTGTTTGTAGTTTTAGCACAATCCGCAGGCATTGCCACTTTCATTTCACTGCACATCTTGTATGTGTATGTGACAAATAAAGTAGACTTGACCTGACGTGATTCCTTCTCTCCAGAGATGCTGCCTGTCCCACTGAGTTACTCCAGCATTTTGTGTCTCGGCATTGGAAATAACCTCTTAGGGTAAGTAAGCGGCAAACAAAAATAAAGGCAACAGATAGGCAGCACATAAGCAGGAGGACTTGGAAATAAGGAAAGGGGGAAGTATGCTGATGGTTTGCTCTGCTGGGAGCTGGAATGGATGCAATGGGCTGAACGGCCTCCTGCGTTGTTATAAGATGCTGCTCGACCTGCGCAGTATTTCCAACATGCAACGTTTAAAAGCTATTTTATTGTGCGTCCCGAATAACTTGGTTACTTAGCCCAACAATCTAATACCAAAGGGAAGGGCTAGACTTCCGGAGATTGTGAAGGGCAGGCGTTGGCAAAATAACCTATTGGCTTGCCTTGAAATTTTAAAAAAATACCCAGTTTTGTTTTCTCGTTCAAGCTGTGAGCGTGTGGCCGGCGACGGGTCTCCACTCCAGGCAATGCGACTTGACACAGCGCTGAGCTGAGCCCAGCCTCCAGGCCTGGGAGTCCCAGCTGAGCACAGGCTCAGTGGCTGCACCACTCAGCCTGACGTGGAGGTGTGGAGCCGGATCCCCAGCACTGGCACTGGCACTGGCACTGCGCCCAGAGGTAGCTCCAGCTACTGCCCCGCACTGCTGCTTAGCTCCACACATATTGCTACAAATACTTCCAACGTGCCCCGGACTACTCAACACCACGGGACAGTTGCGTGCACTCCCCTAACATCCGGGATGATTCCGTGTACTGTTCTGTACTCTGGGATGGTTCTGTACACCGCCCTTCTCTCGACCATATTTCCACAAACTGCCGGCATTATCGGGCAAGTTTCACGCACAGCCCTGAAACCAGAGAGTGGTGGGTGCACAGAATGAGCTGCCAGAGGAGGTAGTTGAGGTTGGCATTTGGGTAGGTACGTGGATAGGAAATGTTTTGAGGGATATGGGCCAAATGCGGGCAGGTGGGACTCGTGTAGCACCTTAGGGTTATGTGTCAGGGGTTATGGGGTGAAGGCAGGAGAAAGGGGTAGAGAGGGAGAGATAGATCAGCTGTGATTGGATGGCGGAGTAGACTTGATGGGCCGAATGGCCTAATTCTGCTCCTAGAACGTATGAACCTTGGCATGGACCAGTTGGGCCAAAGTGTCTGTTTCCATGTTGTATGACTATGTGACAATGGATGTGGTGCATCTAGATTTTCCAACGACTCAGATAAACTGCCACACAGGAGACCGGTGAATAAAGTTAAGGCACATAAATATGGGACTGACACACGTGCAGGGATTGAGAGCTGCAGGACATTTTGAAAACAGTCAGAGTAAGTGTTGACGGGCTTGGACTGGCGGAGCACCTGAGGAATTGTGAATAATTGATGCTTGAGTCCCCTGTTCACATTCCACATTGATATTTTGGATGTGGAGCTCAAATGCACCATTTCCAAATTTGCTGATGACACACGTCCCTTGAAGCTAAGTGTGCAAGGACATGCCTAAAGAGGTACAGTGTGGAGAAATGTGAGGTTGTCGACTTCAGTGGTAGAAACAAAAATGTTGAGCTTTTTTATATTGTGAAAATTCACAAAATGTTGATTTTCAAAGGGATCTGGCTTGCTGGTATGTATGTCATTGAAATCAAATATGCAGGTGCAGGATTCAGGAGGGAAAATGATATAGACAATAGGTGGAGGAGTAGGCTATTCGGCCCTTCGAGCCAGCATCACCATTCAATGTGATCATGGCTGATCATTCTCAATCAATACCCCGTTCCTGCCTTCTCCCCATACCCCCTGACTCCGCTATCCTTAAGAGCTCTATCTAGCTCTCTAGAGCTTGAATGCATTCAGAGACTTGGCCTCCACTGCCTTCTGAGGGAGAGAATTCTCACAGATTTACAACTCTCTGACTGAAAAAGATTTTCCTCATCTCCGTTCTAAATGGCCTACCTCTTATTCTTAAAACTGTGGCCCCTGGTTCTGGACTCCCAACATTGGGAACATGTTTCCTGCCTCTAATATGTTGGCCTTTGAGTATTGTGTACAATTTTGGTCTCTTAAATGATATATTGGCGTGGAAGGAGTTTTGCAACAATTCAGCAGACTAGATGACATAGTCATAGTCAAGGCAAGGTAGACACAAAATGCTGGAATAACTCCGCTGGACAGGCAGCATCTCTGGAGAGATGGGAGAGGTGACCTTTCTGGTCCAGACGTCTCCGAAGAAGGGTCCGGGGAGAAGGAATGGGTGACTTCTCTGAAGAAGGGTCTGCCTTCTGGGGCCATTCCATGCACTGCCCAATACTGAGATAGTCCCATTAACCCCCAATAACACTAGGGAACTGCTCGACACATATATCGCCAGCCACTACCAAATGGTTGCACGCATAATCACGCGCAGTTGTACACACTAGTCACACACTGTGGAGACACCCTGGATCATGTCTGGGTGGGGATTGTCCTAAACACTGGCCCCACATTTTGTGGGGGTGAACCCACACTCTGGCGCAGCTCCACACACTGGCTCCAAACCGCTGGGATGGTGCCAAACAAAGTCCCAGACTGTGAGGTTTTCCCACAGGAAGGGATGGTGCCAGTTGCTGCCTCACACACACCGGCCCCGCATTCAGGCTGATCCCTGCTCCCTGCTCCCGTGTTGCCGACTGACAGGGAGAGGGCCCCTGCCCCGCCAGCTACCGTGCCTTTAAACCCGGATCCATTGCATTGAGACCAAAGCAACAAATACAATTTTTAAAAAGCAGCCGTGTTTCGGCCGAGGCAATACTCGAGCTGTCCTTGTCAAGACCATTACTTCCCCAGTACCATTCCTACCAGATGGCTGAATGACAGACACATCCCTTCCGGACCCCAGCCTCGGTTCATGCAATGCAGGCTCACCTCGTTCACTAGCCCCTGCCATTCGCCTTCGCTCCTCTTGGTGGTCATCTTATTGTCAATTTGGATATGTGTGTGGTTTTTTAATGAGCGCAGTCGGTAGCAGCTACCGAAGAGAGTAAATATGTGTGACGATCCGGGCAGGCGCTTCCTGCTAGAAGCGCCACCTCACTTCCAGGTCGGGACGGGGTAATTGGAGTCGGATTTCAAGGAGGTGAGTAACATCACTGCTCTGCTACATTATTATGTTTATTCACATTGCAGAACCCTGGTGTGGAGGGAGAAGGTGCGGTGATGGGAAAGAAAGGGTTAATTCCAAAATTGCAGGTAATTGGCTTTTCTGCCTTCCATCCTTGGACCTTGGTGGTTGTATGTGAATCCAGTTTTTGGTGCCTTGTATGTGGCAAGCGTTGATGTTGGCAAAACGCTGGAATCTTTCATCAGATGTCGTTCACTGGGTAATTAAATAATCTTTAATATACTTGGGCAGAGTCAACGTAGTTTTTATGAAGTGAAAATCGTGTTTGTCCAAATCTAATGGGGGGGGGGGGGTTCTCCCCCACGATTAAAAGTAATGAGGAATATAAGAGTGACAGAGTATAAGATGTAACTGCAGATGCTGATTTACACCGAAGATAGACACAAAATGCTGGAGTAACACAGCAGGCCAGCCAACAACATCTCTGGAGAAAATGAATAGGTGACAATAGACAATAGACAATAGGTGCAGGAGTAGGCCATTCAGCCCTTCGAGCCAACACCGCCATTCAATGCGATCATGGCTGATCACTCTCAATCAGTACCCCATTCCTGCCTTCTCCCCATACCCCCTCACTCCGCGATCCTTAAGAGCTCTATCCAGCTCTCTCTTGAAAGCATCCAACGAACTGGCCTCCACTGCCTTCTGAGGCAGAGAATTCCACACCTTCACCACTCTCTGACTGAAAAAGTTCTTCCTCATCTCCGTTCTAAATGGCCTACCCCTTATTCTTAAACTGTGGCCCCTTGTTCTGACGTTTGGCGTCTATACCCTTCTTCAGACTGAGAGTCAGGGGGGAGGAAAACTGCAAGTATGAAAAGGTACAAACGTAAGTTCATCACATTTCTGATGTGCCTGCACAAACCAACAGTTAGTCTTTGTACCCCTTCCTAACCCACAAACCACCAGTAATTTAAGGACAATTCAAAATTTTGTTTTCCCCTTAACCTGGAATTTACACTCACTTTTAGTTTAGTTTAGGCAGTTTAGTTTAGAGATACAGCGTGGAAACAGGCCCTTTGGCCCATCGAGTCCGTGCTAATCAGCAATCCCCGTACACTAGCACTATCTTACAAACACTAGGGACAATTTACAATTATACCAAGCCAATTAACCGACAAACCTGTACGTCTTTGGAGTATGGGAGGAAACCGAAGATCTCGGAGAAAGCCCGAGAAATGTCAAGGGGAGAACATACAAACTCTGTACAGACAGCACCTGTAGTCAGGATCGATGCCCCACTTTTACATCCACTCCCTAAATACTAGGGCCAATTTACAGAATCCAATTAACCTACAGTCCCGCACGTCTTTGGAATGGGGTAGGAAACCAGAGCACCCGGAGAAAGCCTACCCGGTCCCAGGGAGAATGTACAAACTCCATACAGACAGCAGCCAAAGTCAGGATCGAACCTGGGTCTCAGGCGCTGTAAGGCAGCAACTCTACCGCTGCGCCACTGTGCCGCTTTCACTTGTCTCTTAGACTGCAAGATTTTCCAAGGACCAGCAAAATTGATTGGTTGATATGGAAAAGGGAAGGATATGGAAAAGGACTGTGTGCAAATTTGGGCCCCATATCTGAGGAAGGATGTGCTGGCTCTGGAGAGGATCCAGATGAGGTTTAGAAGAATGATTCCAGGAATGAGTGAGTTACAATAGACAATAGACAATAGGTGCACGAGGAGGCCATTCGGCCCTTCGAGCCAGCACCGCCATTCAATGTGATCATGGCTGATCATTCTCAATCAGTACCCCGTTCCTGCCTTCTCCCCATACCCCCTGACTCCGCTATCCTTAAGAGCTCTATCCAGCTCTCTCTTGAAAGCATTCAGAGAATTGGCCTCCACTGCCTTCTGAGGCAGAGAATTCCACAGATTCATAACTCTCTGACTGAAAAGGTTTTTCCTCATCTCAGTTCTAAATGGCCTACCCCTTAGCATATAATTAGCGTTTGACAGCACTGGGCCTCTACTCGCTAGAGTTAAGAAGGTTGAGGGGGGACCTCATTGAAACTTACAGAATAATGAAAGGCATAGATAGAGTGGATGTGGAAAGGATGTTTCTACTGGTGGGAGAGTCTAGGACCAGAGGTCATAGCCTCAGAATTAAAGGGCGCTCTTTTAGAAAGGAGTTGAGAAAGAACTTATTTTGTCAGAGGGTAGTTAATCTGTGCAACTCATTGCCACAGAGGGCTGTGGAAGCCAAGTCAGTGGATATTTTTAAAGCAGAGATAGACAAATTCTTGTTTAGAATGGGTGTCAAGGGTTATGGGGAGAAGGCAGGGAAATGGGGTTAGGAGGCAGAGATCAGCCATGAGTGAACGGCAGAGTAGACTCAACAGACCAAATGGCTTAATTCTACTCCTATAACTTGTGAACTTGTGACATTAAAAGGTATGTGCACCCTCCCGAAAATTAACCTTGTTTTCTGCTTAGTTAACTTTTGCTGTGAGTCATGTGCTCCACCCTGCCGTGAAACACTGGCCAGTAATGGCTGCAATGAATTTGTGTAACCAGGCCAGCCTGAGTCTCCACTCGATCGCAGACATCCCCCTTCCTCTCTCCACACCGCCACTTTTCTGCAATTTAAAACACATAGTATTCTCACATTTCCAGTTAGAGGAAAGATTATTTTCCTCAAACAATAACTTTGTTTTTCTTTCCACAGAATCTGCTCAACCTGGTTTTAATTCGGTCCCACCTCTTGTTGTGAATAATTAAACTGTAAAATAACTTAAGGACCATCTAATTCCTAAGGTCAACACAGTCTTTGTTTCAGAGATTGTAAAGAAGAGGACATTAAATCACTGAATACAGGTTGTCGCTGAGACAGACATATTTGGACTACAAACGAGTCAAAGATTGAGGAACAAAGAGAAAAGTGAAAAGTAAAAGGTTAAGTTCAGATCAGGGATGATATTAACTCAAGAGGTTGGCCTATTTTTGCTTCTATTTCATCAGGTCATAAGTCATAAGTGATAGGAGTAGAATTAGGCCCATCAAGTCTACTCCGCCATTCAATCGTGGCTGATCTATCTCTCCCTCCTAACCCCATTCCCCTGCCTTCTCCCACAACCCCTGACACCTGGACTAATCAAGAATTTATCTATCTCTGCCTTAAAAATATGCACTGACTTGGCCTCCACAGCCTTCTGTGGCAAAGAATTCCACAGATTCACCACCCTCACTCGTCCACATTGTTCGTTATGCAATGTGTATGTACTGTAAATATAATACCTTCAATTTAGTGTTTGCCACCCCTTCTCTCACAACCATCCCGATTTTACCTGACCTTACTCTCTTCTCCCTTTTTAAACTTTCTGTCATTTTATTTCTGGAGACTTACATAACCGTTCCTGTACTCTCTTTCCCGTTAACTCCACGCATACGATTCCACGTTGTAGACCCTCCCACCCCACTATTTAATTTAAACCCACCGGTGTAGCACCAACAAACCTGCCTGCCAGTATGTTAGTCCCCCTACAGTTAAGATGCAACCTGTTCCCTTTTGTACAGGTCACTGCTGCCCCAGAAGAGATCCCAATGGTCCAGAAAACTAAATCCCTGCCCTCTGCACCAACTCCTCAGCCACACATTCAGCTCCCCTATCTCTGTTCCTACCCCCATGGGGTACTGGAAGCAAACCAGAGATAACTACCCTGGAGGTCCTGCTTTTCAGCCTTCTACCTAATTCTCTATACTGGCGTTGCAGAACCTCCTTCTTCTTCTTTTCCTATTTCGTTTGTGCCTACATGCACAACTACTTCCGGCTGCTCCCCTTCCCTCTTGAGTATGTCCTGCAATCGGTCTGAAACATCTTGGACCCTAGCACCAGGGAGACGACACACCATCCTTCAGTCTTGACTGTTAGAAACATAGAAACATAGAAAATAGGTGCAGGAGTAGGCCATTCGGCCCTTCGAGCCTGCACCGCCATTCAATATGATCATGGCTGATCATTCAGCTCAGTAGCCTGTACCTGCCTTCTCTCCATACCCCCTGATCCCTTTAGCAAAAAGGGCCACATCTAACTCCCTCTTAAATATAGCCAATGAACTGGCCTCAACTACCTTCTGTGGCAGAGAATTCCACAGACTCACCACTCTCTGTGTGAAGAAATGTTTTCTCATCTCGGTCCTAAAAGACTTCCCCCTTATCCTTAAGCTGTGACCCCTGGTTCTGGACTCCCCCAACATCGGGAACAATTTTCCCGCATCTAGCCTCTCCAACCCCTTAAGAATTTTATATGTTTCTATAAGATCCCCCCTCAGCCTTCTAAATTCCAGCGAGTACAAGCCCAGTCTATCTAGTCTTTCCTCATATGTAAGTCCCGCCATCCCAGGGATCAATCTGGTGAACCTTCTCTGTACTCCCTCTAAGGCAAGAACGTCTTTCCTCAGGTTAGGAGACCAAAACTGCACACAATACTCCAGGTGCGGTCTCACCAAGGCCCTGTACAACTGCAGCAGAACCTCCCTGCTCCTAAACTCAAATCCTCTTGCTATGAATGCCAACATACCATTCGCTTTCTTCACTGCCTGCTGCACCTGCATGCTTGCTTTCAATGACTGGTGCACCATGACACCCAGGTCACGTTGCATCTCCCCTTCTCCCAATCGGTCACCATTCAGGTAATACTCTGCTTTCCTGTTCTTGCCGCCAAAGTGGATAACCTCACATTTATCCACATTATATTGCATCTGCCATGCATTTGCCCACTCGCCTAATCTATCCAAGTCACTCTGCAGCCTCCTAGCATCCTCCTCGCAGCTAACACTGCCACCCAGCTTCGTGTCATCCGCAAACTTAGAGATGTTGTATTCAATTCCCTCGTCCAAATCATTAATATACACTGTAAATAACTGGGGTCCCAGCACTGAGCCTTGCGGTACCCCACTAGTCACTGCCTGCCATTCCGAAAAGGACCCGTTTATTCCTACTCTTTGCTTCCTGTCCGCCAACCAATTTTCTATCCACCTCAACACTGAACCCTCAATACCGTGTGCTTTAAGTTTGTACACCAATCTCCTATGTGGGACCTTGTCGAAGGCCTTCTGAAAGTCCAGATATAACACATCGACTGGTTCTCCCTTATCCACTCTACTAGTTACATCCTCGAAAAATTCTATAAGATTCGTCAGACATGATTTGCCTTTGGTAAATCCATGCTGACTTTGTCCGATGATTTCTCCACTTTCCAAATGTAATGCTATCACATCTTTAATAACTGACTAGCATTTTCCCCACTACCGATGTTAGGCTAACTGGTCTATAATTCCCCGTTTTCTCTCTCCCTCCCTTTTTAAAAAGTGGGATTACATTAGCTACCCTCCAGTCCTCAGGAACTACTCCAGAATCTAAAGAGTTTCGAAAAATTATCACTAATGCATCCACTATTTCTGAGGCTACTTCCTTAAGCACTCTGGGATGCAGCCTATCTGGCCCTGGGGATTTATCTGCCTTTAATCCATTTAATTTACCCAACACCACTTCCCGACTAACCTGGATTTCCCTCAGTTCCTCCATCTCTTTAGACCCCCGGTCCCCCGCTATTTCCGGCAGACGGTTTATGTCTTCCTTAGTGAAGACAGAACCAAAGTATTTGTTCAATTGGTCTGCCATCACCTTGTTCTCTATGATCAATTAACCTGTTTCCGACTGCAAGGGACCTACATTTGCCTTAACTACAGAATCTCCTGTCTGCACCTCTGACTATGGAGTCACCCACCACTATGGCTCTGCCTGACATCGGTCTCTCTGGTTTAGTCTCCGCGCCAGGATTCAAGTCACAGACCTGTCCGCTGCACAGACCAGAGGTGTCATCTGCCCCGACAGCTCCCAAGAGGGTGTACCTGTTAGGTACCTGTACCAGGTACCTGTGTACCTGTTTCTAATGTTCTTCTCTTCACCCTCCCCATCCATCTCCCCATTGGCTACACTGGGAGGCTAAAGTTACTCCCTAAGATTTTTAGTTCATTATGTGATTTCAAAACAGCTGTGGCCATTGTCCAAACTCTATTCCTGTGAAGGTTCATCTTCGTCAATACTTAGACGAGTCTGCAGCAGCTGATTGTCATGTGTTGTGAAAAAAACAGGTAAATTTCCCCAAAATTGGACTACTTTGTCTTACAGCAAAGAACAATGGTTACGGGGCGAAGGCAAGAGAATGAGGTTGAGAAGGAAAGATAGATCAGCCATGATTGAATGGCGGAGTAGACTCGATGGGCAGAATGGCCTTATTCTGCTCCTACGACTTATGAACGGGAAGGTGGAAAATTTTACCATTTTCTTTTCAGCTAAAGTTGGAAAAATTAGCCCAGAAGCACCAATTTGCACTAAATTTTGACAACTTTACATCTCACTTGATGAAAGATGCAGTAAATGATTGATAATTGTATGTTATAGGATTGCAGCATCTGACATTTCTTTTTTTTCTGTTTCTGGCAGATGGCATATCCAGTCATCTAAAAAATATGTGCAAGACTACAATAGCAATGGATGTGTTACCTTTGGCAATGCAATTAGAAATTATAGAGATCTCCCTGGCTTGTGTCTGAGGAAATCTCCTAATATGTGGAAACAGCCTATGATTAAATAATAATCTTCTTGTTACCCATAAGGCTGACCAGTCAAAGTCAAGGTATGGAAATAATTTTACTTGAAAAATGGAGCACAGGGGTAAGGGATGGTTTGGATATGGGATGGTGGTATGCAAGAGTGGGGGGGGGGGGGGGGAGAGGGGGGACAGCCAGCATGCCAAATCTCGGAGACTGCTGATGAAAATAATTAGTATACAAAGCAAGTCTTCTTTGTATTCATGATTGTACATCTGTTATTTAATCTGGGAGTGTAACGCTGGGAAGCTAGATTACAGCAAGAAACACTTACAGGAGGGGCATTGAATGTATAAAACTGTATAAGATCTTTAAAAGATGACTGAAAAAGTGAATCGAAACCAAAAATCCCCAGTGCTGCAGCTGAGGCCTTACTGCGGGCAGGGAGAGGAGGAGGAGGAGCATCTCTTTTGTCCTGTCGGGCACAATCCCGAGAGGATTCAGAAGGAGATGGGGAGAGGCAATGGTGGTGAGCAATGCGAGGAACAAATCTTAAACTACGCGACTGCAGTAAGGATTTAACTATAATTCTTAAAATAAGGGACTTTATAAAATGTGTAGTAAAAACAGAAAATTGGAAATAGTCAGTTAGCCAGCATCTGTGGAAAGAGAAATAGAGTTAATGTTTTAGGCTGAACACCTTTCGACTGAGCTATGTTGTAATCACAGCTACACCACTCAGAATACTCTTCCTAGCGATCACTGCATCAGACTTCATTAAAAAAAGAATTCCCAGTACATAATCATCTTAAGAGATAAGACTTTGCCTTCCATCACAGTGAGGGTATGCCTAGAGCAATCACTGTGATGGCTGTTTTGTGTAAAAAATTGTATCTGTGTGTCTTGTGTTCTTTAATGTCTACTGCTGGACCCTGACGTGAGAGGACGCTGGCGTTGATTATTCGCCGCTTTTCCGTCAGGATAGTTTGTCTGTTTGTCTGTTTGTTTCTATGTTAATTGTATTTGTAAAGCGCTTTGTGCATGTGTTAAGGCGCTATATAAAATAAATATATTATTATTATTATTATTATCTTAATTGCAATTTTTACTTATTTACAGTCCCCTCCATAATGTTTGGGACAAAGACCCATCATTTATTTATTTGCCTCTGTACTCCACAATTTGAGATTTGTAATAGAAAAAAATCACATGTGGTTAAAGTACACATTGTCAGATTTTAATAAAGGCCATTTTTATACATTTTGGGTTCACCGTGTAGAAATTACAGCAGTGATTATACATAGTCCCCCAATTTCAGGGCAACATAATGTTTGGGACACATGGCTTCACAGGTGTTTGTAATTGCTCAGGTGTGTTTAATTGTCGCCTTAACGCAGGTAGAAGAGAGCTCTCAGCACCTTGTCTTTCCTGCAGTCTTTCCATCACCTTTGGAAACTTTTATTGCTGTTTATCAACATGAGGACCAAAGTTGTGCCAATGAAAGTCAAAGAAGCCATTATGAGACTGAGAAAGAAGAATAAAACTGTTGGAGACATCAGCTAAACCTTAGGCTTACCAAAATCAACAGTTTGGAACATCATTAAGAAGAAAGAGAGCACTCGTGAGCTTACTAATGCAAAGGCACTGGCAGGCCAAGCAAGACCCCCACAGCTGATGACAGAATTCTCTCTATAATAAAGAAAAATCCCCAGATACCTGTCCGACAGATCAGAAACACTCTTCAGGAGTCAAGTGTGGATTAGTCAATGACCACTGTCCGCAGAAGACTTCATGAACAGAAATACAGAGGCTACACTGCAAGATGCAGACCACTGGTTAGCCACAAATTAGGATGGCCGGGTTACAGTTTGCCAAGAAGTACTTGAAAGAGCAACCACAGTTCTGGAAAAAGGTCTTGTGGACAGAAGAGACTAAAATTAACTTATCTCAAAGTGATGGCAAGAGCAAAGTATGGAGGAGAGAAGGAACTGCCCAAGATCCAAAGCATACCACCTCATCTGTGAAACACAGTGGTGGGGGTGTTATGGCCTGGGCCTGTATGGCTGCTGAAAGTACTGGCTCACTTATCTTCTTGAAGCTGCAACTGCTGATGGTAGTAGCATAATGAATTCTGAAGTGTATAGACACATCCTATCTGCTCAAGTTCAAACAAATGCCTCAAAACTCATTGACCGGCTGTTCATTCTACAGCAAGACAATGATCCTAAACATACTGCTAAAGCAACAAAGGAGTTTTTCAAAACTTAAAAATGGTCAATTCTTGAGTGGCCAAGTCAATCACCTGATCTAAACCCAATTGAGCATGCCTTTTATTGCTGAAGAGAAAACGGAAGGGGACTAGCCCCCAAAACAAGCATAAGCTAAAGATGGCTGCAATACAGGCCTGGCAGAGCTTCATCAGAAAAGACACCCAGCAACTGGTGATGTCCATGAATCGCAGACTTCAAGCAGTCAATGCATGCAAAGGATAAGCAACAAAATACTAAACATGATTACTTTCATTTACATGACATTGCTGTGTCCCAAACATTATGGTGCCCTGAAATGGGGGGACTATGTATAAACACTGCTGTAATTTCTACATGGTGAAACCAAATTGTATAAAAATGGCCTTTATTAAAATCTGACAATGTGTACTTTAACCGCATGTGATTTTTTTCTATTACAAATCTCAAATTGTGGATTATAGAGGCATATAAATAAATGATGAGTCTTTGTCCCAAACATTATGGAGGGCACTGTATAATTCACACTTTAGCCACACACCGTCGTGATACCCACATTCATTAAATACTTCATTAATACTCAAATCCTAGTTTCTGAAGATGGCTGGGAACAAATTGCTTCCAGGGATGAAATGAAGTCGGCTCATACCATCTCCCCCACTTCCAGAAAGCAGCTTGGCTATAATTGGAAGATGAGGTGATGTGAGGTTTTGCACAGAATATTTCTACCTAATCAACATTACCTTTGGATTCTGAGAGCCAAAAGATCAGAAGTTCTGCAAGATGAAGTTGGTCAGAGGTCAGAGGTCAGAGAGGCCGGAGCGGGAGCAAGATGGAGAATTGAAGTGACTGGCAACAGGAAGCTCCTGGCCACACTTATGAATTGAACACAAAGCAGTCAGGCAATCTGAACAGATGTAGGGAGAATGGAGTGGAATGGAGCCTTTACAGGAAGTGTACTCAAGCCATGGACTTGTAATGGATATTAGTTGGTAACCTGACTCTTGAAAGGACAATAGAGATGTCAAAAAAGGTGAGGGAAGAGCCGGAGATGGCCAAGTGAAAGTGGGAGCTGGGTGGAGATTGCCAGCGAAGGTGAAGAAAGCTTGCCAGCGAAGGTGAAGAAGGTGAGTTCAGCGTGACTGCAGGAAGCTGCACTGGATCAGCCCAAACTGAAATGGAAAAAAAAGATTAGGCTGTAACCTGGACTGTTCCACATATCTCATAATGAGGCAGGCAGAGTTCTCTCTTCATTTATTTCCTCCTGATTCTATCTCTTACACACAGAATATCTGTAATTAATAAGCCGACAGGGTCCACTCTCAAGGAGCACAACCAGCATTTCCACCACAATCCCTTTTGCTCTCCACCATAGCACAGTCATGCCCCAGGTGAAATTCTTCATAGCTGCATTTTTGTTTTGGAGGAAGTGAATAGAATTGAAGGAAAAATTATTCACACCTAGGTGGAAATCAATTACTGGTAGAAGACCTTCGACTTGGTGAGAGAGGCACAATGGTCTGCTACACACCAGAAGAAGGAAACAGCGACATCAAGTTGTGTCATGCAGCACAATTCAGGACAGGAGCATATACTCTGGGACACAACCATGGGAGGTGTAGCCTATCAAAGGATTAGAAGGGAAATGTACAGTGCCTTGTTACCGAGCCAACCCTTTTTATATATTGTGTGAGAAAACATACCTTGTGTGAAAAAAATGATTGCTTAATATATGACATCTGAAATATGTAATATGGTGATTGTATTTATATATCGTATGTATCCACATCTTATTCAACGAATTTCTTTTCCAAGGAAATGAGGTCGTTAATTTTATTAAAAATAAACTTGATTCGTCTTTGCATGTTCTTTGAGGGTTGGGTGATTTTTACCAATCTTTTCCAAATATGCTTTTTGTATGGTTTGAAGAAGAACTTCAACCATGTTCCTGTGGCCAGTCCCCTGACTGGCATTTACATGCTACTATACAGGTATGTGTGATAGAGTCATAGGGTGATACAGTGTGGAAACTGGCCCTTCGGCCCAACTTGCCCACACAGGCCAACAATATCCCAGCTACACTCGTCCCACCTGCCTGCACTTGGTCCAGATCTCTCTAAACCTGTCCTATCCATGTACCTGTCTGTTTCATAAATGATGGGATAGTCCCAGCCTCAACTACCTCTTCTGACACCCACCACCCTTAGTGTGAAAATGTTACCCCTCGGATTCCTATTAAATCTTTTCCACTTCACCTTGAACCTATGTCCTCTGGTCCTCGATTCCCCTACTCTGGGCAAGAGACTCTGTGCATCTACCCGATCTATTCCTCTCATGATTTTGTACACCTCTATAAGATCGCCCCTCATCCCCCTGCGCTCCATGGAATAGAGACCCAGCCTACTCAACCTCTCCCTGTAGTTCACACCCTCTAGTCCTGGCAACATCCTTGTAAATCTTTTCTGAACCCTTTCAAGCTTGACAATATCTTTCCTATAACAAGGTGCGCAGAACTGAACACAATATTCTAAATGCGGTCTCACCAACGTCTTATACAACTGCAACATGACCTCCCAACTTCTGTACTCAATACTCTGACTAATGAAAGCCAAAGTGCCAAAAGCCTTTTTGACCACCTTATCCATCTGCGACTCGACCTTCAAGGATCCATGCACCTGTACTCCTAGGTCCCTCTGCTCTACAACACTACCCAGAGGCCTACCATTTACTGTGTAGGTCCTGCCCTTGTTGAACGTCCCAAAATGCAACAACTCACACTTCTCTGTATTAATTTCCATCAACCACCAGGCCAATCGATCCAGATCCTGCTGTAATCTTTCACAACCATCTTCACTATCTGCAAAACCACTAACTTTTGTATCATCAGCAAACTTGCTAATCTTGCCCTGTATGTTCTCATCCAAATCATTGATGTAGATGACAAACAGTAGCGGGCCCAGCACTGAACCCTGAGGCACACCACTAGTCACAGGCCTCCAGTCCGAGAAGCAACCATCCTCACTGATGATTTCTTATTGCATATTGCTATTCAATTGATGTTGGCTTTTGGCTGTAATCCCTGATCTCAAGTTTCAGGGATATGTGTAGGGTCAGGGATATGGCATCAATTGTGAGGGGAGGCAAACTGCAATAGATTACGGTTACATGGTAGGCTGGATTAAATGTATGACATAATCCGCCTCGCAAAGCACTTCACATGTGCAAACGAAGTGGAACAATTTACTCTTTATCACAATAATGTAGCAAAATATTTCCTAAATTTCATGCTTGTGTACAATACCTAACAACTTTGACCAATCAAATGTTAACATTGAATCCTAATTTGAAATGTGAGTCAAATGAAAGTTTAATGTTTAGTCGTAATTTTAGAACTCAAATATTCATCTTTTCATCTAAATATCTAAAAACCCCAACTCAACAAATATTTGCACCTCTGAAATGTTTTCAGCAAGTTCCACCAGACCTCGGGCTGATTACTTTAGATCACTAAAGCCCTGTGCTTTGGGGTCAGATATTACACAGCTTTGATATTTTGCTTTTAAAAATCAATGTGTAATAGGGAGAAAATGGGAAGGTTTTTCTTGGATCTAAGTTAATTTCTTGGGGAATATCTTCCTGCTCCAACAAACAAGAAAGCACCATCTGACCAAATCCTTAAAAATTATGGTTAAGGCCATAAAATGGCAAATTGAACATTGGCTTTATATCTAACTAGAGCAAGTGGACCCATTGGGCCCAAACCTCTCCTGCATTGGTGCAGCACCCTCTCCTCCCCCCCCCTCCTAACCCTGCCCTTCCTCCCCTCCATCCCCACTCCATCACCCTCAACCCCCCCTTATCCTCCCTCCCTAGGAGATAGATTTAAACTTTAAAATGTGAATAACTTAAAAAATATAACACCGATTTCAATTAAACTTCTTCCATTAGCCCTAAAGGGATGACAGTGAGTAAGGTGGTCCTAAAATTGTCGTGCTATCGTGTACCGTTTTGGTTGTAGTTCAGGAACAAATAAACAAGAGTTTTAGTATATAGATAGCAAAGATCCCAGAAGTGCGGCCAAAGTGTGCTAACTTTCAGTAGCTATTGTATTTTGAACAGCTTTATTACAAGATGTAAAATGAATTATCTGAAAGGTAAATGGATTACCTAATTAATGTTTAAATATTATGATGAAGGAAATAGTGATTAATCCTTTCAACTATTATGTGAAATTATAATAAATTAGTACAAAATTATGATAACA
This sequence comes from Rhinoraja longicauda, assembly GCF_053455715.1. Classification (NCBI taxonomy): domain Eukaryota; kingdom Metazoa; phylum Chordata; class Chondrichthyes; order Rajiformes; family Arhynchobatidae; genus Rhinoraja; species Rhinoraja longicauda. The sequence goes on along the minus strand of NC_135953.1, from coordinate 76,632,798 downwards.
CAAAGAGGGCAAAAGGGGAGAATAGTTTTATTTATACAACCTGGTACGAAAGCGATTAATTCAAAATAAAATTGTTTCTTAAGTAGGACCATTAAAGGTTAATAGAAAGTAAACAATGGAATGGGTTTGGAGTAGGTGACATTTGTGCAGCACATTTACTCAAGAGACAGATTGATTATTTTAAACTAATGCTCCTTTGTTCCAATGCTACTCAGAACTTTGTATGTGCTCTCTACCACCCACTATGGAGCGTCCAGCATCTTTCATGGTGAATTTGTAAGAATGGTTGAGCTGCAGTAAGATTCTGATAGATACCGCCGTGTGTGAACCTGGAGCTGAATCCATCAGGTCCTCCCATAGAGTCCCAATGTTTACAATCCATACAATAAGAAAATGCTATCCTGAGACACTTCCCACAGGTTCAATCCTGAATAGTAGCTGTTCTGAGTCGCACAATAAATTCAGCCTCATTCAAACCTGATCACAAGATTCTACGCATGAATGGCTACTTCAGAACAATGCAACTTGGAAAAATGGTTTCATTTAATTGTATTTGCATACCTAGGGCACATTTTATTTATCTCAGCATTTGATTCTTGGGATTAAAATACTTGGACTTATTGAAATGCTCGGACTATTTGAATGGAATGTTTCGATCAGCAAATTTCTATTTCTATTCCATAGCAATTGTTATGAGGTTGTTATGAGAAACTTTTGCTGATGTGTTTTGCTTATTGAACTTAATAGAATGACTTTTGCACTTGCCCGATCTGTGAGCAGTTGATAGATAAATAAACACTCTATAAGATCAAGCAATTTAGATTATGCTCTACAAATGTTTCATTAAGTAAAAGTAATTTAATGGTGGAAGGCCAACATGACAGACTTCAAATGGTTGAAATGAATTAGCACATATCCCTTCAGCAATAGAATCATTAACAACTTAACTAAATCACCTGGTGAAACCAGATTCGTACTTGTTTTACCAAATTTTGCAAAGTTTCCATTGGAACTGGGGCCCCAGTTCCTGTGCACCCTTCCCCACTTGCCAGTGCTGTTCCCATGCTCCCTTCCCACCCACCAGGCTTGTTTACAAGCTCGCTTCTCATCCACAAGGCCTGTTTACAAGTTCCCTTCCTATTCACCAGACTGCTCCCATGCTGCAATCCCACTCACCAAGGCCCTGCTTTTTGTGCTTCACTTCAATTCACCTGGTTCTCAGCCCCCCCTCCCTCCTCTTCCCTTGAAATTGCCCTTTACAATTAATAAATTCACTGGACCATTTTCACTTTCTACTGTGCAACATCTTTTAAAGAAATCAAAAGAATGTTGGAATAACATCCAACAGTCTGACAATAGGTGCAGGAGTAGGCCATTCGGCCCTTCGAGCCAGCATCACCATTCAATGTGATCATGGCTGATCATTCTCAATCAGTACCCCGTTCCTGCCTTCTCCCCATACCCCTGACTCCGCTATTCTTAAGAGCTCTATCTAGCTCTCTCTTGAATGCATTCAGAGAATTGTCCTCCATTGCCTTCTGAGGCAGTGAATTCCACAGATTTACAACTCTCTGACTGAAAAGGTTTTTCCTCATCTCTGTTCTAAATGGCCTACCCCTTATTCTTAAACTGTGGCCCCTGGTCTGGATACCAATAGTTAGTTACCACAATCTGTAAACTTCTTTATCACGTCCCCTATGGTTAATTTTAACTCATTAACAAAATATAACCAAATCTTAGAGAGCAAGAACTGAGCCATGTAGAACCTCACTTTAACAATCATCCAGTCACAAGCCACCAGTCAACAATTACATCGCTTCCTTCTTCTGTGCCAATTTTATCTGACAGGTTTCTGCTCATTTCCTAAATGACCATATCATCATCACTGTTTATAACATCTCTAACTTTTGCTTCACAGGCAAAATGTGAAATTATGACCTGTTGAAGTCTATTTAAAAAGCCAGTGGACATATGGAGGAGACTGCTTATTAATTCTAAAAAAATAAGTTTTCCAGAATCATTCACAAGGTGCCTTGTCAGATACCTTTTAAAGTGTCATATATACAGCTTCAAGCATGCACTTTCATCAAGCCTTTCTGCTAGTGCATCAGGTAACTCGTTGAATTGGTCAAAGATATCTGTAGGCTAGTTGTATAGGAAATTCTCTGCCACAGAAGGCAGTGGAGGCCAATTCACTGGATGTTTTCAAGAGAGAGTTAGATTAAGCTCGTAGGACTAAGGGAATCAAGGGATATGGGGAAAAGGACAGAACGGGGTACTGATTTTGGATGATCAGCCATGATCATATTGAATGGCAGTGCAGGTTCGAAGGGCCGAATGGCCTACTGCACCAATTTTCTATGTCTATGTTTCAATGTCAGTGCCATTTGTTGTCAAATGGTTAGTTCACTCCTAGCTAAGACTGCAATAAAAAATGAATTATAGCATGAATATACAATAGTTGTCATGTATCAGTGAGCATGGTCAACATTTTCATATTGTTCATAAAATAATGTGTAAGGTGTAATTCCCAAAGTACGAGATGTCACTGACAGTCTCACTTCCAATCTAAAATCCAACATATGTTTGTGACATGCTGTTTGTACTTGGGAGCTATTGGAAGCTGAGAATGTTGGAAGCTTGATATAAGTACATTTTTGTTACAGCACACACAGCCATAACAGGGTTATTAACTCCTGGTTTAATATATTTAAATGACAGATAGCAGATGCATGTTAATGCTAACCCAGCATTCATAAACATTAAGATAAATGTGTAGATTGGCCATTGCCATGAGTTGTTTGCAGAACCCATTTATTTTCTTGCCGAACAGGATTTTTTATTTTTAGTTGTTCTTTTTGAATAGTTCCTTCTTGCTCTCATTCTCTTCCTATCTATATAAAAAATGTCTCTTGAGTTTCTTTGATGCAGTTTCAGTTATGTCAAACAAATTCTATGCTCTGATAACATAATTATTTTCAGCATACTGCAGTTCTTCTGCAGAATGAAATGGCCTTGGTTTGATTATTACTTTTTGATGGCAGTAAGACAGCATTGTGGCTCATTATTTGTAATGTAAGTCAAATAAAATGCAAAAACCTGAATTGTGAGGTTTCATTATGTACAACATTTTCCCTTTATCATGCTGTGTTGGAATTGTAAGTTTCAGCATGTTGTTTCCTATTTATATATCAAGGTCATGAATTTATTGTGTTTTTTTTGTTTATGACTTATTATCTATTTGTATTGTGTTTACGGGACTGCAAGTACAACTTTAATTGTTCCATTGTTGGTACATATGACAATCAAACACTTTTGACTTGATTCTTGACTTGCAAGTTCTCATAGCTGTCTGAATTCAGGCCAGCAGGTGTGATTATTGAAGCCAGATCTTAAAGGGAAATGCCATCATTCTTGCAGTTATAGGAAATGTTGCTACTGAAAAAATGGATGCTGGAATTACATGAAAATATCAGAGGGACCTGGTTAAATTTAGCAAAACACAGTGTCTGAAGGAGGCCTATTACTCGTGCAAGGGCACGAAGCTGACCCTCCAAGGCTGCAACCAAACTCTTATGCAGGAGGTTGACAAGATCTCTGCAAGGACAAGCGCGAGATCTGTGAATGCTTGCACTTTTGGAAAACCTGCAGTGCAATGGCTGTGCCTACTCTTGTGGGCTGAAGTGAAACTAGGCGGAGTCTCTTTTCCTTGAGGATAAAGTTTGGTTGATGATTCCATCGCAATAGCGAGCAGCAAACTGAGGTGTGACAGAGATCAAGAGTAGCAGCCTGTGCTGGTTCTGATGCTCCACTAATGAAAATGATCATGGCCATAAAGGGCAAAGTCGTCCAAGCACTTGCCTGAGTGAAGCTGCATGGAGGTCACAGAACACTACAGATGTCAGAAGGTGAAGAATGCAGTTTGAGTCTAGGCTCTTTAAATGATTCTTTAAGAGTAAGCTACGAGGAGAAATGGAGTCAATAAAACTGTTCCCAAAGTTAATAAGTACCATCTTTTTTTTTCCTGAAGCAGTGAGTTTGGGAATCTCACTCCAGATTACTTTTATGTATTGCATTACATTTTGGCCAGAAATAAATACTGACAAAGATGAAAATCCCACTCACACAGAAATGAAATCAGGTGTTGATTTTCAAAACAAAGGCAAAGAATGTGTCAAAATGTATGCAAAATTGCTCTATACCAGCTACAACTGCACAAAATTGTTTAGCTATAGGCGGCACGGTAGCGCAGCAGTAGAGTTGCTGCTTTACAGCGAATGCAGCGCCGGAGACTCAGGTTCGATCCTGGCTACGGGTGCTGCACTGTAAGGAGTTTGTACGTTCTCCCCGTGACCTGCGTGGGTTTTCTCCGAGATCTGCGGTTTCCTCCCACACTCCAAAGACGTACAGATTTGTAGGTTAATTGGCTTGGTAAAATGTAAAAATTGTCCCTAGTGGGTGTAGGATAGTGTTAATGTACGGGGATCGCTGGGCGGCGCGGACTTGGTGGGCCAAAAAGGCCTGTTTCCGCGCTGTATATATATGATATGATATGATATGATATAGAGCAGTGCAAATGAATATCTGGGAAATGATCTGTAATTTCCCTAAAAAGGAAGACTAAAGTGGTGAACTGATTATCAAGATTACCAATTCAACGACTGGTGAAATTGCATGCCTTGCTCAAGATGACACTAACAGTCAGCAATGTTATTATTTCTTTTTTTTTAGTTAGCTTTCTATAATGCATCGTTTGCAATGTCCACGGTTATATTTATTTCATTTATTGGAACATAGGAGGCTCCTGACTACAAACACTAAACTCCTTTGCTACATTCTTGGAGCAACAACAGATGTCTAATGCTAAAACATGTTTTCCCAAAACAATGCCTGGCTGAGCAATATCTCTCTTAAGCTATCAATTCTACCATTAAAGCTACCATTCTACTGCTCTGTAGATTTCTCTTTCCATCGTTCTGTTCTTTCTGCTGTATTAAATTACAACTATAATGTATCACACATTCATTTCAGCAGTGCAAGTTAAGAATATAGCCAATATCGCCACAAAACATGACTATTGAGGTTTTGTGCTTGAAAATGGTGCATGCCCCTGCTACCAATATATAAGCATTATTAATGTAGGCACAGAATTTATTCTGCTGCATATTATATGATTAAATAAAACTTGGGCATCTTTATTTATTGCTTAATGAACATTACAAGTCAGAATTTTATTATGTTTAGCATAATATATATTAATAAACTAGAACACATTTCATAAATGCTTATTTTCCTACTACTGTGCCTCAGTAAATGAAGACCGCTTAAAAAAAATATTTTGTTAAGTAGTTTCTTGATTTTGAATATGGCCGTTTCCAAGAGGACAGAGAAATAATACAGTTGCATTGTGGCCAAAAGTCAAGGCCTTCACCTTATAACGACAGAAAAAAAGACTCCCTGCCCACTAAGATTTTATAGGGCTATTTTTCTTCCGATTGTAGTTTAATACTTTGAAGCAGTTTGTTTCAGCTTCCAAAATACCATAGATCCATTTGCAAGCTAACTGATCCTGATTTTGATTTAGCATTTTGTTTTCATCAAGTTAAAGGCTCAAATCAATAATTGCATGCTTAAAGATTTGAGTACTTCCTTTAAAACTTGCAGCAAATAAAAAATCCATTCGATCTGTAGATACCGGAGTAAAAGATCGAGGCGCCTGGACATAGATTTCTTCAAATTTTGCATAGCCTTTCTTTTGACTGTCCCACAGATAAATCTGAGAGAAAGTGTAGTCACTTCCTACAACCAAATAGTGCCGGTCCTTGAATGAAAATGGCTGGAGAAGCATCGAGCCCCGTGAGGGAAGATCCTGCACTTCAACAAACTGCTTTGTATTCCACTTCATTATTAAAGAGTCGCCAATAAACCTTGTCAGACAAATGAATAGGTCATCTTTAATTCTAAAACTTTTCACAGCAATAACATCCTCCATAGCTTGCATAGTACTTTGCTGCACAAACTGCTTTGTATTCTTGTTCCATTCAAAGATCACAGGGCTTTGTGACCGACTTGTTAGTATTAAACAAGATTTCCCATCTACACTAACAAACTCTGAGTCTGTATCTCTAAACCATTTGTGCAGAGTCTGGTAGGAATAGAAAGCTTTGCCATTCCACTTGTATATTGTTGATAACCCAGCTTTGGAACTATCTACTATAATGAAGAACCACTCGTTGTCAATCTGGAATGCCTCAATGTCATTCGGCTTTGAAATTTTAGAAGCTTCAATCCCTTGAAATTTTACAAATTTGGTCCAGTTCTCATCATATTTGTAAATGGCAGAATCACCAAAGAGTTGTGCAATCACAAGAAAGACCTGTTCTTCAATTGTTATTGCTGTACATCCAATTATGGACTGACCTGCAAATAGAGCACACTGTTGTTATTTCACATAATATGCAGTGCGGTCAAGTAAGGAACTCACAAATCAGAACACCTCAACTATTATGAATGCTCCTGGAATCAAAATGACTTGAACAACCTTCATACATCAGGAATCAGATTTTAAACTAATGTATTTGCCTAGGTGTTGTGGAGAGCCAAGGCTCACCAATTATTCCTAAAGAAAGCCAGCCACAAAAGTTTTTAAACAAGAGTATGGCAATTACATCTTTCCAGACTTGCCTTCCAGCCAATCACTAAACACCCAGAAACAAGGATGTCAACAAACAGGCCGAACAGCTAATGCGATGAAACATTTTCTGGACAGCAAACCAAAGGAACATAAAGCAAAAATTATACTTAACATTTTATTCAGTTGATTACAAAGTCTACACTTGATCTTGCCGATGTACACAAGGACACATCGAGAACACCGGATGCAGTAGTGGATTAGATGTGGTGCACGTGAACCTCTGTCTCACCTGGAAGGATTGCTAGGTATGGGAGGTAAGGGAGGAGGTAAAGGGACAGATGTTACATCTCCTGTCATTGTACGGGAAAGTACCTGGGGAGGGAATGGTTTGGGTGGTGCAGGATAAATGAACCAGGAGGATCCTGGCAAGTCACGGTCATACCTGACAGTAAGGATGGTTCACCCGCCATGAACTGGGAACTGCCCGAAAGACCCGGTGGCCATGTGGCAGGATGCAGAAAGACCCGGTGGGCCGTGGCCTGTAGAGGGGAAGCAGCAGAGCCTGGTCCCTGCTCATCCCATGAAGACTGGGCACGGAGGAAGAGGGAGTCGGCAACAATGGTTAAGAGGAGCAAGGCCAGTAGGCAAGTGAACCGGGGTCTTACCTCCCGCACCCTCAAGTTTGGCTGTGGGAGGCGCATCCAGGGCACGAAGGTGACCGGGCAAGAAGAGGAACGTCGGTATGCTGAACGATCCAAGGGCTTGCCTGAATCAGGCACCACTCCATAAGACCTAGCACACAGAACGGACTTTGGAAAGGATGCCAAATCTGGCGACTCAAAAAAATTTCATTGCGTTTTACACATCTGACAATAAAGCACTATTGAACTATAAAGCACCATTGAACTATAGAACCAAGGAGTTATGGAGGGAGCGGTCTTTGCAGAAGGATGAAAGGGGTGGGGATGGGATGATGTGACTCGAAGTGGTATCACGTTGGAGGTGACAGAAATGTGGGAGGATGATGTGTTGGATGCGAAGGCTAGTGGGGTGAAACATGAGGACCAGGGGAACTCTATCCTTGTTCTCTCTGCGGGAAGGGGGAGCGAGAGAAAAACTGCAGGACACAGAGGAGACACGGGTCCAACCATCTAGGAGAACAGGGGGAAACCATTTTTACTAAAGAAAGAGGACACGCATGTTAAAAATAAGAGGGTGACGAGGGAGAAGGTAGGACCTCAAGGATAAAGGAGGGAATCTGTGCAGGAGCCAGAGGATGTAGGTATGGTACTAAATGAGTACTTTGCATCTGTATTCCCAAGGAGAAGTGTGGAATACAAATAAGCTAGGGCAGTTTGAGATCGCGAATGAGGCTATACTGAGGTTTTTGAAGAGGTATAAGGTGGATGTCCAAGGGGCCTGATGGGGTCGATCCCAGGTTATTGAGGGTTACAAGAGAGGAGATGGAGGGAGCCTTGATGAGGATCTTTATTTCTTCTTTAGCCACAGGCAAGGACCAGAGAGTGGTCAATGTTGTTCCTTTGTTTAAGAAGGGGAGAGAATCCAGGCAACTATAGGCCAGTGGGAAGAGAATTCTTTGAGATATGATTTACTCTCATTTGGAAGAGAATGGGCTAATTAAGGATAGCCAGCAAGGCTTTGTAAGTGGCAGGTGGTGCCCTGATGAAGGTAGGACAGTGGATGTTGCACACACTGATTTTAGTAAGGCTTATGTTAGGCTGATCCAGAAGATTAAGATGTACTAGATCCATGATGACTTGGGTGGAAATGCCCAACATTGGAGGGTATAGCTATAAGGGAGAGGGAAAAAGTTTAATGAAGAAGTGTGCGGCAAGAATTTTACACAGAGAGCAGTGGGGACCTGGAACACATTACAAGAAATGGTGGTGGAGGCAGATACGATAATGGCGTTTAAGATGTTTTTGGATAGGCACATGGAAGTGCAGGGAATAGAGGGATATGGATTATGTACAGGCAGATGAGATCAGTTTAACGGCATCATGGTCTGCACAAACATTGTGGTCCTATGTTACACCATTCTATGTTTCATGTTCTAAGACATCTCGGATGTCCTAGAAAGGAAAGCCTCATCTTCAGAGCAGATGTGGTGAGGATGGAGAAATTGAGAATAGGGCATAGCATCTTTGCAAGAAGCAGGGTGGGAGGAAGTGTAGTCCAGATAACTGTGGGAGTTGTTTGGTTTGTAGTAGGTGTCATTTGATAGCCTTTGCCGTGATGGAGACAGAGATATCAAGAAAGGGGAAAGAGGTATCAGAGATAGTCCATGTGAATTTGAAGGCAAGGTGGTTAGTGTTAAAGTTAATGAAATCAGTGAGTTCTGTACTGATGCAGGAGGCAGCCCCGATGTAGTCATCGATGTAGTTGAGAAAGAGTTGGGGAATGATACCAATGTATGTTTGGAATAAAGACTGTTTGACATAATTGACAAAAAGGCAGCAATGTAGCTGATGACACATTTAACCTCAGAAAGGTTTGATGTTCACATTCGGCATTGATTCCATGTTGATGGCATTGGCAAAGACAGAAGAAACTCGCCATTTGCAGGAGAAGGGAGTTGTCAGTTTTAGACAGTCGTGCTGGTAGGTGTTTACAGTTTTGGATAATTACAACTGCATATTTCTGGCCATTAAATTTGTTACTTACCTCCATTTTTTTGAATGTGCATTGCCAGTACCAATAGTACTTGTTATTCAAATAATTAAGGCATGAAAGGTATATTCAATGTGAAAGCCATTATCCTTATTTCTCACTATTTGTGGTACACACTATTTCTGGGTTCTTTATCAGCTGCAACTGGACCATGGGTTTATTGCTAGAATGTGGAGCGTCTAATATCTTGTTTTGATTTGTGTAAATACTCAGCATCAAAGCAATATATTTTACAGTAACATTTTACAGTAACATTGCAAAAGGCATTGTTTTGCCTTTTGCTTCCTCTAAGCTCTTGTATTTGAAGGCATGGCCTCTCCTCTGTAACAGTGCAATATCCCTTCTGTACAATTCACTCAGCTGCACTAATGAATATTATTGCAGTTCATGCCCATACATTTTCCAATGTTATCTGAAGCAAAGCTAAAAGGTGAATCAATGTGTATCTACTGTATATTGAGCCACTGTTTATACCTGATTTGTGGACGCAGAGTAGTTGTGTGTATTTGTTAGGAAAAGACCCTGCCATAAATGTTATATGTGCACCATTACAGCAGTAGCATTCCTACCATGTCCGTGAAACTCATTTTTTTGAAATTATGTGAAGAATTTCAGAGACAGAATACATTGTGCCACTGTTACAATAAGGTGCTAAAGTAGGGAAGAGAAAAGTGCAGGAGACCTCCTAATACAAGAAGGCTTTGATGAATGGTCACTGACTGGAAATGTTAGCTCTGCTCTTCTCTGCTTTTGCAACCTAAATTGCTGAGTTCATCTTTCAGCATGTTTGGCTTTTATTTCAAATTTCCAGCACCCATACAATAGCTTTTTTGAGATACAGCGTGGAAATCGACCCTTTAGCACACCGGGTCCGTGCTGACCAATGAACAACCACACACTAGTCTATCGTACAGAATTAATTTACAGAAGCCAATTAACCTACAAACCTGCATGTCTTTAGAATGTGTGAGGAAACCAGAGCACCCGGAGAAAACCCATGCAGTCACAGGGAGAACGTACAAACTCCGTACCCATAGTAATTCAAACCCAGGTCTCTGGCGATGTAATGCAGCAACTCTACCACTGTGCCGCCCTAAATAGATGAGGCAATTAATTTCCCCTCTGCAGGGAGATCACATTATAGTGGTGCACAACACTGCACCTGGTGGAGGACACAGCTTTGGTGACCAAATCCGACCCTGATTTGCAGGTCTGAACGTGTGGTATTTGCATATCCTTCCTGTTAATGCCAGGGTTTCCCCCATGTCCTTTGTCTCTTCCCACATGGCACAGACATGTAGATTCACAGGAAGGATATGCAAATACCACACAGACAAACACTGTATAATTGTCTTCCGTGCACACGCATGTGGTAGGAGGAAATTCATTATATTGACAATGAAGGAAGTCATCAGAGACCACAGGAGTCATTGGCAATCCTCTTATCTGAGGGCATTGACACATTGAATCAAATAATCATCCCACTGGCTTCCTGTTACCTTGGATTTGATTATGGCAAAACCAAAGTTTCTGCTAATCAGTCCTTTGACATTCCCTTCTGTGGAAATTAGTTTTATTCATTTGGTGAAGTTCATGTAGAAACCTCACTGATCAAATTCAATGATTACTACCAATTTCTTGCTATTGAGGAGCAGAATTCTTTTCATTTAATAACCAACAATATCATTGCGGCTTTTGGTTTGCCAGATGGAATTTCTCTTTCTATTTAAGATTTTGTTTATCTGAAATCTCATCTCATTTCAGACGAAATAAACAACCAGTGCAGCAATGGCCAGAACTGCACAAATTACCTCGAGGCCTTGTCCAATTTTATGGGAGGACTTTTATTTTTAAAGCATTTTTCGAATCTGTTTCTTTTCAGTCAACACATCGATTGGAAGTTTGGTCTGCGCACCTGGACGAGAGAAAAGTGAGGGGAAAGATCAGGAGTCAGGAGCAAAGAACATGGATGGAAGTGGATTGAGAAAATGGGAGAGCAGAGGGCATCCATGTTGTGGATAAATCAATTAGTGGAAGGGAGAAGATTGTCAGGTGGCGCGAGAGATTTGGAGATGGTAGGGCGGCATTGCCCAGGACCACAGAGGGTAAAGGGGACACCAGATGACATGGGCGGTGGGCTGATTGTTGGGGACATTAGCTTGGTGACTGGGTTGACCAGTGGTCTACATGCAGTACAGCACATACCCTCACAGCACATGGTCTGTTCTGCAGTCATCCTGTGTTACAGTTGGAACACAGATTAAATATTAATCATGTAGCTTCATGAAAATATTAAATAAGATGATTGAAAATTTAAACTCAAGCTGAACTCTATTCCTTCTGTGGGGATGTCACTACTGATATGGAGTTTTGTCTCATGCTTTGCATATGTGCTTAATTATTAAAACTAGTCTAATTGTTTAACCACTTTACATATCAAAATTTAAGCATCTGGAAAAACTAAATTTAGAGCTATTCTTAAACGTTCCTACTTCATGTTATGACAGCAAAACCAGAGAAATAATGTAATGGTGATAAATCATGATAAAGTCAAGTGTATCAGAGTTCGAATCACATCATGACCTGTACAATAGGCATCCAACCATCAATAGATTTGTTGCACCAATGAGCACTGTCATATCACTGGTTTTTATATTTATAAACCCGCACAATTTTATGATCCAGAACTAGTATGTGAGCAGATTGAAAGGAAATACCTTTGATATTATTTTTTTCCCAGCCTCTGCTCTGGCAGAAATTTTCTGTAGGCTACCGTGCATTGGACCTCTTTCTTTCACCCAAGTGACCATTCTTCCTCAGTAGCTCCATACAGCAATTATGAGACACCTCTCCATGACGGGCACATTTCTACCTTCTCCTTGTGAATTCTTTTGAATGTAGACTTTAACTGGAGTAATTGGAAATCAGTGCTGGAGATTTTGCCCTTCCCACCTGGGACAACAAGCATGCAATGTTATCTGTCATTGATTCTTAAGCCAGCTCAGTGCAAATCAATTTTTAGCTAATGAATCATGGTTTCCGCCCTTGCCTGACATTTGTAGTTTGCATGGTTGACTATCAGAAGAATGTTAGGAAAATTAGAAATTCACTTAAAAAAAACGGCAAATGTTAGTTAGATTTGCACATACCAGTAATATTGTAAAAACTTCTAAAATTCATCTCGATATGGTCCCATTCGAGCACGCTGCAGTTTCCCACATTTGGTTGTGCAATTGCTACATAAACATCATCCTTAAAAGAGAATGTGTCCACTGATACAGACTCGTACGGTAAAATCTGGTGCAGTACGAACTCTGCAAATAAAAACATTGTATTTCAGACATAAGCATCAAAATAACAAAGGTAAATCAGACATTCAATCAGTTGCCTAACCTTTAGCCATTTTGTAAAGCAAAGATTTTACGGTGTATTTCAGAGAAACAACTATAAAACAATGGCAGTGTGATTTTAAAGAGCAGGTTGGAACATTCTGTGTAGGAAGGAACTGCAGATGCTGGTTTAAACAGAAGATTGGCACAAAAAGCTGGAGTACCTCAGCGGGTCAGGCAGCATCTCTGGAGAGAAGGAATAGGTGACATTGCGGGTGTCTGGTATCAAAAGCTTTACTGAACCTTAAAGTGAAGTGCAGCAATAATATATGCCCTATATTTATCTCTTACACAGTTAGAATTACACAGAAGATTCTTTCAATATTAGTCAAACACATTGCTTAACAAAATATTAAATTTGCATTTTGTAATATATCTTGCTGTGAGTGACATGAAAGGAGCATTTACAGGAATGGCACTGTGGCACAGCGATAGAGTTGCTGCCTTACAGCGCTAGAGTCCCGGGATTCTCATTTTCTCCGAGTGCTCCGGTTTCCCCCCACACTCGAACGACAAACAGGTTTGTAGGTTAACTGGATTCAGTAAAAAATGTAAATTGGCCCTGGTGCATAGGCTGGTGCTAGTGTGCAGGGATCACTGGTTGGCACAGACTCGGTGGGCCGAAGGGCCGATTTCTGTGCTGTATCTCTAAACTAAACTAATTTACAGTATCCACGCTGATACTGTACAATGAAAATATTTTGCAGTTCACTTCATACTACTTCTTAGACATCTTAATATTTCCTTCATTTCACCATTTATTGATTATCCCTCAGCGCAGCACTGCTCCATACACCAGGGAGTCACAGCAGGTGGTGGGGGAACATCCCCAGATTTTTGAAGACCTATTGGGTACATGTAAAGTGACTGTAAAGGTTACCCACTGCCATCAATCTTTTCTTCTTTGCCTGCTTGCAGTTTGCTATCCAATACATATCAAAGGCCCAGCTGCCCATTAAAATAAGTGCATTAGACAGATGGATAGTTTGTCAGAACTGAGAGTCAGGTAAACCTCCCCACGATGTTCATTCCCAGAAGGGGCAAGTACTCAAAATCATACAGAGTGCAACTATTCTGCAGTCAGAACCTTTTATAAACCAGAAAGGATATTCATATGCAGCTGAACTGCATGAGGATGTGTACCAGTTTCACTAGGAGCATTTATACTGTAAAGACCCACATTTCAGTCCTTTTCATTTTGGGAAACCGACTGGTGTGCTGCTTCTGGGAAGACCAATATTATCTTTAAATCCATCTTAGAATAACCATCATGCAGGAGCACTGTGACAGACACAAAAGGAGTGCTCAAAAGTAACTCACTAGAATATTAAAGGAATGCTACAGGGTCCCGGATAGGAGTGTTCAGTACTGATCAGCAGTGTTCAGTACTTGTCAGCAGGGCCGTTTCTACAGCATTATGGGCCCCCGGGCAAAGCAGTGTACTGGGGCCCCTACCATTACTCTCCCCCACCCCCCTTTCCCTACCAGCCCCCCCCTGTCGTGCCGGCGAAAAGCACTTACCGAAAAGCACTTAGCGATGGACTTGGGGTGCAACATTGTTGCGAAAAGCACTTACAGATCGCTGTGAGAAGCACTTAGGGACCGAAAATGTTGCGAAAAAAGCACTTATTGAACCTACATTTTTAAAGTAGTATTTATTTATTGCAAGTCACTTAACATACACAGATCAGCATGGGGCCCCTATGCTCGTGGGGCCCCGGGCAAGTGCCCATCAGGCCCATGCGTTAAGACGGCCCTGCTTGTCAGCAGGGGGTTTACAATGATGTTCAGCAATGGCTGCCTCACCAACATTCCGTCTGTCCTTTCCTACTTTGTGTTTTAATGGTACGTGTTAAATGCTTTTAGTGTTCTTTAGCTTGTTTTATGTAGGGGGGTGGGAGGAAACTTTTTCTTAAATCTTACCTCGACAGAGATGCAATTTTTTTCCGTATCGTATCTCCGTCCGCACTGCGACCCAACATTGAGGAGTTGGTGACCGTTGCTGGAGACCGATTGAGCGCTCCACCGTGGGGAGCCTATGGGACTTTAACATTCGCGGAGCCCGCGATCCCTTTGCCAGGGATTGACCTCAGAGCTCCAACTGCAGGTGCTTGCGGACTTAACATCACGGAGCCCACGGTCTCTGGTCAGAGACCGACTTCGGGGACTTCGAAGGAGCTTCGACCGCCCCGACCGTGGGAGAATAAAGAGGTTGGACTTTTTTGCCTTCCATCACAGTGAGGAATGTAGGGAATCCGCTGTGGTGGATGTTTATGTTGTGTGTCTGGTGCTTTTTTTGTATGGCTGTATGGTAATTCGCATATCACTGTACCTTAATTGGTACATGTGACAATAAAAGACCTTTGAAACATTTGAAATATAAGGGGGAAATTACCCAATCAACTGCGGCCAATTAAGATATGTCAGTGAGCAGCCAATAATCAGCATGTCAAGAAATAATACACAATATTTTCCTACAAGGTACAACAACTTGACAAGCAAGGTGACCCTTCCAGGGCTTACCCGAGAAGTTCAAGATAGTATTAAATCAAAGGACAAGTCTTCTAAGGGAGAATTTTAGAATTCAAAGCCAAACCAAAACACATCGAGTAGGAAGGAACTGCAGATGCTGGTTTACACTGAAGATAGACACAAAATGCTGGAGTAACTCAACTGCAGATGCTGGTTTACACCGAAGATAGACACTGAAGAAGGGTCTTGATCCAAAATGTCACCCATTTCTTCTAACCAGAGATGCTGCCTGTCTCCAGCTTTTTGAGTCTATCACAGAGAGCAGATAGAATTTTAAAAAAAATTCATGTTGATTGTGAATAGTGGAGTCCAAGTACGCATCCCTGTGGCACGTCACTGGTAATGTCATGCCAGCTTGAAAAGGGCACGTTCATTCGCACACTTTGCTTTCTGTCTTTTAACCTGTTCTCAATCTATGCCAGCATGTTATCTCCAGTTCTATGCCCTCTAACTTTGTTGATCAACCTCCTGGGTGGAACTTAATTAAAAAGGCTGTAAAAGATCCAATTGCTATGTGCAAAGGAGCTGACTAGTGAGGACTAATGTGAATCCATCATTGGGAGAATTTACACTGCAGGAAAAGGAAAGGTCAAAGAAATTAAACAAATTATTTATGTCCGTCTCCATCGAAGAAGACAGAAAAGCCTATCAGATAAGAAAGGAACTGAAGGATATTAGTATTAAGATAAAAATAAACTACAAGAAGATGGTGAGGATGAAACTTATCAAATCTCAGACTCAGTGATCAATATCAGAGTTTTGATAGAGGTGGTTAGAGTTAAAAGACGGATTGGTCATCATATTTCAAAATTCTGTAGATTCTGCATTGGTTCTTCTAGATTGGAGGTTAGCATATATGGCCCATATATTTAGAAGCAGGGAAAGACAAGTCATTAGGAAAATGGTGGAATCTAAATTGAGGCATGTAATAACAGAATACCTCAAAAAGAATAAGAATGATCAGAATCAACATTGATTCACTAAAGAGAAATTGTGTGACTAATCTATTGGTTTTCTTTCCGAATGTGACTGGTTGAATGGGATATGGAAAATCTAGTGAATGTGGTGCGTTTAAATTTTAATTAAATTCCACACAGGAGGTCAATCAACCAAGTTAGAGCATGTAGAAGTGAAGATAATGTACAAGCAAAGATTAAGAAAGCAGAGTGAGAGTAAACAGACTAGGTGATCGTTTCGTTGAACACATTCGCTCTGTCCGCCTGGGCCTACCTGATATCCGGGTTGCCAAACACTAATTCCCTTTCCCACACAGACCTTTCTGTCCTGGGCCTCCTCCATTGTCAGAGAGAGGCCAAATGCAAATTGGTGGAAAAGCAACTCATACTTCGCTTGGGCAGCTTACAACCCAGCGGTATGAATATTGATTTCTCTAACTTCAAGTAACCCTTGCATCCCCTCCCTCTCCATCCCTCCCCCAAGTCATTGTACTAGTTTCAATGTCGCCCTGGTGAGTTCCATTGAAACTTTTTTCACCATGCACACAGCTAACAATGGCCTGTTTCCCTTATCATTGTTGCTTTTTTTGCATATCTTTTACTCATTTGTTTTCTATTTCTCTTTATCACTATCTATATCTCCCATTTCCGTTTCCCTTGACTCTGTCTGAAGAAGGGTCTCGACCCAAAACATTGCGTATGCCTTTTCTCTAGAGATGCTGTCTGACCCGCTGAGTTACTCCAGCTTTTTGTATCTATCTTCCTTTTCGTTCTGACATGACATAACCAGGGGAGTGCTGCAGGGATGGGTACTTGGGCTCCACATTCACAATCTATCAATTATTTGATGAGGGGGATGAAATGTTATATCTCTAAATTAGCTGATGATACAAAACTGGCAAAGAGGCAAAACTGGCAAAGAGGGAAATGGACAAACTAAATGAATGGCTGAGACAATTGCAAATGGAGTGCAATGTAGAAACTTGTGATGTCACCCACTTTGGGGGCTTCAGGCAGAAATGCAGTGCGTGTTAAATGGTGGCCAATTGGGAAATGGTGCTGCTCAATGAGACCAAGCATCCTAGGTCTAGGCATCATAAATCAATGAAATCTAATATGTAATAACAGCAAGCAGTGAGACATGAACATGTCTTCATACGGAATAGGAGTAGAATTAGGCCATTCGGCCCATCAAGTCTATTCCACTTTGAGATTTAAGGAATAAAGACGTGACCGTAATTACATGAGACTTGGCAAGACAACACCTGGAGCACCACCTCCAGTGTCAGACTCCTTATCTGAAATGGAATGTTCTTGCCAAAGAGAAATGTAGCAAAGGTTCACAAAACTGGTTGCAGGGATGGTGGGCTTGCCCGAGGAGGAGAGATTGCTTCGACTCCATCTTTATTCTCTAGAGTTTAGAAGGATGAGTTAAGATTCTAGAAAGATGAGAAAAAGAGTTTGCATTGAATCTCAAACCACTCTTACAGGGCTCTACACGCTGGATTCATGGAGGGTTTTATTCTCCTAGCTCAGTAGTTTAGAAACTGGGATACATTCAAAATAAAGGGTAGAACACCGAGGACTGAATGGCCTACTCCTGCACCTATTGTCTATTGTCTATTGACTGGAGTTTAGAAGGATGAGAGGGGATCTTATAGAAACATAAAATTATAAAAGGACTGGACAAGCTAGATGCAGGAAAAATGTTCCCAATGTTGGGCGAGTCCAGAACCAGGGACCACAGTCTTAGAATAAAGGGGAGGCCATTTAAAACTAAGGTGAGAAAAAACTTTTTCACCCAGAGAGTTGTGAATTTGTGGAATTCTCTGCCACAGAGGGCAGTGGAGGCCAAATAGGATAGATTTAAGAGAGAGTTAGATAGAGGTCTAGGGTCTAGTGGAATCAAGGGATATGGGGAGAAGGCAGGCACGGGTTATTGATTGTGGATGATCAGCCAGGATCACAATGAATGGTGGTGCTGGCTCGAAGGGCCGAATAGCCTCCTCCTGCACCTATTTTCTATGTTTCTATGTTTCTATGACTGAGCTGAGGAGAAATTTGTTCCAGCAGCTGATGGTGATTTTTTGGAGAACTGTGGAAACTCAGTCATTGAATGTATTCAAAACAGATGTCGATACATTTCTTGATTTAGCAATACCCATGAATATGTAGCTGGACACAGTTCCAACTCTATCTTTAAATTTGCCAACAATACCAGTGTTGTTGGACGAATTACAGGTGATGACGAATCATTGTATGGGAGGGAGATCGATCATACGATTGTGTGGTGTCAGAACAACAGCCTTGTTCTCAATGTCCGTAAAAAACCTCTCGAGTTGGAAGCCGTCTCCAAATTAATATTGAGGGCGACATGTCTTTTTCTTTCGGAAGTTAACTAATTGAATATCCAGCATTTCCTTTTAAACTTTAGTTCATACTGACCAGTGACCACCCCATACACTGGCACTATCCTACATACTTGGGACAATTTACAGAAGCCCATTAACCCACAAACCTGTACATCTGGAGAGCGGGAGGAAACCAGAGAACAGGGAGAACGTACATACTCCGTACATACAGCACCCATACTCAGAATCGAACCTGGGTCTCTTGGCACTGTAAGGCAGCAGTGGTTAGCATCAGTGTGAATAAAAACATCCGTACATTTCTTATTCTATACATTGATTCTTTTATTTGCGTTTACATGCTAAATAGGCTGACATGCTGAGAGATGATCAGTGGATAATTAAGAATAGAACAGTGCTTTTTATGAACTGCGTTTTACAGCCTATGTCTATGGTTCTTAAACAGATAAAGATATTTTCTATGATCCATTACCGATATAACTGACAACTTTACATTACAACACAATTTTCATTACCTGCGGACAATATCTAAAATAACATACCTGTTGACATGCAGTCAAAGGCAGAGGTTGCCAGGTCAGTTAGCCTCTTTCCCATATGATCTGATGGGCCTGCGCAGAAGACATCAGTCACAGTGGCATTTATGGTCCTCAACCAAGACGTCATCCATTTGGTTTTGCAGTCACATTGGAACTTGTTTCCACGCAAATCCCTGGCCAGTTAAAAGAAAATACTGAATAAATACTTGCAGCATAAAGTCACTGCATTTCATTGTTTGTGAAGACGCCTCACTCTTTGGGCACAGGGGCTTGATTTGGATGAGGTTTGCCAGTTAGCACAGAAATGAGGAGAAATGTATTTACTAAAATCTCGCACATTCAAGACCCATATAACAGAACACAGGGCACCAAGGGAATCAAGAGATAAAGGGATCAGATAGAAATCTGGCCAGATAGTGAATCAGCCATGATTATTTAAAAGGCAGAGAGGAGTCTGGACCTCTTTCCTGGCTCCGTTTCTTTGGAAGTCTCCACATCATGATGGGACAGACAGTTCAAAACTGGCAACGTTTTTACAGAGCAGAGGGAAGTGTGTGGTGCTCATGTTATCCTTTGTAAAGTCCAATAATACTTTTTGCTAATTTGCTCCTTTTGTCCCTTTGAATTCTTTCAATTTTTTGATTCCTAAAATTAAAAAGTGAATAATAATATCCGAGATGCTAAAGTGAGATGCTAAACCATTTATGTGTTTTTCATGAATTTTACACCACCCAACATCTCAAAATACAGACTTTTGCACTAACATTTGTTAAAAATTAAGTGCAGAATTATTTCAAGACAGGATGCTCCCGGGATGGAACTGACGTCAATAGCAGTGTACAAGTTGCAAAGATTCTCCAGGTATTAATCTTAATCATTGCTAAATCAGGATCATTACAAATTAATATACAACGTCATCCAGTTCCATTTTCAGCACAATGCCATCCCAACTACACATGGCCTTGTATTTAGATTAATCACAACTTTCAAATGAAAATTAAATTGAATATCGTAAAAATGAAATTGTAGTGCAGCTTTTTGAAATTAGTTTGACTGTTAAAATAAGAAAATACTCTTGGGATAAACCCAAAGTCTATAAGTTCCTTGCTTTCCACTATTATGCATACATCACAATAGAAAATCCATCACAACTATGATAGATTCTCTTGAAAGTAATAGAATGGATTTGTGATGAGAGGAAAGTTGGTAGATCTGACAAAGATACTAATACATGATTAAAGCAATCCATCCAGTGCGATCTTGGAGGGGAAGTCAGTAATATCCCCATTGTGAGGCATAGCACACAAAAAAAATCAGGTGGAATGAATTGAACCCAGTGCAAAATGGAGAAAATGTTCTTGCAGCAAGTTAGGTCATTCCCCCAGAAATGAATGGAGCAAATATCTTCAAAAGTTTCAGACACATAAAAGTAACCAAAAGCAATTAAAATTCTCTTTAAATTTTAGAAGTTAAAAATTCTTCAATATATTTTAAAACAATTGAACACTTTAAAACATTCTTTTAAAATTAACATTAATGAATACTACCCACCTGATTCTCTCACAACAATTATCCACTATTCCAATCAACATGGCTGCTCCCTGCACCTGCTCTGACTTGCTGCAGCACTGTAACCCCCTGCTAGTTGCAGCATTCCGCTCTCTTGCTGAGCTCTAATAATTGAAGGTAACTGCTGACCAGTGTCAAATTGTTCACAACAACTTTGGGATTTGCAAGGAAACCTCAAGGTTGCTGCCAATTACAACCCTGCTGAGAGGTTTGTCATCAATATCGCACAAAGTGTGGACCATTATTTTTTCATGCAAAATAATCTCCTTTTTACAAAGAATCCCATATAGAAATTACTGCACTGAATAAAGTTAGAGAACCCAATAAGTTTACGCATGTGTTTATACTCCACATCTTTGTAATAAAATGGTTGTTTGTAAAAAAAAAAGTGGAGCAAGGGATAGAAATCCCAAGTCTTTTCACAATCTTGTTCATTGTTCAGATTGAGCATTTGCTGAACAGTTTATATGGGAAATTTCACAGCCCATTCCTAAAGCATGCTGTCATCTTGCCATAATTGGATAATTTATGACAAAATGTGAAACTGCCCAAAACATGTCTTTTCAAAAGAAAAAAAAGAAAATAAATGTACTTGGTATCATGTCTCAGACCACTGCTTGTTTAATGTAATCGCTTATCAGTGCACATTCAATGAAAATCAAGAGGGCAGACTAATTAAATGCCGAATGTGAACAATCATGCCAGCATTATGTCAGATCCATATTCCGGCTAATCATGGCTTCCTTACTTAAACCTCACTTAGCTATTTGAAGTGCTAAAGTAAATGTAATGCGTTTGGTCACAGCCAAGAAGGCACACCAACACCTCTATGTCCGCTGAGTGAATTCAGCATGTCTCCAATGACTCTTACAAACATCTACAAATGTACTGTAGAAAGCATACTGTTGGGTTGCATCACAGCTTGTTTGGGAACAGTGTCCAAGAGAGTTCCAGAATTGCAGAGAGTTGTGGATGTGGCCCAGTCTGTCACACAGGCCCCGTCTCCCCACCATCAACTCCACCAGGTGGAGCAGGTGTCTACTCTAAGAATACCAGGAAACAGGAGCACCTTCCCTTCCATTCAATATCCTTGTCAGAAGACTCAGAAATGGAAAGTACTCAAATGCAGGCTCACCCAAAAGTACAGAAGAAAACTCAGAATCTAAACGCGAATGGAACCGAACGATATAGACCGGGAACTGACAGAACTCGGAACTGCTATCGAACCGACAGCATGCCGAACTGATTAGTCAGCACCCAATTGCTGATGATCTCAGGTATTTATACCAAGTGATCGATTAGGGGAGCAGATTAAATGCAGGTGTAACTCCTAATAGCTTAGGGGAGGAATGTGGAAAGTGTCTCAAGTGTGTGCAGGCGTGACAAATGTGACAATCGTCATGGCCCCAGACCTCAAATTGCCCTCCATGTCAATTCTTTGTAATCCTCAACTCCTCACCTTTCAGTACATTCTACAACCCTCCCAGGTGGAAACACCCAGTTCCTTATCAGACAAATTAAAACTTGGCTTCTTTGTAGTTCATTGATTAAGTGCATAAAAAAGTGAGTTCACCTCCCAGCTTTATGTGTAGGATCATTTTACAGATATCTACCAGATGATCTGTTCCAACAGCCAGGAACTCTTCAAGGTTCAGAAAACAGCTGAAGGAGTCAAACTGGGGCAAAAGAGCGGAGGATAAAATTACTTCTGCTAGTGCAGAAGCTTCATCAGCTCACAGAAGATAAACAGGATTAAATTATGGCTTTATATTGTGATAGGAACAAACTATTTCACATGCTCTTCTTTCATGGGTCTTGTATCAAAGATTTGGCCTCGCTGACAACTTCAATATTTTCCGCCCCACCCAAATGATCCAGAAACAAACCAGCACCTCGCCCATCTCCTCGAGGAATGAAGGGTGGCAATGCGACCTTTCAATATCGAAACTTTAAGCCAAAACAACAGCACAATCCAATTGTCAGATTCCTAAATAGAACAATTTTAGCACAGGAACAGGTCCTTCAGCGCACCTTGGCTAATTAAACTAATCTCCTCTGCCTGCCCGTCTCTCCATTCCCTGAATATCCATATGCCTGGTCGACAAAGCTTCTTAAATGCCTCTATCAAAACTGCCTCCACCATCACCCCAGCAGCACATTCCAAGCACCCACCAGCCTCTGTGTAAATAAATTTGCCCTGCACATCTCCTTTAAATGTTGCCCCTCTCACTTTAAAGCTATTCCCTTCTGCCTTTAAAGTTATAAGCTTCTGACAAGAGAGGATTTTTTTTTTTTTAAATCGACCAAAATCCAAAGGAGAGGGGCAGTAAAATACCTGTCTTGGGTTCTATTATGAAGGTTGCAATCTCCTTGAAACAACTCTCATCAGGAAGGCTGGAAGTGTGAGACTGGAAACAGTCCAGTTTCCGGGAGAGATGTGCCCTCCGGCACCTACACATTCGCAATGCCTCCTATTTGATTACAAGCAGTTCAAATTGTTACCCTATCAGTTGAAATAGAGATCACAAGTTTCCTGTGAAGGGAAAGCTGCCTTACGGGTGCTCCATATTCTGCACAACACAAACTCGATAAAACAAAATCCAGTCATGTCCACTGGATAAACACAATATTTACAATCCCATAACCTGCCCTGTTGCAAGGTGTGACGCATCTTGTGGAGCTGATGTCAGCACGCCCCATGTGGGATCCACATGTGGATTCAAAATTAGTGCACTGTAGAAAATTATAACACTGAATGAAACAATTTAGCCATCTTTTCATGCTGATCCAAAAAGGCTACTCCAGCCTAATCCTATTTCCAGCTCCTGGCCCAGAGTTTAACAGGTTGCAGAAAATAGGACTTCATGCAAATTCTCTCAGAACGGTTTCAAATAATTTTTTTAAAACAGAATAGCTACTTATTGAAATGCCAACTAGTATTCATAAACAACCAGATACAGTATATGTTCCATTAGTTTAATTATAGGAGGTGTTAAGGTGAACAGAAAAGTATTTGATGAAGTGGAAGAATTATAGGAATTGTATGTACAGCCCATTGAATTATACCATTCATAAAATTAGGTAATTTTATTCTGATAATAACTACTAGTTCTGAATTCTATTTAATTTGATTTTCATGAAATTTAGTATCCTGGGTGAATCATTGGGTAGGCTTGTAGTAATCTATTGCATTACTATGGATGACAAGTCCTTTTTACTGTTATTAAAGTTGTTATAAATTCAGGCTTCCTCGGACTGTAAAATTCCATGTGTAATCTACCAACTAGTGCCATAGAGTCCTAGAGTGATACAGTGTGGAAACAGGCCCTTCAGCCCAACTTGCCCACACTGGCCAACAATGTCCCAGCTACACTAGTCCCACTTGCCTGCGCTTGGTCCATATCCCTCCAAACCTGTCCTATCAATGTACCTGTCTTACTGTTTCTTAAACGATGGGATAGTCCCAGCCTCAATTACCTCCTCTGGCAGCTTGTTCCATACACCCACCACCCTTTGTGGGAAAAAGGTTACCCCTCGGATTCCTGTTAAATCTTTTCCCCTTTACCTTGAACCAATGTCCTCGATTCCCTTACTCTGGGCAAAAGATTCTGTGCATCTACCCGATCTATTCCTCTCATGATTTTGTATACCTCTATAAGATCACCCCTCATCCTCCTGCGCTCATGGAATAGAGACCCAGCCTACTCAATCTCTACCAATAGCTCACACCCTCTAGTCCTGGCAACATCCTTGTAAATCTTTTCTGAACCATTTCAAGCTTAACAATATCTTTCCTATAACATGGGGCCCAGAACTGAACATAATATTCTAAATGCGGTCCCACCAACATCTTCTACAACAGCAACATGATCTCACAACTTCAATACTCAAGACTGATGAAGGCCAGTGCCAAAAGCCTTTTTGACTACCTTATCTACCAGCGACTCGACTTTCAAGGATCCATGCACCTGTACTCCTCGATCCCTCTGCTCTATAACACTACTCAGAGGCTTACCATTTACTGTGTAGGTCCTGCCCTTGGCCGACATCCCAAAATGCAACACCTCACACTTCTCTGTATTAAATTCCATCAACCATTCCCCCGCCCACCAGGCCAATCGATCCAGATCCTGCTGCAATCGTTCACAACCATCTTCACTATCTGCAAAACCACTAACTTTTGTATCATCAGCAAACTTGCTAATCTTGCCCTGTATGTTCTCATCCAAATCACTGATGTAGATGACAAACAGTAACGGGCCCAGCACCGAACCCCGAGGCACACCACTAGTCACAGTCCTCCAGTCTGAGAAGCAACCTTCCACCATCACTCTCTGCCTCCTTCCGTGGAGCCAATTTGCTCTCCATTCAGCTATCTCTCCTTGGATCCCATGCGATCTAACCTTCCAGAGCGGCCTACTATGCGGAACTTTGTCAAACGTAATACTGAAGTCCATGTACACAACATCTACAGCTCTGCCCTCATCAATCTTTTTGGTCAACAAATATATACAGCATGCCATGTGAAAGTGATTGGTAGATGCATTTATAGAGTGAATGAACCACACTGCTGCCACAACAATTTTGTCATTTTCATCCCCATCTAGCCAGCTGAGGAATGACAACAGGTTTAAATAGTGTGAATGCTTTTGATTTAGATGGGAGCTGAGCCAATTTAATTAACCTCACTGTTTCCAGCCAGGGTAATGATAGCAGCTTGTCTGCCATTTTTTTGTGCCATTCATGAGTCTTCATGACAATGGGGCCAACTCTCGGGGAAACTGGGAACATAATGCTCATGAGCACAATACTCTTCATAAGTAAACTTAAAAATAAATTTTACAAACAGTCGACAAAAAGAACTGCAGATGCAGGAGTCTTGGCCAAAAAACACTAATTGCTGAGATAACTCAGTGGGTCAGGCAGCATCTGTTCATGTTCTCCAGAGATGCTGCCTGACGAGTTGAGTTACTCCAGCACTTTGTTTTTTTTTGCAATAAATTTTGCAAATAATTTTTATTGAAGGATCGTCAAGAATAGATTTTCTGGAAATGTCCTTACTTTCTCGATTAGTAAAGGTGTTAGGGGTTATGGGAAGAAGGCAGGAGAATGGGGTTGAGAGGGAGAGATGGATCAGCCATGATTGAATGACAGAATAGACTTGATGGATCTAATGGCCTAATTATGAACTTATGAATTTAAGAATTTTAAAGTAAAAAAGAAGGCCAATTGTCCATTGTAAAAAGCTGAAAAACATAAAATCTAAAAATGTATTAACTTCTCATTTCTAACAATTGTCATTTGCAAACTACTATCAACATGTGTCCTGCAGCACAGTCAAATACTCTCAACCACTGCTACACCATCCCTATCGCTCCATACCTCACACTATGTCAAATTAGACCACCTGGTTGTGTTCCTTCTCCCTGCATATAGGCAGAGACCAAAGAGCGCAGTTCCAGTGATGAGGATCGTGCAGAAGGAAAAGGAATAACTTTATGACTGTTTGACATCAGTCCACTGAGTTATGTTCAAAGACCCTCCGTGTGGCACGGTGACGCAGCGGTAGAGTTGCTGCCTTACAGCGCTTACAGCACCAGAGACATGGGTTCGATCCTGACTACGCGTGCTGTCTGAATGGAGTTTGCATGTTCTCTCCGTGGCTTTTCTCCAAGATCTTTGGTTTCCTCCCACACTCCAAAGATGTACAGGTTTGCAGGTTAATTGGTTTTGTATGAATGGAAATTGTCCCTCGTGCATGTAGGATAGTGTTAATATGTGGGGATCACTGGTCGGTGAGGACTCGATGGGCTAAAGGGCCTGTTTCCGCGCTGTACCTGGACGGACCGACTGGAGTTTTTGTGCACATCTTCAATCTCTTACTAAGGTTTAAGATTCCCACCTGCGTTAAATAGATATCCACGATACCAGTGCACAAGAAGAGCAAGGCGACATTCCTCAATGACTACCGACTGCTGGCACTCATTTCCATTGTGATGAAGTACTTTGAGAGGTTGGTTATGAAGTATCAACTCTTACCATGGCAAGAAGCTGGACCCACTATAATTTGCCTACGGCCACAAAAGATCAACAGCAGATAAGATCTTGCTAGCTCTCCACTTGGCACTGGACCAAATGGATGATAAGAATATGTATGTCAGGCTGTTGTTCCTCCATTACACCATCACCCCTTCTAAACTTATCTTAAAACTCAGGAAACTGCATCTCTGCTCCTCCTGATGCAAGGGAATCCTTGACGTCCACTTCGGCAGACCTCAATCTATACGAGTTGGCAACAACGTTTCCTCCTTGATAACCATCAACCCAAGAGCACCTCAAGGCTCTGTGCCCAGTTCCTTGCTCGCGATACCCATGACTGTGCAGCCAGACACAGCTCCAATGCCATCCAATCATCTGCCAATACCATTAATGTTGGACAAATAGAGAGTAATGATGAATCAGAGTACAAGAGGGAGATTGATAATCTGATTGAATTGTGCAGGACAACTTTCTTGCTCTCAACATTAACAAGACCAAGCAGGTGATTTTTGACTTCAGGTAGGGAAAGTCAAGGATCCATGAACATCTTCAGCAGCGGTGAAGAGTATCAATAGCTTTACGTTCCTGGCGTGCATGCCTGAAGATCTGTCCTGGGTCTAATCACTCAGAAATCTCATCAATGCCTCCTCTTCCTCAGAAAATTGAGATTTAATATGTCACTGAATGCTCTGTAGAAATTCTACATGCATACGATAAAGAGCATACTGACTGGTTGCATTACGGCCAGGTTAGGTAACTCAAATCCCCAGGAACAAAGGAGTCTGCAAAAAGTGGTCCCGGTCCTGGTCCATCACGGGTATTGACCTCCCCAGCAAAGGCATCTACAGGAGGCACTGCTTCTAAATAGCAGCTAATGTCATTAACGAACCACACTATCCTAGCCACGTTCTCATCTTGTTGCTACCATTTGGAAGAAGGTACAGGAGGTCGAAGAAGGTACCATGGGAAGAAGTACCATGATCTCCAGGTGCAAGAACAGCCCTTCCCAGCAACCATCAGGGTCTTGAATCACACTGCACAACCCTAACCCCAACCTTACCTCAGCAATGATCTACTATGAGCTTTGTTTTGGTTGCAACTCATACTTCAGTTTGCACCATTATGGTGTGGCTACCCAGCATTACCGATAATTTATTGTCTTATTGATTATTCAATATATATTTGTTGTTTTATTGTGTTAATAGGTCAGTGAAGCTGCAGCAAATAAGAATTTTATTGTTCTATTCTGGTGCACAAGATAATTAAACCTTCTTGACTCCTGGATTTATAGATGCAATAGATTCAACTATTCAATTTGGGCTAGAGAGTTGAAGGCTCAGCTAAAAGGTACTTAAATAGTTAACAACCTGCCTTAACTCTATGCGATCTATTATAATTGACAATAATACAGATACAACAATTTTGGTTTTTTTGTTTTAGTTTTAAAGATGCAGCGCATATGGCCCATCTCGCCTCACCGACCAGCGATCCCCGCACACCAACACTAACCTACACAATCACTAGGAACAACTTACAATTAATCGACAAACCTGTACGTCTTTGGAGTATGGGTCGAAACCGGAGATCCTGGAGAAAACCCATGCAGATCACGGGGAGGACGTACAGATAGTACCCATAGTCAGGATCGAACCTGGATCTCTGGCGTTGTAAGGCAGCAACTCTACCGCTGCGCCACCATGCCTCCCATTCTTAAAACTGTTTGGAAAGTTGGAACAAATTGTGGTTTCTGCAAGGTTAACAGTCATGTGGGACATATCCTAGGAAGTTGAGGCATTCTTCAATTCATTGGATGCTCCTAATCACTGAATGACTTCCACATCATCAACAGTGTGTGCCACCGGCATTATGTAAGCTGTAAATCCCGCAGTGCTGACTCATTCCATGTGGGGAAATCTAGTATCACCAACGTGAAAACTGGAACATTACACACATTACTGATGACTGCAATGGTGATCTCACATGCACAAATTCTTGAAAGTAATTGAGAGGCTGAGAATATGCTATAGTTTCTGGGTTGGAAGGTGTCAGTGAAGGTAAGGTATTGGTTGAATTGTAGCCCAGCCGAAGATCCCCTGAATTAGAGGAGCTCAAACATAGTAGAAATTGCTCTTTCACTTTTGTATCAGATCAAATGCATCAGATTTGTATTTAAGAAACTCTTTTACATTTAGAACTTAGTAAACTCTTTTCCTCTTTTGAATTTATCAGATTTGATTCCACCTTATTTATTTCTAAAAACATGAAATGCAACCTCGAATGAAAGAATGATTTCTATTGATCTTTTCTGTGTATGGTCAAGTCTGAGATCTATTTTTGCATGTCAGGTGCATATTGTAACTTTCTGTATATCATTTAATGAATTGAAGTTAGATAGTCTATATCAAATGGGGACACTGTGGAATCTAATTAAATGGAATCCTGATCGAGAAGAGGGATGTGAACTTGGCTGATGGGTACATAATATTGAACATGATTTGTGGTGAATACTGTTTAGGTTTATGACAAATTAATGTCTACTTCATTACCTGACTATCTGAGTTTAACATACTCAGCCCGAGTAGGTTTACATTACCTATAAGTGTGATCTGATACCATTTGTGATCTTTAGGCTGTCAAATTAATTTGTGAGGTAGAAATCAATGCAGAAGAAATTAAGGTGTGCCTCCAGTTTGAGTGACGGGTGGTATAAATAGAAAGAACAAAAGGTATAATGTTTGGACTTTACTGAAATCATTATCATCTGATGTGCACATTTCAGTTTTTCCTATTAACCTTTTGTCAGCAACAGACATCAATGAGAACGCACTACAGTTAATATAACACATTATTCAGTTTCACAAATGTAGCCAACATTTCAATCTGTTACTTGACACTATTTTTGGAAAAGCACAACTGTGCAATTTCTTCCTTTCTTTTCCAACAAAAAAAAAGATTAAAAAACCTTGATGTCTTCAACATTGAAATTTTGTTTTATGTTTCTTGCAAATGCAGTCTCGTGAAGTAGTTATTTTATCATGTGTTATGAAATCATAAAGCTGTAAATGTATGTTTCAGCTGCAAATATCCCAGCACTATAGTTTTTTTAACAAATTTGCTGTTCTAATTTAGATCTAAGTAAACAAAACTAAAAGATCAATTTTTATGTTATAATATTTGATACAAATTTTCTGCAATGCATAGGTGTAAGTAAAGATCATATGAAGCACTTTCATATCAGCACACAGTGATTTAACCACATTCTTCCTGTGCCCAAATGTATTCTTGCAGAGCAAATAAATGAATTTTCTTTAAGTTCATTGTATAACATTTGGAAATAAATTATTCATTTTAAAATAAATGTTGTACACTTTTGTGGAATAGCATATGAAAATGTTCCAGTTTATTGTACTGAATAATTAAAGTATTGCTAAAAAAATGTGAGAAGCTTACAGTTCAATCAAGGAATCCAAGTCAATGAAGACTTCCCTTGGTAAGGTTCTGATTCCATTGTTGGCCAAAGAACTGAAAAGAAAGAATTCATTTTAAAGCATTACTTCATTAGTTTAAATACCTGCTGAGAATTGACAATTTTATGTGTGATGTGTTTCTATAGACACAAGAACTCAAGAACTGTGGTGATTTGACAATAACTTGACACGGGCAACAACACAAAGACTCACAGGTGGACCAAATTTTTGAGTCCTCGAAAAGCATGTCTTGATATCGACTCAATTTTGTTGCTTTCAATGAATCTGTAGACATGAAGACATTTAGTTAGTTCAAATGGTCAACCAACCTGATTCTAAAATTGATGAAGAGAATAGAAAATGCAAAACGCGACAAACTTACAAATACTCAAGATGTGGCAGCTCAGCAAATGCATCACTGTTTATTGATGTAACTGAATCTGAATTCAGCAGCCTGAAATAAAAACCAGCAGTGCTTTTATGGAAATTAAGCTCTTACATTTGTATAATGAATAATTTTCAATGCAACAGCATCTAAACACGAACCGTTGACAGATTTAATTTGTATAATATAATCAATACATTTTTATAAACGATTAGTAATGCTTTTTTGCAAAAGAAGGAGAGTGTTAAAGTTGTGTAGGTACTGAAATCCATGCTTATAATTAGAACTGACGTTGGAACAGGCAAGTCAGGTGAGTTTCAAGCAAGCAGAAGAAAAAAACAGTATTTTCTAACAGGCATCAAGATTACCAATGGATGCTCCATATCAAAGCCTGTACTCAAAATTGTGGGTTGGCTAGAACTTTAATATGTGGCATAATATGAGAGAGAAAAGAATATTCCAAGTGTCACAAAAAGGACTGCAATTGAATAATTATATTTCCACCTTTTCTAGGGAACACAGTGAACACAAAGCAATGTCAACAGAAGAAAGATGGTTTTGGTTCAGAATTTTTTAATATTACATGGGGCAATGATTAATGCAAAGCAAATCATTTTGGGAATGGCTTGAAAAAAATCATCAAAATCAAATCCAATTGAAGTCCAATGTGGAAGAGACAGGGCATTTATTTGAAAAGGGTTTAGTGTTGGTTACATTAGCGGGTTGTGAATCCACCTCAAAGAAATATGGATGCAGGACCCCCCCATCTAAGGCTGAGATAGGTAGATTTGAGGTGAAATCAAGGAAAGTGGTGACTGTGCGATGAAGTAGAGCCTAATGATCAGATCATTAATGCCAGAACAGTGTTGAGGGTCACAAAGTGCTGGAGTAACTCAGCGGGTCAAGCAACATATCTGGAAAAATAGGATGGGTGATGTTTTGGGCCGGAACCCTTCTTCAGACCTGAAACATCACCCGTCCTTTTTCTCCAGAGATGCTGCCTGACCCGCTGAGTTACTCCAGCACTTTGTGTCTATCTTTGGTATAAACCAGCATTTGCAGTTCCTTCCTACACAGTGTTGAGGGGCATGTGGCCTAGTGTTGTTCCTAATTCTTATTAAAAAAAAATACTTAACAGTTCACACAAATTTAGAAACTCACCTTTTATGTCTATTGTTTGTTTTCCAAAATTCTTTGTTGCATTTTCATTTTTATGATTTGTATATTGTTTATAAGTGATGCCTTTATTTTACTCCTATTTATTCTGTTTTATTTTCCAATAAAGAATAGAAGTTTGAAATAAAAATCCATCAGGTCCAATACTCTGATTTGATGTTTGAAGTGGATCAGCAACATGCTGCAATGGTGCACTGTGCCAACAGCATACTGGAATTTGACAGAGCTCACAAAGCTTTTCAGAAAGATTGAAACACTGTTCTGCCAACAGCAAAGATTGATGAACTCTGAGCTTTTACTAGTATTGATTGCATTTAAGAATTACAGCCAAAACCTGACTCCATTGTGTGTGCTGTTGCCTGAAGTCATTTCTGGAAACAGCAACAAAAAAAAATGAAATGGTATTTGTTGAGGTGGCGATAAACATTTAGTTGAGCAATGAAAAATATATAGTTCCATGTTTTTTTTTATTGATATGGATATATAATTCATGTTTTAATACTCTTGTAAAAATGATCATTGCTACAATATCCATCAGTAAATAATGATGAAAACTGCCTTTTTAGCACTATAACATTAGGATAGCATCAATTGCATTTGATTCCCTACAAAAAATTGAATTTACATACAAATAAGTGATACTATTTTTGCAATTGAAGTTAACACTGAACAGAAAATAAGGTCAGAAGTGATAGGAGTAAATTAGGCTATTCGTCCCATTAAGTCTACTCCACCATTCAATCATGGCTGATCTATATCTCCCTCCTTAATCCCATTCTCCCGCCTTCTCCCCATAACCTCTGACACCTGAACTAATCAAGAATCTATCTATCTCTGCCTTCAAAAAAACTTTTCTTAAAAACAAGATGGTCCTACCAGGTACTGCGTTCTATCATTAGAAGTAAAATCAAAATATTTTACTACCCTTATCACTCTGATGGTGCAACAATTTGATGCTTCAATAATGAGGCCTGTTTTTATGAATCTAAAGTGGACTAATGTAATAGAAGTTGCCCCTAACTTTAAAGAATATATATGGATAACTCTGGGCCTTCTGACAGTGGTACATAACTCCAGAGACCTACAGCACAAAACTCTCTTTAAATCAGTAACTCCTCTGAAAATAGACACTAAATGCTGGAGTAACTCAGTGGGACAGGCAGGAGAGAAGGAATGGATGACATTTCGGGTCGAGACCCTTCTTCAGATTGATGTCAGGGGAATGGGTGGAACAAAGATAGAATGTAGCCAGAGATAAAAAAGACTGTTGGGAGAACTGGGAAGGGGGAGGGGATGGAGAGAGAGGGAAAGCAAAGGCTATTTAAAGTTAGAGAAGTCAATGTTCATACCGCTGCCCAAGTGAAATATGAGGTGCTGTTCCTCCAATTTGCATTGGGCCTCACTCTGACAATGGAGGAGTCCCAGGACAGAAAGGTCAGATTGGGAATGGGAGGGGGAGTTAAAGTGCTGAGCAACCGGGAGATCAGTTAGGTTAAGACGGACTGAGCAGAGGTGTTCAGCTAAACGATCGCCAAGCCTGCGCTTGGTCGCGCCTGAAAATAGTCACATGATATTTAATATGAAATGCAATAGTAAGTGAACTTCTGACGATGATGCAAGTTGCTGGCATGGAATACATCAGACTTTGGTTTACCTGATCGGGGAAAGATGGAAGGGGATACTTAACATAGAAAATAGGTGCAACTTGATGTTGGAAATGGTAGCGTTTTAATCTTTAGCAGTAATATTCAAGCATTAGGCAAATATGAATTACATATCTATATGCAACAGATATTGTGAAGTGTATTTCAGTCAAATACACTCAACATTAATTTGATAACGAATTCTCATTAAGTAGACTTTGGAATTTTAGAGTTTAGAGATACAGCGTGGAAACAGACCCTCTGGCCCACCGAGTCCCCACTGCTCAGCAATCACCCCTACCTACACTAGCACTATCCTGCACACTAGGGACCATTTAGAATTTTACCGAAGCCAATTAACCTACAAACCTGTACTCTTTGGAGTTTGGGAGGAAACCAAATCAAGTTTTACAGTAAAGAGAGGAAACATATAGCATTTATTTCTAATTGAATACAATTGGCAACATTTATTAAGAAGGAAGATGAAGTCACTTTGATATACTTATTTAATTTTGTTGTTGCTACTCCAAGTGCAGCAATTTATTGTTTCATTCAAGATATGCAGTATAGCCATTGACAAATTCTGGGCTCGCATTTAGCGCAAGACAGTCAGCATGGGATTTTTCATGGGTAAATCAGTTATGACTTGCATTGTTAAAAGCAAGTACAAAGACACAAAAAGTAATAAAAAGAAGATTGCAATGTGTGTAACATTTCAAAGGAGTTGTATTGCAAGGATTTAAAAAAATAATTTGCACGGGTTCATTGGTTCAGAGAATACATGTATTTATACTCTGTGTTATATTCCCAACCAGAAACATGGTTGGGAGGGAAAAGGAAGTTTTTGGTGAGAAGTCGGGGAACAACATACCATTACAATCCAAATTCACCAGAGAGTTAGCATGGCTAAAGGATTACATTATGACAATGAGTTCTATAAACTTGGTTTTACATTCCACCACACTAAGTTTGAAGCTTAGATTTACAGATGATTTTGTTAGATATGAGTATCATGGGATATAGAGCAATGGGAGATACTTGAAGCCAAGGTATAGATGAGCCATGATCTAAGTTGAGCAATGGAATATATTAATGGGGTTTAATAACCTGTATCTATCATATGAACCTATGTTTTAATTTAATTGTTCACCTGATCAATGGTGCAGTCAAAGGATGAGACTGTCGAATCACAAAAGATCTGGGATATTTGGATGAATATTATAAATGTCTTAATATTTCCCCTTATTGGTCTCAGTCTTCTTGTACATCCCCTCTGATGAAACATGAATTGCTGGGGGGGGGGGGGGGGGGGGGGGGACGACGACAATAGACAATAGGTGCAGGATTTGGCCATTCGGCCCTTCGAGCCAGCACCGCCATTCAATGTGATCATGGCTGATCATTCTCAATCAGTACCCCATTCCTGCCTTCTCCCCATACCCATAGTGGGGGAGGGGAGGGTGCTACACCAATGCAGGACCCAACGGGTCCACCATGTTCTAGTTCCTTTTAAAACTAACATTTAACCATGGGTTGGGGGTGGGGTGTAATGTTAATATTAATATACACAATTGTGTACAAGCTATATTGTTTTGTTAATAGTGTCAAAATCGTTTTATTTTTTAGGCCACAGCCTGTCAACCAGTATAATGTAGAGATGAAAAGTTAGTTTGCTGGGTTTAGCTCTCCATTTCTTTATTTTCTTCCCTGGTTCAAATGCGTACCTTTCCACAACATGTTTAGTCCTGAATTCAGAGCCATCTTCTTCAATGTACTTTGACAAAGATGGTCACCTTTTGTCTGTTCTGCTGCTTTATTGCATTCTTTTAACTTTGTTCTCTTTCATGGACGGGCTCTAATCTTATGAGCAATCTTCATCCTCAATACATTATTATCAATAATAAATGTATAAATTTAGCGATTTAGTTTATAAATTATCAATTAAGATTTGCTGTTGCAAGCTGAATTGAATTGAATTGAATGGAACACATTTTATTCGCCAAGTATGTATACATACAATAAATTTGCCTTGGTGGACGCCGTTATCACTTCTGCATTCAGATTCTGCAAACCACCACTCATGTTTTGGACAACTGATTGGCAGCGGCCTCTGCTCACAAAGATAATGGGAATTACCTCAATGCATCTAAGTGCGATGGATCTTACAGCGGTAGCGAGGTCAATAATCCATTCAGCCAAGAGTCGTTAAAAAAATCTTGGGACGTTTCCGAGTACGAATAATATTAACTATTAAAATATTTAGTGAAACGTGACTTGTGGGATTTCATTCGAACACATTTATCTGTGGGTTCCCGCCACCCTTCATATCACTAAGCCATCTTTGTATAAGGACCGGTAAGGTGCAAAATGACACAAAACGCTGGAGTAACTCAGCGGGTTCCGACCCGATGCGTCACGTATCCATGTTTCTCCTGGGATGGATGCTGCCTGACCCGCTGAATTACTCCAGCACTTTGTGCTTTTCATTGCTAAACCAGCACCGCAGTTCCTAGTTTCGACATAACTGCAAAATGATCAACGCCCGGGAATTGATCTCAAATCTGTTCATCGCAATATTGATATTTTGATTAAAGTCAATTCTAAAATGTTGAGGTGGCATTTTATACATATTTTGTTACTAATGCGTATCTCATCTTCACAGCTTTTAGGAGTTGCACAGTTTTTGATAATTTGGCACATTTTGTTGGTCGGGTTAACAATTTTGTTAGAGGTTCTTATTGGTTTGCCCAAGGAGAGTGTGTCGGTGTTTGTCCATCTAGTGCAACAAGAAACACACCCATACTCACAGAAGTTGCAAAAACGGTAAGCTTGAAAACATCCCTTCTGTTATTACGCTGTAACTTCCATTCACCAAACTCCTACAGATAGAAGTTTAAAACAAACCGTGATGCGTTGGTTGGTAATGTAGACTGCCCGCGATTTGACCGTAAAGTTGGCATCGATTCTGTTCAGTATTCATTTTTACACCATGTGCTTTATTTTATTCAATGCAGCGAACAATACGACTATTTCTGTTCAGCGAAAGCCCTGGCATATTTCCCCCATTTTTGCTCACCTATCTCTTTCTAAATTACTTTCGCTCTCTCAATACATCCCAACCTATTTTGTAATCTTAATCTTTTGAAATCTTGGAATAAAAATGAATGCAATATTCAATTTTCTTGCATAAACCCCCAAATGTGTTCATTGAAATAAAACAATATTTGTAAAAATTGGGCTCCAATGAAACAAATAGAGGGGCGGCGGCAGTTCCCCCGGGCCTCGTGTTGCTGTTTCCCTGTTTTTTTTTAAAAGAGCGAAAATTAACAGAAAACGTGCTGCCGCTTAATTTCATAACGTTATCGCGTTGCGAAAAAAAAACCCCTTTAAAGCGCAAAACGCCGTGGTGGCTTATTCTGCACTGTCGATGCTGTACACTGACTGCACAGTACTGTGGAGCTGAAATGATCCGCTCAGCATTCTTCTCTGTAGCGTATTGAATGCTCCAGCATTGTTTCCATGTTACACACTGCAGTAGAATATAGTTACACAATAATATAAACAATCTCTGTCGCTTGCCTTTCGATTTAAACTTTATTTCCCATGTCTGCATTCGGGTTTCGTCTGAAACAGGGGACTGGCCGACAGCTGAGATAATAAGTATTGTCATTTCTTTCCCAGTAATAATAAACAAAGTATATAGAGTGGTCGGTTCTGTTTACTTACAGGGACGTTACATCGCTGGCAGTAATCCTTGGGACAGATGAAGTTCCGATGCACATGATAGTATCTTTGGTGCAGCTGCATCGAGAAGGACATTTCGGTGCTTTTCTGATCACTCTACCGGATAACAAGCTGATCCCAATTACCATGGAAAGCAAGACAAAGCTCCTGTCCAGAGCACACATTGTCTGG
Organism: Rhinoraja longicauda; assembly: GCF_053455715.1. Classification (NCBI taxonomy): domain Eukaryota; kingdom Metazoa; phylum Chordata; class Chondrichthyes; order Rajiformes; family Arhynchobatidae; genus Rhinoraja; species Rhinoraja longicauda. The sequence goes on along the minus strand of NC_135953.1, from coordinate 76,595,494 downwards.
CCTTTGACGCGCTCTCACACGCGGCCATTTAAAAAGGGAGATCTTGCCATCCACCGCCTTGCACCTTCCACTTTCTGCACAGTGCGCTGTTTGGGCGAAAACGCTGACATCAGCCGGTAATTTGCAGCCCTGGGTGCAATGAATTATTTATTGAATGTGCGGGCTCCAGAGAGTTTAAAAATATCCTCTCCTGACAGGACGGGTCTCGTTGCCCTTGCCCTCGCCCGCTGCTTTACCTCTTGCTCCGGGGGGGGGAGTGACTGTGTATTGATTTGGTGACCCCTTGTAAATCCAAGGCATTATTGCTAAATTATTCATTTATAAGTACATGTTTAAAAAACTTATCTGGACCTCGTAACTACGAGAAGGGGATGTGATTGTGGTGCTCATAAGGTTTATTTTAATTTCAGAAAATATGTATTAAAATAATACTTTTATCCTCGTCAAATGAGGAATTTGCAACACAGAAAGATCCTCAAATTTCAAAATGAACTTCGGGAATCTCAATTTGCTTTTCCTCGCACAGTTAAAACATGTTCCTTTTAGCAAATTTGAGACGAGTTCCCCCACCTCCCTCCCTCCCTCAACATGTTATCAGTGACTGGAATTAGAAGTTGCACCAAATTGGATCGGAAATCCCTAATCGACGGGAAAATGATAGGTTGGCTCCATTTAGCCGACGGGATGGCGAATCTTTAACGCATGCGGTGATGTGATATTCTCTTGCAAATGAGTGTTGGTGCCCTGATTTGCAAAGTCAAGGACATTGAGTGACAATCTGTTTCACGGGTAGGGGGGCTGTCGCCAGCTAATCAGAAAAGAAAGCATCTCGCAAAGTGACAGCACGCCAGGGATTGCTACTCAAGAGGCAATGCTTAAGCACTCTGCTCGCCGGGTAGTTGCTCGTATCCTCAGGAAGTGAGAACCGTTTCATTGCTAAGAACTGCATTTGTTCTACAAATAGCCGATGTGACACCTCAGCAGTCCGGGAAGACTTGATAGACATTGCGATACACACTGCCTAGTGAAATAGAGACCCAGTAGTATTGAAAACAAAGTACTGCCCCAGGTGAGAAATATCAAGGCACAGGATCCACTACGTTATTATTAAATGGTGGTGGAGTGGAAATGAAACCTGGGCCTTTTGCTTCACAGGCAATCCATTAACTGATGAGAATCTGCTAACGTGTAACAAAACCTCTCTGGTGATGGGACTTGGGTGATTGGGTCCATATTCAAAAATAGCGAGAATTTTCTCCAGCTAATGCATTGTGAATTGGTGAATTTTGTTTTGATCCTTCTTCCCTTTTATTTGGGCAAAGTGACACAGCTGATAGAGCTGCTGTCTCACAACCCTAGAGACCTAGGTTCAATCCTGACCTCAGTCTGAAGAAGGTAGACACAAAATGCTGGAGTAACTCAGCGGGTCAGGCAGCATCTCAGGAGAGAAGGAATGGGTGACGATTCGGATCGAGACCCTTCTTCAGACTGATGTCAGAGGAGGGGGCGGGCCAAAGATACGATGTAGTAGGAGACAGGAAGATAGTGGGAGAACTGGGAAGGGGAGGGGAAAGAGAGGGACAGAGGAACTATCTGAAGTTAGAGAGTTCAATGTTCATACCGATAGGGTGTAAACTGCCCAAGCAAAATATGAGATGCTGTTCCTCCAATTTGCGATGGGCCTCACTATGACAATGGAGGAGGCCCATGACAGAAAGGTCAGGCTGGGAGGGGGAGGGGGAGTTGAATTGCTCAGCCACCGGGAGATCAGGTTGGTTAAGGCGGACTGAGCGAAGGTGTTGAGCGAAACGAACGCCGAGCCTGCGTTTGGTCTCGCTGATGTAGAGAGGTTGACATCTGGAACAGCGGATACAATAGATGCGGTTGGAGGAGGTGCAGGTGAACCTCTGCTTCACCTGGAAAGACTGTTTGGGTCCTTGGATGGAGTCGAGGGGGAAGGTAAATGGACAGGTGTTGCATCTCCTGTGGTTGCAGTGGAAAGTACCTGGGGAGGGGGTAGTTTGGGTGGGAAGGGACGAGTGGACCAGGGAGTTATGGAGGGAACGGTCTCTGCGGAAAGCAGAAAGGGGTGCAGATGGGAAGATCTAGCGAGTAGTGGGATCCCGTTGGAGGTGACAGAAATGTTGGAGGATAATTTGTTGTATATGACAGCTGATGGGGTGGAAGGTGAGGACAAGGACTCGCTACTCTATGCTCTCAGTCTGAAGAAGGGTCTCAACCCGAAACATCACCCATTCCTTCTTTCCAGAGATGCTGCCTGACCCGCTGAGTGACTCCAGCATTTTGTGTCTACCTTTGATTTAAACCAGCATCTGCGGTTCTTTCCTACAACCTTTGAAATTCTCCATCCCCGAGGACAGTGGAGACTCAGAGCTTGTGTTTATTTAAACCATAGACCAATAGCGGCACAATAACACAGCTGGCAGAGCTGCTACCTCACCGCTTCAGCGATCTGTGTGCTGTGTGTTTGGCGTTTGCATGTTCTTCATGCAACCACATGGTTTTCCCCCCGGATGCTTCAGTTTCCTCTGACATCTTAGTGATGTGCAAGTTGGTCAATTAATGGCCATGGTGGCTTGCCCGTCATGTGCAGGTGAGTGGCAGAATATGAAGGGAGTTGATAATAATAATAATAATAATGCATTACATTTATATAGCGCTTTTCTAACACTCAAATACGCTTTACAAGGTTTACTAAAACATAAAAGAAAATGAATAGATAAATGAGTAAACGAAGAGAAAAGGAAAAAGAAGGTGAGGTAACGGTCAGTGATTGAAGGCAGTGCTGAACAGGTGAGACTTCAGTGATGTTTTGAATGTGGTGAGTGAGGAGGAGTTTCTGACGGTTTGGGGTAGTGAGTTCCAGAGGGTGGAGCAGCGATGGAGAAAGCCCTGTCCCCCCAGGATCTGAGTTTGGTCTGGATGGGGGGGGACAGGAGGTTAGCAGCAGCAGAGCGGAGGGTATGGGTGGGAGTGTGTCTGTGGAGGAGGTCAGTCAGGTAGGATGGGGCCAGGTTATGGAGGGCTTTGTATGTCATGAGGAGGATTTTGTACTGGATTCTCTGGGGGATGGGGAGCCAGTGGAGCTTGTAAAGGACGGGGGTGATATGGTCACAGATCGGGGAGTGGGTGAGTAGACGGGCAGCGGAGTTCTGGATGTGTTGGAGTTTGTTGATGATTTTTGAGGGTGAACCATAGAGGAGGCTGTTGCAGTAGTCCAGACGGGAGGTGATGAAGGTGTGGATGAGGGTTTCAGCAGCTGTGGAGGAGAGGGATAGACGGAGACGGGCGATGTTTTTGAGGTGGAAGAAGGCTGTCTTGGTGATGTGTTTGATGTGTTTGTCGAAGGAGAGGGTTTGATCAAGGATGATTCCAAGATTCCGGATGTGAGGGGAGGTGGATACTGGGAAACTATCAATATTGAGGGTGAAGTTGTGGGTGGATTTGGTGAGGGTTTTTGGTCCAATGATGATGATTTCAGATTTGATGCAAATGTGGGGAGAATAAAATGGGTTTAGTGTTAGTATTATTCTCAATGAGTGGCCATGGCAATCAGCGTGAACCCGTGGGTTGAAGAATCTGTTTCCGTGCTGGCTGACTGTATGATAGATTTTTGGACATTTATGGGAATTAAAGGTTATGAAGAAGGTGCTGGGAAATGGTGCTGCAGTATCAGATCAACCGTGATCTTAATGAATGGTGATACAGACTCGAAGGGCCATGCTCCTATTTCATTTGTTCTCAAGCAGATAAAGTAATCAAGATGTTAATTTATTGCAGCAAATTTATCGGAGTCATTTGTTTTTCAAGATTTTTTCAGCTCTAATATTTTTTGCTCTTCAGTAAATTTGAACATTCATTTAATAATTTACATTCTTTTGCAAATATTTATCCACTTGAAAAACAACTTGCAGCTACAACAACTTACGTTCCATTGATGCTATTGTGCACAATATTGCCTTATTTCAAACTCTGTGAAAATATATGTCACAAATCATAAGAATTTTAAATTAGTTTTCAGCCACAGTGCTATGCATATCCATGGACGAAAGTTAAAAAAGGTATCACTAAAAGAGTAGCTTCAGTTTAAGTGAGGTTTGGCTTCAGTTTAATGATGCACTATGAATGTAAAACTGCTGAAAATAACAAAATGCTATTGGAAATATGTATTGTACACTGCTGTTGATTGAATAAAATGCACTGTAATGTGTTTATGTTGGTGCTGATCTTGCACTGCATCAAATCAGTGTCTCCAAATATAATGGGTAGGAATGAACATTAGTCAACTAAATGAAGATAATATTAATTGGAAATGTTTCAATTTAATTAATTTTATAGTTTGTATTCATAATGGATTTAATCACAATTATAAGGAGGAATAAGGAGGAATTTGAAATGCTGAATATGTAGTCATAGAGTCATAGAGTGATACAATGTGGAAACAGGCCCTTTGGCTCAACTCACCCACACCGGCCAACAATGTCCCAGCTACACTAGTCCCACTTGTCTGCACTTGGTCCATATCCCTCCAAACCTGTCCTTATCGAAACGTATAAGATTATTAAGGGGTTGGACACGTTAGAGGCAGGAAACATGTTCCCAATGTTGGGGGAGTCCAGAACAAGGGGCCACAGTTTAAGAATAAGGGGTAGGCCATTTAGAACTGAGATAAGGAAGAACTTTTTCAGTCAGAGAGTTGTGAATCTGTGGAATTCTCTACCTCAGAAGGCAGTGGAGGCCAATTCTCTGAATGCATTCAAGAGAGAGCTAGATAGAGCTCTTAAGGATAGCGGAGTCATGGGGTATGGGGAGAAGGCAGGAACGGGGTACTGATTGAGAATGATCAGCCATGATCACATTGAATGGCGGTGTTGGCTCGAAGGGCCGAATGGCCTCCTCCTGCATCTATTGTCTATTGTCTATAATAGGATAGTCCCAGTCTCAACTACCTCTTCTGGCAGCTTGTTCCATACACTCACCACCCTTTGTGTGAAAATGTTATTTCTCGGATTCCTGTTAAATCTTTTCCCCTTCACCTTGAACCTATGTCCTCTGGTCCTCGATTCCCCTGGGCAAAAGACTGTGCATCTACCCGATCTATTCCTCTCATGATTTTGTAATCCTCTATAAGATCTCCCCTCATCTTCCTGCTCTCCATGGAATAGAGACACAGCCTACTCAACCTCTCCCTATAGCTCACACCCTCTAGTCCTGGCAACATCCTTGTAAATCTTTTCTGAACCCTTTCAAGCTTGACAATATCTTTTCTATAACATGATGCCCAGAACAGAACACAATAGTCTAAATGCGCTCACCAACGTCTTATACAACTGCAACATGACCTCCCAACTTCTATACAATACTCTGACTAATGAAGGCCAAAGCACCAAAAGCCTTTTTGACCACCTTATCTACCTGTAACTTGACCTTCAAGGAACCATGCACCTAAACTAGATCCCTCTGCTCTACAACACTATCCAGAGGCCTACCATTTACCGTGTAGGTCCTCCCCTTGTTCGACATCCCAAAATGCAACACCTCACACTTCTATGTATTAAATTCCATCAACCATTCCTCTGCCCACCTGGCCAATCGATCCACATCGTGCTGCAATCGTTCATAACATCTTCACTATCTGCAAAACCACTAACTTTTGTCTCATCAGCAAACTTGCTAATCTTGCCTTGTATGTTCTCATCCAAATCATTGATGAAGATGACAAACAGTAACAGGCCCAGCACTGAACCCTGAGGCACACCACTAGTCACAGGCATCCAGTCTGAGAAGCAACCTTCCACAATTACCCTCTGCTTCCTTCCATGGAGCCAATTTGCTATCCATTCAACTATCTCTCCTTGGATCCCATGCAATCTAACCATTCAGACCAGCCTACAATGTGGAACCTTGTCGAATGCCTTACTGAAGTCCATGTACACAACATCTACAGCTCTACCTTCATCAACCTTTTTTACTCTCCAGTAACGTACCAACTACAGATGTTAAGCTCACCGGCCTATAGTTCCCAGCATTTTCCCTGCAGCCCTTCTTGAAAAGAGGCACAACATTTGCCACCCTCCAGTCTTCCGGCACCTCTCCTGTATTTAAGGAGGACTCCTAAATTTCAACCAGGTCTCCCACAATTTCCTCTCTAGTTTCCCACAATGTCCTCAGATATATCAGATCAGGCCCTGGAGATTTGTCTACCTTCAAACACGACAGTATCTTCAGTACTTCTTCAACAGTAACCCTGACTGTTCTCAAGACACTTCCAGGACTGCTCCAATTTCCTCCCTCCTTTCTTTCTCTTCTCTTTCTCTTCAGTAAATAGAGGAAAAATACTCAGTTAGGACCTTGCCCATCTCCTGTGGCTCCACACAGAGTTGACCACTTTGATTCCTGAGAGGACCCACTCTCTCTCCAATTACTCTTTTCCCCCTTATGTATATATAAAATCTTTTGGGATTGTCCTTAATGCCACCCACCAGAGCTATCTGGCCCCTTTTTGCCCTTCTGATTTATTCTTTTAGTTTACTCCTTAGTTCCCGAAACTCCTCCAGTGATGCATTTGATCCCAGCTCCCATGCATCCTTCTTATTTTTGACTAACATCTTAATTTCCCTCGTCAGCCAAACTGCCTTATGTAAGCCTACTTTGCCCTTCACTTCAACGGGGATGTACACATCCTGAGCTTTCTTCAGTACACTTTAAAAAATATCCCACATGGCCGACGTTCCTTTCCCCTCTAATAACCTGCTCCAGTCACCTTGAGTGAGACCATCTCTCATATCCTCAAAGTTGGCCTTACCCCCAGTTGAGCATTTTAACGTGGACCCTCTCCGTCCCTATCCATAACTATCTTAAACCTAATCGAACTGTGGACACTGGTCCTAACATGCTCCTCCACACAAACTTCATTAACTTGCCCTTCCCAATTTCCCAATACTAGATCCAACGTTTGCCTCTCACATGTGGGAGCCTCCACATACGTCTTAAGAAAACTCTCCTGAACACTTTTGAGGAATTGCACCCCATCTGAATCCTTCACGCTATAATTTTCCAAATCTATATTGGGAAAGTCAAAATCCCCTACTACAACAACCTTATTTGATAGCTGTCTGCAATCTCCTGGCACATTTGTTCTTCTAATTCCCGTTGACTATTCAGGGGTCTGCAGTACATCCCCAACAAGGTGATCATCCCTTTCTTGTTCCTCAGCTACACCCATACAGCCTCACTAGACGAACTGTCCGTAATGTCACCTCGGAACACAGCAGTGACATCTTCCTCAACTAACAATGCAACCCCCCCTTCCTCTTTTTCCCTCACCCTTGTCTCTCCTGCACTCTGGAACATTGAGCAGTCCTGCCCATCCCTTAACCATCCTACCAACAACTAGAGAGCAGTCCTGAACCACTACCTACTTCATTGGAGACCCTCGGACTGTCTTTGATCAGACTTTACTGGCTTTATCTTGCACTAAATGTTGTTCACAAAATTCCCTTTATCATGTATCTGTACACTATGGATGATTCAATTGTAAAAATGTACTGTCCTTCTGATGACTGGTTAGCATGCAACAAAATCTTTTCACTGTACCTCGGCACACGTGACAATAAACTAAACTCAAACTCAAACTCAAACAGTATGTTAAGCTATTCAATATTCATCTCCTTGATATCAAAATTGGAATCTTGGGGCTGTCTGTTATTGAAACCACCCACCACATTTTGGCACCATTTAATGCATTGTTTATTTTTACTTCAATAGGCCGTGAAGAATTTGTAAAATAATGGTTAATGCCTATTTTTTTAAACTTATAGTCTCTTGAGGAAGGTGAATAAGCCCACAGGACATTAAAATATAAGGCATCAATTAACCTTCATTTTTCTCACGATGACGCACGGAATTGGTCCAGGTGTGCTCTCAAATACATGGAACCTTTTCATTCATTTCCAATTAAAACGAGTTAGCTAAGTATGTCAAGTCCACAATATACGTAAAAGAGAACCACATGATTATGAACAAGGCTTTTCAATTACAAGGAGTCAAAAGTCCAAAATACTGAAATTACAAATGACAAGGGCAGTATTATCTTTATGCAATAATACAAAATGAAGGATTTTTTTTGCAGCAGAACGTATGAGTGCATTCAGATGCATGGGTTCCATGGTAGCTTGCCTGTTTGGATTCAGAACTAGCTTACTCACAGTTGATAAAGGGTTGAGCTGGAAGGAAGGGTGTTATTCTGGCTAGACACAAAATGCTGGAGTAACTCAGCGGGCCAGGCAGCATCTCTGGAGAGAAGGAATGGGTGATGTTTCGGGTCAAGACCCTTCCTCAGACTGATGTCACGAGTGTGGGCGGGACAGAGATAGAATGTAGTCAGAGACAGTAAGACTGGTGGGAGAACTGGGAAGGGGAGGGGATGGAGAGAGAGGGAAAGCAAGGGCTATTTGAAGTTAGAGAAATTAATGTTCGTACCACTGGGGTGTCAGCTACCCAAGCAAACTATGAGGTGCTGTTCCTCCAGTTGCGCAGGCCTCACTCTGACAATGGAGGATTGGGAATGGGAGTGGGAATTAAAGTGCTGAGCAACCTGGAGATCAGATAGGTTAAGGCGGACTGAGCGGAGGTGTTCAGCAAAATGATCGCCGAGCCTGTGCTTGGTCTCGCCGATGTACAGGGGTTGATACCCGGAACAGCGGATTCAGTAGGTGAGGTTGGAGGAGGTGCAAGTGAACCTCTGCCTCACCTGAAAAGACTGTTGGGCTCCTTGGATGGAGTCGAGGGGGGAGGTAAAGGGACAGGTGTTGCATCTCCTGCGGGGCAGGGGCAGGTACCTGGGGAGGGGGTGGTTTGGGTGGGAAGGGATGAGTTGACCAGGGAGTTGTGGAGAGAATGGTCTCTGTGGAAAGCAGAAAGGGGTGGAGATGGGAAGATGTGGCCAGTAGTGGGATCCCGTTGGCGTTGGCAAAAATATTGGAGGATTAAATTCTGCAATGCGATGGCTAATGGGGTGGAAGGTGAGGACAAGAGGGACTCTGTACTTGTTATGAATGGGGGGAGGAGGAGCAAGAGCGGAACTGTGGGATATCAAGGAGACCCTAGTGAGAGCCTCAAGTATAATGGAAGGGGGGATCCCCCATTCCCTAAAGAATGAAGACATCTCTGATGCCCTGGTATGGAAAACCTCATCCTGGGCGCAGATATGGCGTAGACGGAGGACTTGGGAGTAGGGTATAGAGTCTTTACAGGAAGCAGGGTGGGAAGAAGTATGGTCTAGATAGCTATGGGAGTCAGTGGGTTTATAATAGATGGCACCTCATATTTCGCTTGGGTAGCTTGCTCTCCAGCAGAATGATCATTGACTTCTCTAACTTCAAATAGCCCTTGCTTTCCCTCTCTCTCCATCCCCTCCCCCTTCCCAATTCTCCCACCTGTCTTATTTTCTCCGACTACATTCTATATCTGTTTCACCCACTCCTCTGACATCAGTCTGAAGAAGGGTCTCGACCCGAAACGTCACCCATTCCTTCTCTCCAGAGATGCTGCCTGGGCTGCTGAGTTACTTCAGCATTTTGTGGCTACCTTTGATTTAAACCAGCATCTGCAGTTCTGTCCTACACATGTTATTCTGGCTGGTGCTATGTGGTCAGTGGGAATCATAAGGTCATAAGTGATAGAAGTAGAATTAGGCCATTCAACCCATCGTATACTCCACCATTTAATCATGGGTGTTCTATCGGTCCTTCCTAACCCCATTCTCCTGCCTTCTCCCCATAACCTGTGACATCTGTACTAATCAAAAATCAATCTATCTCTGCCTTAAAAATATCCACTGACTTAGCCTCCACAGACTGCTGTGGCAAAGAACTCTACAGATTCACCAGATTCTCCTTCCTAAAAGAACATCCTTTAATTCTTCGACTCCAGTCATAGAAACCTAGAAACATAGAAAATAGGTGCAGGAGTAGGCAATTCGGCCCTTCGATCCAGCACTGCCATTCAATATGATCATGGTTGATCATCCAAAATCTCTACCCCGTTCCTGCTTTCTCCCCATATCCCTTGATTCTGTTAACCCTCAGAGCTATATCTAACTCTCTCCAGTGAATTGGCCTCCAATGCCTTTTGTGGCAGAGAATTCCACAAATTCACAACTCTGGGCAAAAAAGCTTTTCCTCATCTCAGTCCTAAATAGCCTACCCCTTATTCTTAAACTGTGACCCCTGCTTCAGGACTCTCCCAAAATCGGGAACATTTTTCCTGCATCTAGCCTGTCCAATCTCTTAAGAATTTTATACGTTTCTATAAGATTCTCTCATCCTTTTAAATTCCAGTGAATACAAGCCCAGTTGACCCATTCTTTCATCCTATGTCAGTCCCGTCATCCCGGGAATTAGCCTGGTGATCCTACGCTGCACTCCCTCAATAGCAAGAATGTCCTTCCTCAAATTAGGAGACCAAAACTGCACACAATACTCCAGGTGTGGTCTCACCAGGGCCCTGTACAAACGCAGTAGGACTTCCTTGCTCCTACACTCAAATGTTCTCGCAATGAAGGTCAACATGCCATTTGCTTTCTTCACTGCCTACTGTACCTACCTGCATGCTTACTTTTAATAACTGATGTACAAGGACACCCAGGTCTCGTTGCACCTTCCCTTTTCTTAATCTGACACCATTCAATAACAATCTGCCTTCTTGTTCTTGCCACCAAAGTGGATAACCTCACATTTATCCACATTATACTGCATCTGCCACCTCACCCAATGTATCCAAGTCATCCTGCAGCCTCATAGCATCTTCTTCGCAGCTCACACAGCCACCCAGCTTTGTGTCATTCGCAAACTTGGAGATGTTACATTTAGTTCCCTCGTCTAAATTGTTGATATATATAGTGTAAATAACTGAGGTCCCAGCACTGAGCCTTGCAGCGCCCCACGAGTCACTGCTTGCCATTCGGAATAGGACCCGTTAATTTGCATCCTGGCTGCCAACCAGTTCTCTATCCATGTCAATAACTTACCCCCAATACTATGTGCTCTAATTTTGCACACTAATCTCTTTTGTGGGAGGCTTTCTGAAAGTCCAGATACACCACAACCACTGGCTCTCCCTTCTCCAATGTAAAAGAGATTCACCAGAATGTTGCCTGGCATGGAGGGCTGCAGTTACAAAAGGAGACTGGATAGGCTGGGATTATTCGCACTGGTGCATAGGGGGGTTCAGGGATGGCCCTATGGATGTTTAGATAATTACCAGGGGCATAGATGGAATCTTTTTCCAAGGGAAAGGGAATCTAAAGCAAAAGGGCATAGTTTAGTTTAGTTTAGTTTACAGATACAGCGCGGAAACAGGCCCTTTCGGCCCACCGGGTCTGTGCAGACCAGCGATCCCCGCACATTAACACAATTCTATACCCACTGGGGACATTTTTTACATTTACCAAGCCAATTAACCTACAAACCTGTACGTCTTTGGAGTGTGGGAAGAAACCGAAGATCTCAGAGAAAACCCATGCAGGTCATGGGGAGGACGTACAAACTCTGTACAGACAGCACCCATAGTTGGGATTGAACCCTGGTCTCCGGCATTGCATTCGCTGTAAGGCAGCAACTCTACCGTTGCACCACTGTGCTGCCCAATAGGTTTAAAGTGAGAAGGGGAAATTGTAAAGGAGATCTGAGTGGTAAATGACAAGTTTTTCCACACAAGAAGATGGCAGTGTAATTTAATTTAAGTTAAAGATCCAGCGTGAAAACAGGCCATTCGGCCTACTGAGTCCGTGCCGATCATCGATCACCCAACCACTACACACTAGGAACAATTTTACAGAGGCCCATTAACCTAGAAACCTGCATGTCTTTGGAATGCAAAAGGAAATCAGGGCACCTGGAGAAAATCCACCTGGGCACTGAGTTTTGGGAAAAATTTTCAAGGTTAAAAATTGCTAAAGAGCAGTAAATTTCCGACGAAAATCACAAAATTGGTTTCAGCTGGTAGCACGAAGATTTCCTTGCGCGATATAAAAAGGTTGAAAAAATCGATAAAAAGCAGAGTTGCAGGCCTTGCACACGGATTTTAGTAAGGCATTTGACAAGGTTCCACATGGTAGGCTGCTCTGGAAGGTTAAATCCCATGGGATTCAAGGAGAAACAGCTGAATGGATAGAAAATTGGCTTCATGGAAGGATGTAGAGGGTGATGGTGGAAGTATGTTTTTCAGACTGGAGGCCTTGACTAGTGGTGAGCCTCAGGGTTCGGCGCTGGGCTCTTTGCTGTTTGTCATCTATATCAATGGTTTGGATGAGAATGTACATGGCATTATTCAAGAGAGAGCTAGATAGAGCTCTTAAGGATATCGGAGTCAGGGGGTATGGGGGGAAGGCAGGACAGGGTACTGATTGAGAATGATCGGCCATGATCACATTGAATGGCGGTGCTAGCTCGAAGGGCCGAATGGCCTCCTCCTGCACCTATTGTCTATTGTCTATTATTCGCAGGCTTCCAGATGACACGAAAGTGGGTGGTATTGTAGATAGTGAAGATGGTTGTTAGAAATTGCAGCAGGATCTTGATCAGTTGGACAGGTGGGCTGAGGAATGGTTGATGGAATTTAACACAGAGGAATGTGTGGTGTTGCATTTTGGGAAGTTGAACATGGGCTGGACCTACACAGTGAATGGTAGGTCTCTGGGGAGTGTTGTAAAGCAAAGGGATCTAGGAGTACAGGTGCATAGTTCGTTGAAAGTGCATCACAGTTAGGGTGGCACATTGGCCTTCATCAGTCAGAACTGCATTGGGAAGTCATGTTGCAGTTGTATAAGACATTGGTGAGGCAGCATTTAGAGCATTGTGTCCAGTTTTGGGCACCTTGTTATAAGAAATATGTTGTCAAGCTGGAAAGGGTGCAGACAAGATTTACGAGGATGTTGCTAGGACTCGAAGGCCTGAACCATAGGGAGAGGTTCAGCAGGCTAGGACTCTTATTCCTTGGATCGCAGGAGGATGAGGGGTGATCTTATAGAGGTGTACAAAATCACATAGGACTAAGGTGAGGGGGGAAAGTTTTAATAGGAACCTGAGGAGTAACATTTTCATGTAAAGAGTGGGAGGTGTTTGGAACATTTTCATGCAAAGGGTGGGAGGTGTATGCTACTGGAGGAGGTACAGTAGGTGAGGGAGGGACTATTACAATGTTTAATAAACATTTAGACAGGTACATGGATAGCACAGGTTTAGAAGGATATGGGCCAAATGCTGGCAGGTGGGACTAGGTAGATGGGACACATTCGCCGGTGTGGGCAAGTTGGGCCAAAGGGGCTGTTTCCACGTTATAAGACTCGATGACTCTATCATGTTTGGCACCAACATTGTGGGCCATAGGGCATGTTCCTGTGCTGTACTGTTTTATGTTCCGTTTCTATAATTATATCTGGGTGTAACAAATACTGATTCTACAGCAGTATTGAAAAGGAGCAACTAACAATACTGCCTCAACCAATATCAAGAATAATAAACTGATATTCAACTATCCGATATTTGTAGGACTTTGCAATGTATAAATTGCTACACTGACTAAAGTGTAACAATAATTCATTGAATCTGGTGTCCAGTTGAAACATAAGATTGGCCTAAGTTGAGACAATCTGTTGAGGAAATAATGACTTTTCCATCATTCAATGAGCCAAACATGAATTCCTCAATCAAAGAACTTCATATTTGCATGATATGAATTAGTTGATATTCAAATTGGCTTACTGAACAGATTTCTTATGGAGTTTAGATAGCATTTGTAATTAAATAGTGTACAAATCTTGTCCTACTGGTAGAACGTAAAGGGCAAAAAATGGATAAACATATTTTAGACTGAATGAGAAAATCTTGCTAGAAATAAGTCTGCAGATCACATTTATTATGTAAGAGCTTTTTTATTACAACATTTTAAGCTGCATTGTTTTTAAATCAACTGGTTAATAACATCTTGATGTTTCAAACTGTCACCTTATTATATCCATAAATTAATAAGACCTGTCATTGATAATTAAATCCAATTATTCATTAAACAATAGAAAATAATTGCTAATATTGTCACTTCTTTGCTACACAACATCAGATTCAATATGAAACGTTATTTCAGCTGTATATTACATATGTTAAATGACTAAGAGATACCTATCCAGCATTTTAAAGTTTAAAACAATTGCCTAGAAATTGCATTCCACTCATTTGCTTGGTGCCCTGCCTGGGTCAGTGGATCCTCGTGGCTCCAGTGGACCCTCGTGGGTCGGTGGAACTTCGTGGGTTGGTGAGGCCTCGCTGGTCGGTAAAGCCTTGGCGGCAATGGACCCTCGACAGCCGAGGTGGAGCCTCGCGGGTCAGTGGAGCCTTACGGTTCGACCCACGGTATGGCAGTCGATGAGAGCGTGGGGGAACCGCTGTGGGGTGGGGGGGAAGAGCGATGGAGGACCCGGCATGGGGGGACCGCCATGAGGAGTGGGGGAGGGGAGGAGGGGGAGGGGAGGAGGGGGAGGGGAGGAGGGGGAGGGGAGGAGGGGGAGGGGGGAGACAAAGGAGGAGCCGGAGTGGGATACAATGTAACTTTGTCAGCGGCGTTTATGAGGTGAGTATTTGCATACCTTGGGTATGCAAGCAAAGAATTTCACTATGCCTCGTCACATGTGACAATAAAGTATTCCATTCCATTCCCTAAACCTGGCTGCATTTAGCACCAAAGCCAAATTTGGTCCCCCACAAAAAATTGCAAAAGTGGATTGTCGTGCTAGAAGCTGCTTAACGGCCTGACCAACCAATTTAATTAATAAAGAAGATAGTGAAACAAATTCCTGGAGTAATTCAGCCGATAGAAGGAATGGGTAACGTTTCGGGTTGAAATAATTCTTCCTCTATCTTCCTACTATCATCTGCAGTTCCTTCCTACACAATTTAATTAATAAGTTTAAAAAAAAACGTTATTATCTTTTTGTAACATAAACAATTCTAAAAATGTGAGACGTCGGTACGCCGTACAGCCTCTGCTAATCAATCTGTATCACAGTCAAAGCCAGTACCTACCCCATAAACATTTACTCTCTATCATACCTCAACACCCTCTTCTACACCATGCCTCCACCCTTGGCCTTCCACTAATATTCTACCTCTCTATTCCAATGCAACGGTCAAGCCTCCGAAGGTGGGATATTGAAATCTTTACACTTCTCCTCCTCCATTCAGCCTCCCCCTCCACCCTGGTCCATTCCACCACTGCAAACCCTGCAACCATTTCAAATGAGGTTCTGCATAATCTGCTATATAAACTCATGAACAATGATTCATTCTGATGAGAAGATACAAGGAACTACGAATACTTGTTTGCAAAAATGGTGCAAAGTACTGGAATAACTCACCAGTTCAAACAGCGTCTCGGCAGAACGTGGATAGGTGACCTCCTTTAGACATATTGTGGTGGGGAGGGAAAAAGCTGGAAGAGAGGAGGGCAGGTCTAAATCTGGTGAATGGATGCACATGAGTGGGGTTGATAGATGGTTGGACAAAGATCAGAGATGAAAAGACAAGAAATGTTAAATAAGGATAGAAGAGGCGGCATGTTGGGGTAGCGGTAGAGTTGCTACCTTGCAGCGCCAGACACCTGGGTTTGATCCTAACTACAGGTGCTGTCTGTACGGAGTTTGTACGTTCTCCCTGTGACCGTGTGGGTTTTCCTCAAGTGCTCCAACATCCCAAAGGTGTACTAGTTAGTAGGTTAATTAGCTCCGGTAAAAATTCTAAATTGTCCCTAGTGTGTAGGATAGCACTAGTATACAGGGTGATTGCTGATAGGTGCGAACTCGGTGGGCCAAAGGGCCTGTTTTCGCGCTGTACCTCTAAAATCTAAAGTCTAAAGAGGTGGTAAGTGTGAAACTAGAGGAAGGAATACGGGTGGAAGGGGAGGTGGAATGGGAGAAATGGGTGTAAGTCTCGGTGGGGCACAGGAATGAAGGTGGGTAGTAAAAAAGGAAAAGAAGAAAAAGAGGGCCCCCACTCCCCACAGACAACAAGGATAGAGTTTCCATCAGCCTGCCTAACCATTTTATTTCCTCTTCCCATTCCCATGCTGACTTTTCTGTCCTCGGCCTCCGACATTGCTAGTGTGAGGGCACATGCTAACTGGAGGAACAACACCTCATATGGGTAGACACAAAATGCCGGAGTAACTCAGCGGGACAGGCAGCATCTCTGGAGAGAAGGAATCAGTGACGTTTCGGGTCGAGACCCGTCTTCATACTGATCAAGACACAAAATGCTGGTGTAACTCAGCGGGACAGGCAGCATTTCTGGAGAGAAGGAATGGGTGATGTTTTGGGTCGACACCCTTCGACAGAGTGATTGCTTACAACCCAATGGTATGAGCATTGAATTCTCCAATGTTAGGTAACTACAAACTCCTCATTCTCCCTCTTCTCCCATAACCAGTCCTTTCAATCCCACTCTTCCTCCCTTCCCTGTGCCCCACCTGGACTCGCACCTATTTATCCCCTGCCCCTCCTCCCACCTACATTCCTTCCTCTCGCTTCACAATTTGCATATCTTCAATCCTTCTGACAATCCTTTTCCATCTGCCTTTTCATTTCTGGCCTTTGTCCAACTATCAATCTCCTTCCCCATCACCTGTATCCACCTATCACTTGCCAGCCTTTGTCCCGCCCCTCCTCTTTCCCAGCTTCCTCTCCCCACCACAATATGTCTGACGAAGGCTCCCGACACATAACGTCACCTGCCCATGTTCTCCAGAGATAGGGCCGGACCTTGTGAGTTACACTAGCATTTTGTGCCTTTGTGCAGTAGGGAAGACTGGAAGAGATGATGAAGATCACACTGCAATCGTGCCCACCAGACACTCCGCAGAGGCTGGCACCATGGGAGATGGCCAGATGGGGTTGGAGGGACATGTGTCAAAGGGAGCTACACCTGACACCAGGATGTAGTCTGGGAGTATGCGTAGGGAATCTGATGTAGTGGCTCACCAGAGGGAGTGCACACTACTGTCCTGCTCAGGTGAAGGTCAGGATTAAGGCTGCATGGCCAAATGCAGGGAATTCACTGGGACCATGGAAGATGCCATCTGGTCACTGGGACCATGGAAGATGCCATCTTCAGGGTCCTGCAGCAGATGGAGCGGAGCCAGACCACCATGACTTCCACTTGTTTGCAAGGCCTCGTTGACAATCCCAGCCCACTGGTGTAGGTGACAGCCGTCAGGGAGGCACAGACGGAGATCGCACAGACTGAGTGCTTGTGCGCTCCCAGCCTGATAGAGCTGGTGGTCTGGCCCCTGACACACACACACAGGAGCTGCTGGAAGATCTGAAGGAGCAGTAATGTACCACCAGGGAGCCAGTTAGTGTCCTCATGCCACTCTTAAATCGATCACTGACCTCATTAGGCAGTGAAATGCAATCTGTGAGCAGATTGTTGCTCTCACCAGAGGCAGCAGGACTGCCCATGAGTTGCCAGCTGTTCTAGGTGAAGAGAGAGATGCTGCAAGTCAGCTGGCTACTCTCTCAGCTGATCAGAGATGCGGTATGCAGAGGCAGAATGCTCTCCTCTGGGGAAAGAGACATGGCACATTGGAATGCATCCCAGGAACAAAGAGACTCCCCTGCACCTCACAACACCCCCCCCTCCCCTCCCTGCCCTTCATACATCCACTCCCTCAGGCACACCCCTTGATTATGAGCAGAACGCTGCTTAGATGGCACAGAGAGGCAACTCCAAGAGGAAAGGTGAAGAGAGAACGGAGCAGATCCTTGATCAGCTGGTCCAGCTCCAGGTCTGATGGTTGAAACAATGACAGTGTGGTCTGAGTGCCAGTAGATCCATACACCATCTTCTATCCAGTGCACTGCAAGCCCTGGTGTCCATGTGCACCACAGTGATACCATGAGGGCACCAAGTCATCTCCCATGATGGCCTCTCAAGTCGTCTGCCCAACAACCCGAGTGCCAGCAATCCCAGACCTCCTTCAATTGGCCAGAGCAGTGTAAGTGTGTAAGTGTGTAAGGCCCCTCCCAATGGAGAAAGAGGACAAACTATAAATAATATGCAGCTTTGAAGAAAATTCTGAATTGTTTGTATAAACTGAAAATGCAGAGGTGCGAAGAGCCGTTAGAAACAAGTAAGTACAGAACTGATAACAAGACGATGAATGAAACATTGTTACACACAGAAATGGGAAGATGAGATAGTACTCAGGCTGAGACAAGCACAGCCCACATAAACCCATGGATTACTGATCAAACTAAAGACTGGAACATACGCAGAAGTCTGACTGTGAGTTGATTTTCTGGGATATTGTTTATATAAGATTCTGGATAAAAGTGACCATTCCACACTGAGAATAAGAGTCAGGGACAAGTTATTAAGAAGGTCCAAAGAACAGAAATGCACAGCTCACGCAAAAGTAATGTGGGAAGTATTTATGCCACATAAGACTATTGGCCATTGTCTGAGTTTATTTATTTCATATAAATAAACTTGATAAGCCAGTTCTACATCCCAGTAAAGTAACCCTATGGCGGAATTCTCTTAGTTACATCTGTTTTTGTACCAGTGAGGGGATTAACCTCATAATTAATGACCAACCCATCAAGAGCAAAAGCTCAAGAACATTAGGGAAAAAAACTGCAGATGCTAGTTAAAATCGAAGGTAGACACAAAATGCAGGAATAACTCAGCAGGTCAGGCAGATGCTGTGGAGGGGGGGAGGGGAGGAGGGACGGGGAGGAGGGAGGGAGGGGAAGGGGAGGAGGGACGGGGAGGAGGGAAGGGTGAGGAGGGGGGAAGGGTAAGGGGGAGGGAAAGAGGAAGGGGGAGGGGAGGGGAAGGGGAGGGGGGGGTGGGAGGAGGGGCATGAGGGGGAAGGGGAAGGGGGAGGGAGGGGGAAGGGGGGGAGTAGAGGGTGCTGCACCAAGGCTGGAGAGGTTTGGGCCCAACGGGTCCACTTGGTCTAGTATGAAAATAAACATTGGTGTTGCCCAATCTAACTTGAAACGGTCAATTGCTATAACATCTTGAGATTAACTTAATTGGAGTTTCATGAAGGATTTCTCATTGCTGAATGACTGTGGACTTCATTGGCTTGAAATGCTAGTCTCTCAATGCATTTCCCTCTGCAGTGGATCAATATCAGATTCATTTGTTGCGACGTGCATTTCTCTTGGCTGTTGTGGCCACAATGCTAATGCTTCAACATTGATGTTAGGCATTTGTCCAAATGGATCAAGTCCTTGGCCATATTTAGACTTGCAAGGTGGAGCTGGAAAATGTATTTTGTACAACGCTTATAAATGTCTGTGCGAGATGCTACTCATCAGAAAATATAGAGAATGTATAAAAAGTATATGCATTATAGAATCAGGGAATCTTCACTGAAGTGCTACATTCAGTGCATAGCAGGTTGTGAGGACATTTTATGCACCTTCTGAGTTCTCCTGGCAGATTCGTGTCCCATATTGAGGTTAATGGTTGGAGTGTGGAGTGTCATGATTTACACTGCACAATTTGATTTTGCAAGCTGCTTATGAAAAGTGTCCCTGTTATGCCATGGGGCCAGTGCGTCAATGTGCTCAGCCAGAAGATGGGTTTTCGTATTTCCTCATGCCACATAGAAGGAGGTCACTCCAACTGTGCTGGGTCCCCAAGCATTCCCATCACACCCATTCTCCCAATTCTTTACCTGTTATCTACATTCTTTCACATGCCCATCAACTTCTCCCTCATTCTCCTACCAAACACCTACACTACAAATAATTTGTAGTAGCCAATTAATCTATCAGCCAATCTTTGGGATCTGGAAGGATATCTGAGGGATCTCTACAGACACGGGGGGAGCATTCAGATTCTGCAAAAAGAACCAGAGGTCAGGATTCAACCATAGCTGTAAGGAAGCAGCATTGCCCTGCTAGTTCTGGATGCTTGGACCTTATTATTGCTGCTTTGCATTTCCTTCTGCACCCCTCGTTGTCCAGCTCCTGCTCAGCTACAGGACCCTCAGGCTCCTGATCTCCTTGTTTAACTTCCAGTAATGGTTGCTGAAGATAGGTAAAAAGTGCTGAAGTAACTGAGCGGGTCAAACAGCATCTCTGGAGAAAACAGATTGGTGACGTTTCGAGTCGGGACCCTTTTTACAGTGAAGAAGGGTCCTGACCTAAAACGTCACCCATCCCTTTTCTCCAGAGCTGCTGCTGACCCACTGAGTTACCCCAGCACTTTGTGCAGTATCTATCTTCGGTATATACCAGCATCTGCAGTTCCTTTCTACACAATGATTGCTGACCTCAATTGGCAAACTTTGTCAACAGGTTAACATTTTAATTTCCTCACAAATTTATCATAGGAAACACATAACTTGACTTATGTGCAAACATGAAACTATTTGAAAACTGCTTTTCTACAGAGGAATAAGCAAAACAAAAATTAAGAGATTCCTACTTCCTACATGTAAATGAAACACAAAAATGCAGACTAAAATAAAAATATTTTTGCAAATGTTTTTACCTGGTCCCAAATATTATTAAGAAGATAATCCAGTTTTAATAATTACAGTATAGTTTGCAGCATTGTAAAACTGCTTGCTTAACAATTTATTAACACAGTTGCCATACAGCTGAGTCATTAAAAGTTGACAGAACCATATGTCAGACAAAAGCTTGCTGTATCAGCTTGCAGATGATCTAAGCTCTTTTTATGCTTCCAGATATAACTTTGTAATAAATCATTTCACATTCAGTTAAAAATGATAACTTGCATTTCCTTCCTCATTCAAAATATAGTTCCTAGTTCAGAGAAGGGGTTCAAGAGAAGGGGTTCAAGAGAACATCACAGCATGAGATGGCAAATGAGAAGCTAGATAAGACAGAGCCATGAACCTATGTCTTCGGCTACCAGCGTCAGCAATCAAGAAGGGGTGAAGGAGGGAATTGGTTCACCTTTCCTGACAAAACCTGAAAATAGTCATTTCTGAAAAAGGGTTGTGACCTGATACGTCGTTGCCTGTCTGTTCTCTCCCCAGCTGCTGCCTGACCCACTGAATTACTTCAGCACTCTGTTTTGCTGCAAACAATAAAGGTTCAACCACTCAGAGGCACAAAGTAAACAGTTACCAAACATGAAAGCCAATGCAGTCAATCAATCATAACAGTGACTGTAGCCAAATTATAATGCATTTTCAGCTGTTATTCAGTTTTTCTAAATTGGCCAATATTTTACTCACAAATGGAAATTTGAACATTAAAAAGGGCTTTTGGACATGATTTGATGAAACATGTTACTCTTGCATCTTCTTTTAGGGAATATAAGATAAAGCTACTCCAATTTTCCGACCTTACAAATGGTTCTTGCCTGCACAGGCATAAACTTACCACATTAGCTACCTTCCTGATCTGATAAAAATGAGGATAATACTGATTGATATTGGACAGTGGATTCAAGTTTAATAGGGACTGGGTAAACCTTAATGTTAACCATAACATTTTACGATAGATTTTGTTTTTGTGAGTATGTGTTTTTTATATTTAAAGTGGTTAATTTAAATTAGTGGCCATTTTCCAACATTTTCGATACCTGTACTAGAATAGCAAGGACCAAAAACTCGAAGGGACATCTCCCTTGCCTGTTTTGACTTGGGGTCTTTGCTTCACTCCATGCCCTTGCCTCAATGAATCCTAAGCTCTATATAAAGCCGCTCTCTTGACATTGCTTCTAACTTCTTGGTTTCTTCTTTAGATAATAGGCTCCATGGTTTCAACCTACAATAGCCCTCTCATCTTTATTTTGTCTTTCTGCTCAGTACAAACAACTATTGTGATATTACTGAATATCAGGTTTGCTCTTTGTTTACTGTAATCTACTTTGAATTTGGAAGCACATCACTGTCGTCAGATAGTGAATAAGAGTGGGCACATGTGCAAAAGCTGGAGACTTGTAAAAATTGTTGATTTATTTTCCTTCTCCACCTTGCCCATGTTCCGAGTCAAATCATCATTACAAACATTTTCACTGACCTTATCTCTTTTCAGTATATTTGCCACACTGCTTCCATTTCCCACCCTACATCTCTGTATTGCACTATCTGTAACAGTCCTTGTTCCAAATGTACACTGGCTCCTTCCACCAAATCTTCCTCTACTACATCGACGACAGCATTGGGGCTGCCTCCTGCACATATGCAGAACTCGTTGAATTCATTAAGTTAACCACTAACATCCACCCTGCCCTCAAATTGACTTGGACTATCCCTGACACCTCTCTCCACTTCCTTGATCTCTCTGTCTCCATTAAAGGAGTCAGACTATTAACTGATGTCTACTAGATACCCACTGACTCTCAGTTATCCGGCCACCTCCTCCCACACTATTTCTTGCGAAGTTGCCTTATCCTACTCTCATTTTCTCCATCTCTGCCACAGATCCCAGGATGAGGGTTTCCACGTTAGAAGGACATCCAAGATATCCTCTTTCTTTAGAAAATATGGTTTTCCTTCTGCTTTCGTAGATGGATCTCCTCAATGTCCTGTAGTTCTGCCCATTCTCCCCCTCCCATGAGATGGATCAATGATAGAGCTCCCCATGTCCTCACATTTCACCCCATCAGCCTCCACATCCAACACATCATTCTCCGACTTTCCTCCACCTTCAATATGATTCCACCATCACTCACATCTTCCGATCTCCACCCCTTTCTGCTGAGATGACTCGCTCTGTAACTCCTTGGTCCACTCATTACTTCCCACCCAAATCAACCCCTGCCCAGGTACTTTCCCCTGCAACTGTAGGAGAAGCAACATCTGTCCCTATACCTCCTCCCTCATGGCCATCCAGGGACCCACTGACCCATCCTGTTCCTTTCCACCTACATCCCTCCCTCGGGCCTTGCACCCTACATTTCATGCTTCTTCACATTATCTCACAGCTTTTTGTCTTCTTTTCGTCTTTGTCCACCCATCTGTCACTCAAACCATCCTGTATCTACCTATTCCTTGCCTGGCGTTGTCCCACCTCCACCTCCCTACCAGCTTTCACCAACCAACCCCCCCTCCAATCAGTCTGAAAAATGGTTCTGACTGAAATGTCACCTCTCCATGTCTTCCCGAGATGTTGTCTGAGCAGCTGAGTTACTTCAGCATTTTGTGACTTATATATTGTCAGATTCTCTCCCTCAAATGCTGCAATCTTGGTCACAGAAATTGCTCCATCCAAGCTGAGCTAAACTTCAGCTACGATGCCTTATGTTTCCACTTGGCCATCCCAAAGGGCTCATCTGATTCTGATTCCGATTGTGGTCCAGCTGTAAGTATTGAACTGTAGCTACATCTTCTACTTTTCTACGTTTCCAATTTTTTTTTAGTTTGGAGACACAACGCAGAAACGGGCCCTTCGCCCCACCGAGTCCACGCCGACCAATGATCTCAGCACATTAATGCTATCCTACACGCACTAGGGACAATTTACAATTATACCAAGCCAATTAATCTATGAACCTGTGCGTCTTTGGAGTGTGGGAGGAAAAAGGAGATCCTGGAGAAAACCCATGTGGTCACAGGGAGAACATACAAACTCTGTACAGACAGCACCCGTAGTCAGGATTGAACCTGGGTCTCTGGCACTGTAAGGCAGCAACTCTACCGCTGTGCCCATCATCTTGAGATTGACACAAAAAACTGGAGTAACTCAGTGGGTCAGGCAGCATCTCGAGAGAAAAGGAAAATAGTTGACGTTTTAGGTCAGAACCCTTCTTCAGACATGAGATCTGATCATTTAACATCCATTTACATTGTTGCTGTCTTTCTTCATAGTTTTCTGACTATGCTGTCCTTCCGACATAGCTTTATGAATAGTTCATCTATGAAGACATCATTTCCCTCCTTTGGTTCAATCAGTGACAAAGCATACTCAGATGATTGGTTTTCCAAAATGAATTTAAGGAACCGCTTGCAAATTAGCACAGCCATCAACATTATCTTAGGAAGGAAAGGGAGATAACAAATTTGCTAATTGGCATCATGAAATGAAAGGCAGACAAAATATACAACAAACCTCAAAGGCGTTGGTCATTAGCTCATGCAGATTAATCAGTTGTTGCAAATCTCTATGAACCTGTACTTGTTTTTCAATTATTATTATTATTACATTATATAACTAACTTTTTAGTCCTAACCAAGGGCAGGCAGAGAACCAGACTTGGATTCCATTTAATTACCAAACAGACTCTGCCAGAGATTCTCTAGTCTAACCCCATTCCCGAGACTTGGAGTTAGAAAGTCAATTATACAGCATGCTTTTTTTTCCTCTCTGTTTTGTGCAATTGATTTCTAGTGCAAATATGATTCCCAAATAGTATCACAATTCATAATTGTCTTTTGGCCTGCTGCATCCTTGCCTATGGAACATGCATGGGTGATGATAATCCATATGTAATTCAAAACTTATCTTCCCTTTGAAGTGGATTCATGAGCCTACAGTTATTACTGTAAAATAAGCATGTTTTGTGGAGCAAGAGAATTACTCAAGCTATCCATTCTCAGGTCAAACAGAAAGTTATTTATTCTACAGATCTTTTAACTGAGGAGGAAAAGGGAGGCCCATTCACCGTACTCTCGGGTTGCGTTTCACGCACTCCTACTCTGACTGTACAAGCAAGGCGTTTTTAAACCAGATGTTTAGTTATCACATTTTGACATTTCACCAGCCACTTCTAACATAATTTCCCATGTATGAACATCTTCTACTAACTGAATCTTGCCTTTTTTTGCAATTTTGTGGCCTCCTGTCTTAAGTATGCTTTTGTTCAGTTAAAATAACCATATTGATGCAACAGACCCATGATCTTAAATGATCACATTCCTCATGGGGACTTTATTGTATGCCTTTATGTTATCCACTTTGGTGTAAAGAATAGGAAGGCAGATTATTATCTGAATGGTGTCAAGTTAGGAAAAGGGGACGTACAACGAGATCTTGGTGTCCTAGTGCATCAGTCACTCAAAGGAAGCATGCAGGTACAGCAGGCAGTGAAGAAAGCCAATGGAATGTTGGCCTTCATAACAAGAGGAGTTGAGTATATGAGCAAAGAGGTCCTTCTGCAGTTGTACAGGGCCCTAGTGAGACCGCACCTGGCGTACTGTGTGCAGTTTTGGTCTCCAAATTTGAGGAAGGATATTCTTGCTATTGAGGGTGTTTACTAGGTTAATTCCCGGAATGGCGGGACTGTCATATGTTGAAAGACTGGAGCGACTAGGCTTGTATACACTGGAATTTAGAAGGATGAGAGGGGATCTTATCGAAACATATAAGATTATTAAGGGGTTGGACACGTTAGAGGCAAAAAAAAATCAAATAAACTAACTTGGTATTATGGTGTAACCATTTTGGAAGCTATTATTTTGTCTAACCAGGTGTTCAAACCAACTAGAGGTCTGAACGGTTCCAAAAGTCTGAAATGTAGGCCGAGAAGGGAGTTCCCATCTGGCAGAAGATGCCTGCAGCCCCACCACGGTTGCAAATCTATTCCGCTGGTCTCCAAATGCTTGCTTGTATGTACAGGCTGTATGTATGTTGGGTGTTTGTAACCTGGGAGGGCCAGCATTGTATCTTTTGGTTTTTTTAAATTTGTAGTTTCTATATGGGTGGCATGCTTATTCAGTGAGTGGGATGCGGATTCATCATTGGGGAGTGAAATGCATTCTCACTTTAATCGTTTGTGTCAGCATCAAGACTTCGAATAGTGGGTAAATTGGTTGGAGGGCTATTTTATTATTGTGTCATGGTGACACACAGGTAAAGTCACTGTCTCACTGGTCTGGTGGGCTGGGTTCATGTTCCTGCTTGCGTGGAGTTTGCTCGCTCTCCCTGTTACCACATGGTTTCCCCAAAGATTCTCCCATTCCCTCACACATTCCAAAGATAAAATGCAGGTTAGTTAATTGAATACTGTCAAATGCATTTTATGTAGGTGGGTGATTGCATAATGGAGACAAGGGTCATTTTACAGTTCTTTTCACTCAACCTCCCAATATTCTTTTAGTACTTTTCTATTATTTCTGGTAGAGGCAACTATGTTACACTACCTCGGTTAGCATGAGGGTTGAAATACTCTGAATAAATATCTTATGACATAATCAAAAATACCATAATTCATCAGAAAGAATTGTACACTGTCTTAGACATCCCTGCTTGGTTGCTTCACCAGTCAGCCACGTATCATAAAAGTTGTTCTGCTTCTGTATTTTCAATTCTTTGACTCTGTAATTGAGTGAAATATTGGTCCTTTTAAAAACAGAACAATTCTATACAAAATGAATGTTGCAGCAGGATATTCTGGAAAAGTAACAGTAGGTTTAATGGTGCATAGCACTGTTATTACTTAAGCAATCCAATGATGTGCCCAGAGAGAGATGTGCTATGAGGTACTAAAACACAATCTCACTGTCATCCTCCCTGTGCTGGTCATCAAATTGTTACAACTACAAATTTGGTGTGAATAAAACTCAAGCTGCATAAAGTAAAGGCTGATGGTCAATGATATAAAAACAATGTAATAGCTTTTGTAATGCCATTCAGCCCCACTTGCCCAGCAAAGTGGAGCAGACTGAAGTATTTGAAACTATGAAGTTTCATTCTTGAAAGTAGTAAATTGTTCCCACAGTGGTGTAAAATTACAGTATAAAATTTATTTTATTTTTAAAGTCTTGTTTTATTCCCCTCAAGTTAATTTGACTCTGCTTCCCCCTGTTGCGTTTCCTGCCTTTTCTCTGTTTCCTTCTCCACTGTGATACTTGCTGGGTATGGTGAGTGACCATTGAATAGAAACAGAAAATAAGTGGAGGAGGAGGCCATTCGCCGTGACGTTAATCAAGATCTTGGACACACAGTTGGCCAACCCAAACGGTTATGAACTTGGACCTTTTAGGTGGTCAGATAGAGTGCACTCCGAGGTGAGAAGCCCCAAACACCAGTCCCTGCTCTGCCAATTCACCCATCAAAGGATCCTGAATCATTTTTCAATGCCTCTGGTATTTAAGGATATTTAAAAACTATTAAAATAGATTTAATAAAAAGAACAACTGATGTTTGAGGTAAATAAAAGTAAAACCTGAAAATGCTAAATAATAAAAAATATTACAAACTAAAATAACGCTAACACTTGAATCAAATACAAATGAATGGACAAGCATCACCTACACCTTACGTCCCCGGTACAGAGATGAGGTTGGATGCCAAGTGCATTCACCTCTCCTCAGCATATAATGCTGTGCTGCTGAGCTCAAAGTCGGTTCTGCAGTGGAGACAGAGGTGGGCCATGACTTGACCTACAGCCTGCCCAGCCTTTGTGCATTTGGTTGAATCTGAATATCCCACCAATTTATCTGAGCTGAAACTTGAATGGATGATGGCCGCCAGTTAATTGGTGAAGATTATTTTACGGCAGCATCACTACTGGGACAGATTCAAATTTGGTAACATCGCAGGTAGCCTAAAAATGCTGGAGTAACTCAGCGGGACAGGCAGCATCTCTGGAGAGAAGGAATGGGTGACGTTTCGGGTTGAGACCCTTCTTCAGACTGATGTCAGGGGAGTGGGCGGGACAGAGATAGAATGTAGTCGGAGACAGTAAGACTGGTCGGAGAACTGGGAAGGGGGAGGGGTGGAGAGAGAGGGAAAGCAAGGGCTATTTGAAGTTAGAGAAGTCAATATTCATACCGCTGGGGAGTAAGCGAAATATGAGGTGCTGTTCCTCCAATTTGCGCTGGGCCTCACTCTGAGGCCCAGGACAGAAAGGTCAGATTGGGAATGGGAGAGGGAGTTAAAGTGCTGAGCAACCGGGAGATCAAGTAGGTTAAGGCGGACTGAGCAACGATCACTGAGCTTGCGCTTGGTCTCGCCAATATACAGGAGTTGACACTTAGAACAGTGGATACAGTAGATGAGGTTGGAGGAGGCACAACTGAACCTCTGCTTCACCTGAAAACTGGTAACATCGCTTTGGGATAAACAAAGCACGGGGTGGCAGAGTTAAACACATAAACAACTCACTGCCTGTGTTGGTCAAGCACCCATTCACACCATTTCTACACTTTTATTCTTCCCACATTCCTGAGATCCTTCTGGTGGAATTTTCGCAAGGCCAGGTGGGACCAGTTCACAAGTCTGGTGGACCTCTGGATCGACAGCCTTCCCACCCCCACCCCTACTAACCTGGCCAATGCCTACTCAGCCCTCTGCAAACTCCTCATCAGGGCAGCAAAGAGTTCCATTCCTCGCGGCTATCATCGCCGGTACACCCCCACATGGGACGAAGAGTGTGACGTATGCTACGACACATTCCTGTGAGCTGAACCTGGCGAAGAGGCTGCCTCCAAGGCTGCGGAACTGACAAACTGCCTTGACAAGAAGCGCAGAGAGCGGTGGGAA
Organism: Rhinoraja longicauda; assembly: GCF_053455715.1. Classification (NCBI taxonomy): domain Eukaryota; kingdom Metazoa; phylum Chordata; class Chondrichthyes; order Rajiformes; family Arhynchobatidae; genus Rhinoraja; species Rhinoraja longicauda. The sequence continues at coordinate 76,567,005 of NC_135953.1, read as the reverse complement.
GAGACAGTCCAAGGAATCGACTTCACACACTCCAGTAGGGTGGCGTGGAAGACCTTCAATCGCCTCACCGGTCGAAGTACCTGCCCAAAGCATTGCCCTGTCACGGCCAACTCCATCGCCCACCAGTTCCTGGCCAATGGCCACTCCAAAGACGCGGACAAGAACCACACTAGTTCTGTCAAACAGGAATCCACTAATCATTGGAAAGCTCCAGGTGCTGATGGGCACCTGTCAGTACCCTTTTCCTCTGCTGAACTTACTTCTGTCATCTCTCAACTGAAATGTGGAAAAGCTCAGGGTCCTGATAACTTCCCCCAGAATTCCTGAAACACTGCGGTCCTAAATGCCTGGCCTGGCTCCGTGTTTTACTCCTCTTGCCTCATTGGTCAATCCATTCCGAAGATCTGGCGGAAAGCCACCGTCATTGCGCTACCAAAACCAAACAAGCCTGCGGACAACCCAAGGAACTATCGGCCCATCTCACTCCTCTGTGTCCTGTACAAGCTCCTCGAACAGCTTCTCCTGGCAACGATCCAATCGTTGACCCTCAACTACCCGCAGAATAAGCCGGATTTCGGCGTGGACGCTGCACCACCCACCAAATAGTCAAGCTGACCAATGACATCGAAGACAGTTTCAAAAAGGGTCACAAGGCGGGCATCACACTGGTGGACCTCACCGCCGCTTATGATACTGTGTGGCACCAGGGCTTGATCTTGAAGCTTCTCCGAACCATCCCTGACTGTCATTTAGTGCGGCTCCTTGCCAACATCCTTGCCAACCGCAGTTTTGTACTCAAGACCAGCGACGGACAATCTAGCCGACTGCGACGCCTAAGAAACGGAGTCCCCCAAGGCTCGGTACTGGCCCCCATGCTCTTCAATCTCTATATCAGCGATCTGCCTCGCACGACCCCGCGCCAGTATGGATACGCAGATGACTTGGCCCTACTGCACTCGGACAAGAGCTGGTCAAATGTTGAGGATGTGCTCTCGGCGGATATGGAACTTGTCGTGGGCTACCTTAAGACCTGGAGACTAAAACTGAGTGTGGCAAAAACCACCACAACGGCCTTTCACCTGAACAACAAGGAAGCTCAACGCCAGCTAACCGTCACCCTCAATGGGTCACCCCTACCCTACAACCCATTTCCTACATACCTCGGGGTGAAACTAGATCGGTAGCAGACCTACAAGCAACATCTTGAAGCTCTCCGTGCTAAAGTCTCGGCACGGAACAACCTCCTGCGATGCTTGGCCGGATCGTCATGGAGCGCCAGGACATTTACTCTTCAAACCAGTGCTCTTGCACTCGTGTACAGCGCCGCTGAGTACGCCGCCCCAGCATGGTGCCGCAGCGCTCATACCAGCAAGCTAGACGCCACCCTCAATGACACCATGCGGATCATCACTGGCTGCCTACGCCCTACTCCGACGGATCTCCTGCCGGTGCTCGCAGGTATCGCACCCGCCAAGCTTCGCAGAGAGTTCTTCACTCATAGGCTGGTGTGCAAGGCCCCATCGGATGCCAAACATTTTTTGCACCACCTTGCCCAGGATTCACAGCAACTGGGACCTCAACGCCTGTCATCTCGTCATCCTTTCTCCCGTCTTGCAGCGACCCTCTGTGACTCCGGTTTCAACATACTAGGAGCATGGAGAACCAGCTGGGAACAGACATCGTGACCTCCTCAATTCACTGTTGCACCGAACACCACAGCCCCACCCGGCTCGGACATGCCCCACAATGAGTGGGTCGCCCTGAACCGGCTCCGCACAGGGGTCGGCCGGTTCAGCGCCATCGTTGGGGGTTGCGTCCATCAGCAGCCTGCGTGTGTGGAGCAGACCAGCAAACAGCGCAGCACGTCATTTTCGACTGCACTGTCCTCCGTCCCCCTGGTGGAGGGGTAGACCTCACGGCCCTCGACAACAGCACATTGCACTGGCTACAGCGCCTGGAGGGCTTTACATAATTTCTGCTGCCTCAACGCAAGAAGAAGATCCTTCCCTGCACCTTTACATCAGGAAAATTTACAGTGGCCAATGAAGTAAACATACACAACACACATGTGTGAAGGAAACACATGATCACGGAGAATGTGTAAACTCCACTCAGATAGCAGAGTAGGTCAGAATCAAACCTGGGTCATGAGAGATATAAGGCAGCAGATGTAAAAGTAACCCAAACTGTAACTACCAGAGCCACCAGCAGCTTTGTCTAATAATTTATGCTGATGCAGATGGGCGTTTTGCATCATCCTACAAGTTAGCAAAACGCTCTTTCATTCCGGGATTCTTTCGGCCCTATGAATCTTTCCTCATCAGCGTAATGAAGGATACAACAGTGAATTTCAACTAGTTGTACATGGCACTTGCCTCTGATTTCAATGGTTTGATACAGTCACGTATGCACAGCACAGTGAAATCCCTTCGTACAACCCACAAATGCACAGTCGCCATATTTTGGTGCTGTTTACAAAGAAAAAGTTGCTGCTGCTGTTGATATTATGAAATGTTGCCCTGGACAGGCCCATCACCACCTGCAGCCAAAGGCAGACATTGCCCTGTAAATGAAAACTCAATATTTAATGTAGCACAGAGACATTTAGGAAGAATATATTAAACATTTAAGTTAAAGTATCCCAGAGTGTAAGTTCATTATCATTTTTGTTTAGTGGATCAAAAATAACAAACTTTTTATCACTATTATGTTATGTGGATGTTAAAGTATTTTTCGAATAATGTTAGACATATTATGGCAAAGATATTGCAATGCTAACAAAAATGAATAATCTGAAGCTCCGCTTAAATACATTGACAGGAGAGGAGGGAAAGTGTTGAGTGTGGTTTTTGTCGAACTGCTTGAGCACGGTGGCGCAGTGGTAGAGTTGCTGCTTTACAATGCCTGCAGTGCCGGAGACACGGGTTTGATCCCGACTACGGGTGCTGTCTGTATGGAGTTTGTACGTTCTCCCCATGATGCGTGGGTTGTCTCCGAGATCTTCGGTTTCCTCCCACACTCCAAAGACGTACAGTTTTGCAGGTTTATTGGCTTGGTATAGTGTTAATGTGGGGGATTGCTGGTCGGCGCGGACTCGGTGGGCCGAAGGGCCTGTTTTTGCACTGTATCTCTAACCTAAACTAAAGACAGCAAAAGAGCTTGGTGGAAAAGGAGAGTTGCAAGCACAGGAGGATGAACGGGATTTGGTTTGAGTTAGCATTTCAACAGTTTTGAATGAGTCTGATCACAGGCCACTTGGGCACAAAATCCCAATCTCAACTCAGATGGCACTGAAAATCAGACAGATTCCTGATAGGTGCAAATAATAAAGCAAAACAAAAAATATCAGTGATGGTTAGAATTCCTTCTTAGTTTCTCTGTTCAGGTTCCTGTATTGCAACACAATAATCCAATGCCATCACAAATGTGGTGAGAAAGACTCCAGTTGTATTACAACCGCATTGCGACACCGATGCTGATTACTTTTACAGCACCACTTTTACTCTGGATATCACGTTTTGCATTCCATCTGCATGTGCAGCAATGATACACATTGGCAGTTTCAAAGCCCACAGTCTCACTCAGCTCCTTTATTACAAAACAGCACCGTTATATGTTCTGATGGCAAGACATTGACCTGGAATCTTAATTCTGTTTCTCATTCCACAGATGGTACCCAACATGCTGAGTATCCCAGCATTTTCCAATTTTATTTCAGATCTGCGACTGCTTGCTTTCGAACATGTTTATTTCATTTTTAGGCACATTTGATGTAGCAAACCAAAGATGCTTCCTAGGAGTTTTGCATCAAGCAACAAGGAGATAAGATTTTTCACAAAGCATTTATTTGCAGAGATTGATCAAAGGGGACAGCTGAGGGGAGGGGTTTAAGGAGGAAATTCCTGAACATTGGGCCGCAACAGTTGAAGATCCAGTTGCCAATGATCCAGCAATTAATTGCAGGGTTTAAGAAGAGGTCAGACCTGAGCATGAAAGATATGGAATGGCAGAAGATGTCTTTGAGATTCCAAAGATGAGGAAGGGTGAAGCCATAAAGGGTTTCCTGAGCACAGGTGAGTGATTCAAAATAAAAGCTCTGTGGCACTGGGAGCCTCTATAGGTGGCTGGGTGAATAACACTTTGTGCGAGTTGGAACACAAGCACCACAAATTTACCGATGTCAAACAAGGGAAGCTAACTTGGATGATGCTCCAATAATCAAATGTAGAATCCAAAGGTTGGCAAGGTTTTCAGATCTGGTGAACTGTGACTGGAACAGAATTGGAAATCAAAAGCATTTTAGGAATGTTCCCTTTAATTTAATTTAAAATACAAATGCAATAAATGGAACGACTACCTATTCATTTGGTCACATTGTTCTCTTGCTCCTTTCGAACAGAGTTTGAGTTATAACAAGATGTTGGATAGGCCAGGTCTTTTATTTGCTTGAAGTGAAGGTGGCTGAGGGTTGATCTTATAGACCTTTATAAAATCATGAGGGGCATAGATAAGGTGAGTAACCACGATCTTTTCCTTAGGGTAGGGGAGTCTAAAACTAAGGCCTAGGTTTAAGGCAAGAGGGGATAGATTTAAAACGGACACGAGGGGCAACCTTTCCACACAGAATGTGGTACATTTGTGGAGTGAGCTGCTGAAAGAAGTAATACACACAGGTACAATTACAGCATTTAAAAGTCACTTGGATGGGTGAATGGATAGGAAAGGATTGGAGGGGCATGAGCCAGGCATATGGGACTAGCTCAGTTAAGCAGCTTGATCGGCATGGATGAGCTAGTCCAAAGGGCTTGTTTCCATGCTGTGCAGCTCTGTGACTGAGTGGTTATATCGAGTCACTGGATTCTTCAAAAGCAATCACAGTCAGAAAATCATATTTACTTTCCTTTTAAACTAAATCTTAACTGCAAAAGACATCCCATATTGCAGAGGGAGGGGAAAAAAATCCACAATTTAGTCTGTAGTCAATTGAGCCCCAAGAAGAACTAGATTTCTGGTCTGTAATCCTGTTGCAGAATGATAACTCACTTTGAGGGTGTTAACTCTGTCAGTATAGCCTATTAAGTGTCTCAAGTGAAATGATACCTGGCTCTTTTCCATGTAGTCTGCAGTGCATTTGATTTGACAAATGTCTGAAGAGCTGAAGCCCAATATTGCCCAGTGCAAAGGAGATAAGTGGTTTCTTAAGCAATGCTGGGCTACCAAATAATCCCTTTGATAAAAAGAAATACACCATTCATCTTTCCCAATCCTCATCATCTGGAAGTACAGGAACTGCTCGTATGTGTTGAATGTTTTTCAGCTTTATATACACACATTCTAACAGCTTTTAATAAACAAAGAAAACTGCACAATGTTAAACAGAATTGATGTTTTCCACAAGAGAAAGCATTTATACAATATTTCAGCAGTGGCAGTACAAATTCAAAAATACTGTACAATTTTCCAAATCCATTTTTTAATTTTGCCTTTCTCCTAACACCCAATCCAAATTTCAGCTGCAAAATACATATATATTAAACTAACTGACAGCCAATTATTAAGTAGTTATGGATCACAGTAGTTAATTTATTGCTTCACCATTCTCGCCGGGCTATGTCAGAAGCATTAGCTCCTCATACCAATCAGAATCTTTCCACAATTCCACATCAGAATTATTTTTCAATCATGCACTTCGGAATGTTCGCCTCTGAACTAAGCAAGGACAGTGATTTAATGGGTGTCAGACAGGCTGATTTACCAGATCAGCTCCAATCTTTAGATTAGTTTGGACGGTTTCTGACAATTGCCCCATATCAGCGTCACTCGACTTTTCCAGCATTGCCGTTCTAGTTTCCATTTCTGCTCCTGAAATCCCTTTCTCTTTCAGCAAGATCTTGAGACATTTGTCCAGTTTTTTAATAAAAAGGTCAACGTCTTGTTTTTTAATTCCAATGGCTGACGCAGCATTCAAGTAAGGGCAAGGATAGCAATTAGTGTGAGACATGAACCCTTGGAAAGTGTAGCCATTTATATCTTGTTTCGTGCCAACTGGAACAACTCTGGAGGGAAGGCAGAAGGAAACAATGTGGGTTTGTTTGACGTTGAATTTATGTACATGCTCAATAAGACCCCATTAAACTCAAAATTTGAATAATATAACAAAATAGATACTGTATAATTTTTTTTAAACATCCCTCTTCAACAAAAGCAGATTAGTGAGATGGCAGGGGACGGCTGCTATTTAAAAAAAATGACAAGTCTTGGTGGATGAGGCTCACATGATCCTCGAATGAAAAGGAAAACGAAGCTCAACTCAATCAATAACTGCATTGAGGGTGCCAATTACTCAGTAACTCACCTGGCTCCAGACACCAGTCTGGTGAAAAGCATAGATCCAAGCTGAGTGACAGCCCTGTCACCGCACTCATGGAATTTCTTCAAGGACATTGCTGAAATGTGCAGGAAAAAGGGACAATGAGGACCCAGCACGGTACAGGCTTCATCAAAGCTCTGTCTAACTTAGTAGAAAGCATACAACAGTTTTTTTTTTAAATTGCAGGAATGAACAGGATGGTAACAAATGCGCAGGTGGGCTGAGGAATGGTTGATGGAACTTAATACACAGAAATGTGAAGTGTGGCATTTGAGAGCACTAACATGAGCAGAACCTACACAGTGAAGGGTAGGGCACTGGGGAGTGTTGTAGAGCAGAGGGATCTACGAGTACAGGTACATAGTTCATTGAAAGTAGCATCACAGATAGATAGGGTAGTCAAAAAGGCTTTTGGCACATTGACCTTCATTAGTCAGAACAAGAGTATAGACATTGGGAGGTTATGTTGCAGTTGTATAAGACGTCGGTAAGGCCGCATTTAGAGTATTGTGTAGGAAGGAACCGCGGATGATGGTTTAAACCGAAGATTGACACAAAATGCTGGAGTAACTCAGCGGGACAGGCAGTATCTCTGGAGGGAAGGAAGGGTGACGTTTAGGGTCAGATCTGAAGAAGGGTCTCGACCCGAAACATCACTCATTCCTTCTCTTTAGAATATTGTGTTCAGTCGTGGGCACCATGTTATAGGAAAGATGGTGTCAAGCTGGAACGAGTGTCGAGAAGATTCAGGAGGATGTTGTCAGGCCTGAGCTGTGGGGAGAGGTTGAGCAAGCTAGGACTATATTCCTTGGTGGGCAGGAGGATGAGGGGTGATCCTATAGAGGTGTATACAATCGTGAAACTTACAAAATAGTGAAAGGCTTGGTTAGGGTGGATGTGGAGAGGATGTTTCCACTGGTGGGAGAGTCTAGGACTAGAGGTCACAGCCTCAAAATTCAAGGACATTCATTTAGGAAGGAGATGAGGAGGAATTTCTTTAGTCAGAGGGTGGTGAATCGGTGGAACTCTTTGCCACAGAAGACTGTTGAGGCTAAGTCAATGGATATTTTTAAGGCAGAGATAGATAGATTCTTGATTAGAATGGGTGTCAGGGGTTATGGGGAGAAGGCAGGGGGATGAGGTTAGGAGGGAGAGATAGATCAGCCATGATTGAATGGCGGAGTACATTTGATGGGCCGAATGGCCTAATTTTGTTCCTATCACTTATGTCCTTAAGAAACTAATAGATCGGGTAGACATACAGTCTCTTGCCCAGAGTAGGGGACTCGAGAACCAGAGGACATACATTTAAGGTGAATTTAAGGATTTAATAAGAATCTGAGGGGTAACTTTTTCATGTAAAGAGTGGTAGGTATATGGAATGAGCTGCCAGAGGAGGTAGTTGAGGCAGGTACTGTCACAATTTAAGAAACGTTTAGACAAGTACATGGATGAAACAGGTTTAGAGGGATATGGGTCAAACGCAGGTAGGTGGAAATAGTGTGGATGGGACACGTTGGCCGATGTGGGCAAGTTGGACCAAAGGGCCTGTTTCCATGCTGTATCACACTATGATTCTAAATACAGATATAGTAGACAGTCCCGACTTAAACTAAGAATTACTGGCTGTAATTCCATGGTTGTAGTAAATGTGAAACATAATGGTTTTAAAAAAAATGGTTATTGGTCTACTAAGTTGATAGCAACTTCTGAAGCAGCTACATAGACATTTAAGCAAGGAGAACAACTTCTGGAGTAGCTACATTGACAGTTAAACTGCCAGAAACGCCTGGAGTAGCTACATGGACAGTTAAGCATAGAGAACAACTTGGATAATCTTTAGGAATCTATAAACTGATGAGAAAGTCAGAAATTTACAATAGGACTAAAACTATCAGTGTGAAACAATCTGAAAACATCACACTTGACTACCTGATGCCTTGGTAAGCTTTCACTGTGCTGATCCCCAACTGTAGTTTAGAAACCTCTCTGGAACCTGACAGAAAAACAATTTTCCAAAGTACATGTTTCAAATCATAATGGATTTTGAAAGTAATATTTAGTATTTTAAACATAGTAATGATATTTTAGCTTCTTCGTTCTATTAGATTTCTATAACATGATCAGATACTCAGCTACTTTGAAAATGATCACTGAACTTGGATTCCATTTAACTAGTAGTTGACAGGGCCTAGTGCTTGGCAAGGGGAAATCCAGGACACCAAGCTAACTAGATTTTCGTGGGCAGCTTTCTTCAAAGACAGCAGCAAATCACTTCACCTAGGGCCACAAACAAATCACTGTCTTTGGGAGACACTGAATGGACTTTTCCCTGGTGATGAGCAAAATCCAATGAAACACGACAAAGTGAGACTGCTCCTGGCACACCACCACACCACCTGGCAGCTCTTCAGTTGAACACACAGTCGGGACCACTAAGGAATGTGGCTTGTTGAATAGAAACAAATCCTCAACCAAAGAAGGATATTGGGGAAAATAAAATTCAGAATCAATTAAAGAATTGAGAAATGAGGAATTGTAAGGGTAAAAAGACCCTAATGGGAGTTATCTACAGGCCCCCAAACAGTAGCCTCGACATAGGGTGCAAATTGAATCAAGAGCTAAAATTGGCATGTCGCAAATGTAATCCTACGGTGGTTATGGGAGATTTCAACATGCAGGTAGACTGGGAAAATCAGGTTGGTAATGGACCCCAGGAAAGAGAGTTTGTGGAGTGCCTCCGAGATGGATTCTTAGAGCAGCTTGCACTGGAGCCTACCAGGGAGAAGGCAATTCTGGATTTAGTGTTGTGTAATGAACCTGATCTGATAAGGGAACTCAAGGTCAAAGAGCCATTAGGAGGCAGTGATCACAATATGATAAGTTTTACTCTACAAATTGAGAGGGAGAAGGGAAAATCGGAAGTGTCAGTATTACAGTATAGCAAAGGGGATTACAGAGGCATGAGGCAGGAGCTGGCCAGATTTGATTAGAAGGAGGCCCTAGCAGGGAAGATGGTGGAACAGCAATGGCAGGTGTTCCTGGGAATAATGCAGAAGTTGCAGGATCAATTTATCCCAAAGAGGAGGAAAGATTCTAAGGGGAGTAAGAGGCACCCATGGCTGACAAGGGAAGTCAAGGACAGGATAAAAATAAAAGAGAAGAAGTATAACATAGCAAAGAAGAGTGGGAAGCCAGAGGATTTGGACTCTTTTAAAGAGCAACAGAAGATAACTAAAAAGGCAATACGGGGAGAAAAGATGAGGTACGAGGGTAAGCTAGCCAATAATATAAAGGAGGATAGTAAAAGCTTTTTATGTGAAGAGGAAAAAAATGGTCAAGGCAAATGTGGGTCCCTTGAAGACAGCAGGGGAATTTATCATGGGGAACAAGGAAATGGCAGATGAGTTGAACCGGTACATTGGATCTGTCTTCACTAAGGAGGATACAAACAATCTCCCAGATGTTCTAGTGGCCAGAGATTCTAGGGTGACGGAGGAACTGAAGGAAATTCACATTAGGCAGAAAATGGTGTTGGGTAGACTGATGGGACTGAAGGCTGATAAATCCCCAGGGCCTGATGGTCTGCATCCCAGGGTACTTAAGGAGGTGGCTCTCGAAATTGTGGAAGCATTGGTGATCATTTTCCAATGTTCTATAGATTCAGGATCAGTTCCTGTGGATTGGAGGGTAGCTAATGTTATCCCACTTTTTAAGAAAGGAGGGAGAGAGAAAACGGGAAATTATAGACCAGTTAGTCTGACATCAGTGGTGGGGAAGATGCTGGAGTCAATTATAAAAGACGAAATTGCGGAGCATTTGGATAGCTGTAACGGGATTGTTCCGAGTCAGCATGGATTTACGAAAGGGAAATCATGCTTGACTAATCTTCTGGAATATTTTGAGGATGTAACTAGGAAAATTGACAGGGGAGAGCTGGTGGATGTGGTGTACCTTGACTTTCAGAAAGCCTTCGACAAGGTCCCACATAGGAGATTAGTGGGCAAAATTAGAGCACATGGTATTGGGGGTAGGGTACTGACATGGATAGAAAATTGGTTGGCAGACAGAAAGCAAAGAGTGGGGATAAATGGGTCCCTTTCAGAATGGCAGGCAGTGACTAGTGGGGTACCGCAAGGCTCGGTGCTGGGACCGCAGCTATTTACAATATACATTAATGACTTGGATGAAGGGATTAAAAGTACCATTAGCAAATTTGCAGATGATACAAAGCTGGGTGGTAGTGTGAACTGTGAGGAAGATGCTATGAGGTTGCAGGGTGACTTGGACAGGTTGTGTGAGTGGGCAGATCAAGAGATCAAGATTCAAGATATCTTTATTTGTCATCCAAAAAACAAGTTTTTTGGACGAAATTTCGTCACCCACAGTCCAACAATAAGAGCAATAAAATAAGCAAATTACACAACCCCAACCAACACAAACCCCCCCAAAAAGAAACATCCATCACAGTGAGTCTCCTCCAGTCCCCTCCTCACTGTGATGGAAGGCCAGAATGTCTTTTTCTCTTCCCCTGCCGTCTTCTCCTGCGGTCAGGCTGTTGTCGTTGCCATGTTCCAGGCTGCGCCGGATGGTGAAATGTCCGCAACGGGCCGACCCAAGCCCCGCTGTAAGTCGGGGCGGTCGGGGCTCCCGACATTGAAGCCCCCGCCGAGCAGAGAAAATTCCGTGGCCTATTTCAGGCCGCGCCGGATGGTGAAATGTCCGCGGCGGGCCGACCCAAGCCCCGCGATCCGGGGCGGGCGAACACGCTGCCGCTGCCGGAGCTCCCGATGTCGACATTCACGCGGCCCGAGCCTAAGGCGAGTCGCAGCCGCACCCGCAGCCTCCGAGAACGGCCGGCTCCGCTGATGGTGAGTCTGGTCCGCGGGCTCTGCGAACCAGAGCCCTGGAGGCCGCCAGCTCCAGGAGTTGGGCCGATGGTAGGCCGCAGCAGGAACGGAGACACGGCCCAGAACACAAAGGTCGGGTCTCCGTTCGGAAGGGACAAATATACAATTTTACAGTTCCCCCCCTCCCCCCCACATACACACATAGTACACAAACACAAAAACACCACATCACAACTACAATTAAGACAACAAAAACAACAAAAACACAAAGACAAATGGACTGCAGGTAAGCCGCAGCTGCTAGGGCAGCGCCGCCATCTTCAGATGGCAGATGCAGTTTAATGTGGATAAGTGTGAGGTTATCCACTTTGGTGGTAAGAATAGGAAGGCAGATTATTATCTGAATGGTCTCAAGTTAGGAAAAGGGGACGCACAACAAGATCTGGGTGTCCTAGTGCATCAGTCACTGAAAGGAAGCATGCAGGTACAGCAGGCAGGGAAGAAAGCCAATGGAATGTTGGCCTTCATAACAAGAGGAGTTGAGTATAGGAGCAAAGAGGTCCTTCTGCAGTTGTACAGGGCCCTAGAGAGACTGCACCTGGAGTAATATGTGCAGTTTTGGTCTTCAAATTTGAGGAAGGATATTCTTGCTATTGAGGGCGTTTACTAGGTTAATTCCCAGAATGGCGGGACTGTCATATGTTGAAAGACTGGAGCGACTAGGCTTGTATAAACTGGAATTTAGAAGGATGAGAGCGGATCTTATGGAAACATATAAGATTATTAAGGGGTTGGACACGTTAGAGGCAGGAAACATGTTCCCAATGTTGGGAGAGTCCAGAACCAGGGGCCACAGTTTAAGAATAAGGGGTGGGTCATTTAGAACGGAGATGAGGAAAAACTTTTTCAGTCAGAGTTGTAAATCTGTGGAATTCTCTGCTTCAGAAGGCAGTGGAGGCCAATTCTCTGAATGCATTCGAGAGGGAGCTAGATAGAGCTCTTAAGGATAGTCAGGGGGTATGGGGAGAAGGCAGGAACGGGGTACTGATTGAGAATGATCAGCCATGATCACATTGAATGGTGGTGTTGGCTCGAAGGGCCGAATGGCCTACTCCTGCATCTATTGTCTATAAATGGGTCTGGACAGCGGGGTCAACAAAACGAGGGTAGTTATCAACCGATGACTAGGGGATCAGGGGATCCCCCGATGACTAGGGGATTGTAGAGCCGCTACCTCACGTCACCAGAAACACAAGGGCGGCACAGTGGTACAGCTGTAGAGTTGCTGCCATATAACGCCAGAGACCCGGGTTCGATCCTGACTACGGGTGGTTGTCTGTACAGAGTTTGTTCTGTGGATTTTCTCCGGGATCTCTGGTTTCCTCCCACTCTACAAAGATGTATAGGTTTGTAAGTTAATTGGCTATGTACTATAATACTCACTGAATGTTTATACAGCAATTAAACTGGTATCTTGAAGTCATAAAACTATAATTATTGGCCTGGCTTATTATAATTGTAAATTGTCGCTAGTGTGTGTAGGATAGTGTAAGCAAGTGAGAATCACTGGTCGGCGCGGACTCGGTGGGCTGAAGAGCCTGTTTCTGCGCTGTATCTCTAAACAAATGGAATCTTGACATTGAGTGGTGCCAATGTGGAGTTTGCATGTTCTTGCTGTGAATGCATAAGTTTCTATTCACCAAGACCACCCCCCCACCCCCACTGGTCACAGTAAATTGTCTGTACTATGCAGGTGAGTGGTGGAATCTGGAGAGTTGATGGAATGTAGGGAGAATGGGATCAATGTAATTGTAGTGATCATAGGTGATTGATGGTTGGTGCGGACTGTGATTGAAGGACCTGTTTCACGTTTTATTTCTCCATAAATATACATTTTTTACCTGAAAAACAGATGACAAAGATGCAGGAAAAGGCTTTGGATTGGATTAAGGAAACCATAGATGACATCTAAGACAACTGACATCTAGGGCTCACTTAATTCTACATAAAATGCAGACTGGAAATGGTTTGCTGAACATCTATTAAAAATCTTATCCCAACTTTAATACCGCATTACAAATTTTGGTTGACAATAGGCAGAACAGATGTCTCTCCTTAGTATCCCCCTTGAAAGCTGCCTAAACAAAAATCCATCAAGTGACCTGCCAAACACGATCACTGCTGACTAATCCCCCACCTCCACAGTCAATGCATGCAATTGCCTCCAGCAATTTGCCATCATAGAACAAAGACCATGAACAGGTCATTCGGCCCACAATCTCTGTGCTATAACATGATGCCAAGACTAACTCTTATCAGCCTGCACCTAATTCATATCCCTTCATTCCTTGCAACTCCATATGCCTATCCAAAAGACTCTTAAATGTATCTGCCTCTACCACCACCCCGGGCAATGCATTCCAGGCACTCACCAGCTTCTGTGTAAAAGAACTTGTCCCGCACATCTCCTTTAAACATTTCCCCTCTTGCCTCCAGTATCATACTAAAATAGAAGGTACAGAACCTTCCATCCTGGGAAAAGGTTCTGACCGTCTCCCCTGTCGATGCCTCTCATACTTTTATACACTTCTATCACATCTCCCCACAACCTCTGACATTATAGAGAAGACAAACCAAGTCTGTCCAATTTCTCCCGGCAGCAAATACCCTTTCATCCATGGTCAAAAAGACCCTACTACAGGCTAGAAAAAGGTCACATGGTGGAATTTTTTTATCTCCACTCCAGGTGGATGCTGAAATTCATCTACAGCATTTTTTGAATATTCAATTTATCAAAATGTTAACATTTTAAAAAGGGATTCTGATATTAAATAGATTAAACTTTGATAAATTGAATATTCAAAAAATGCTGTAGATGAATTAACATTTTTGGTTTTGGTCTCCAAATTTGAGGAAGGATATTCTTGCTATTGAGGGCGTGCAGCGTAGGTTCACTAGGTTAATTCCTAGAATGGCGGGACTGTCGTATGTTGAAAGACTGGAGCAACTAGGCTTGTATACATTGGAATTTAGAAGGATGAGAGGGGATTTTATTGAAACATATAAGATTATTAAGGGGGTGACACGTTAGAGGCAGGAAACATGTTCCCAATGTTGGGGGAGTCCAGAACCAGGGGTCACAGTTTAAGAATAAGGGGTAGGCCATTTAGAACGGACATGAGGAAAAACTTTTTCAGTCAGAGAGTTGTAAATCTGTGGAATTCTCTGCCTCAGAAGGCAGTGGAGGCCAATTCTCTGAATGCATTCAAGAGAGAGCTAGATGGTGCTCTTAAGGATAGCGGAGTCAGGGGATATGGGGAGAAGGCAGGAACGGGGTACTGATTGAGAATGATCAGCCATGATCACACTGAATGGTGGTGCTGGCTCGAAGGGTCGAATGGCCTACTCCTGCACCTATTGTCTATTTTAAAACTGACAGAAGTTGTAGAAAGGGCATTAGACCTTGATTACGTAGGACCTTTCCAACAAACCACGTCATATTTATGGAGAAATCTGCAGGGTATGGATTAGATTCCTGGACATCCTAAGTACTATTAATGACTCCCTTCACCATCCTCCTTGGAGAATTTATCCTTGTATTATTTAGAAGATGGAGATTTAAAATAAATTTCTAAGTTTCTAAATTTTGATTTATAATTTACTTCAGTCAATATGAAACTAAAAAAATGCATCATTAACTTCTCAACAACAAAAAGCATCTGCAACGGATATTTTTATATCATACACTGCACATTTGGAAGTGCTTCACAGTAGTTTTGACACTGCACTAAGATGAGGTTTGCAGTACAGCTGCAGCTCTCCTGGAATCTGTTTGAGATTTGTCGGGTGTGACACAACTTTAAGGGGGTGGTCTCACACCAGCTGTGCTCAACCACAAGCACGGAGAAGTCTTCCTTGTAAAAACCATTTTAAAGCCCTTCGTAGTTGAATTTGCATTCATCTGGTAGTTTATTACATTTAAAGCCCGTTATTTAATGTTTCATTTAGCAAGGTAGCATGATTGCTGTTGAAGGCAAATGGCATTGCAGCCAACTCTTCACTAACATTAAATATGACGATAGCTGGGTGTGCCTTATTGATAACCATGTAATTTGCTGTTGCCAGTTTCTACTTCTCATAATCTAGCCAAACTCCAAGTGCACCAGTTAAGAAAAACAAATGCCACTCGGTATTCAACTGGCTTAATCAAATTAGCATTAAATTAAACTGAGAAAACGAATCATTTTAAAATTATAAATATGAAAGCTATGTACTATAATACTATGCTACAATGAATGTTTATATGGCAATTAAACTGGTATCTTAATGTCATAAAATTATAATTACTTTCTGGTATCATTTACACAATCTAAAGCAAAATCATCAGAGATGAAGCTTTTATTTTATAACTGCTGTGTTTGGAGAAAAATTAAATTAAACCACTTTTCAGATGCCAGTACTTGAATTGATAAAAATCAATTAACAGTGAACAGCTGCAAAGCATCTTAAGTGCCATTATAAAGAGGAACAGCAGCATCATTTACTTCACTGGCAACACTCCTGTCAGGAGATTGAGATACAAGGATGTTTGCAAGGAGCTGTGGGATGCGATTCTATACCAAAAAACTGAAGAAGCCATTAGAACATTACAATGGTGACACAGATCACAACCACAACTCCTTGTGCTACTTCTGATTTCACTGAATTTGGGTGATACGCGAGAAACAATTGGGCCAAACTTGCTTTTTGCGTTGTCAACTTGCTACCTAAAGTTATCCCATTCCAAAATACTGAGACCCAGCATGGTAGGTTTGTCTTGCATAATGTAATGCCATCAAATAGACTGGCCAGAACAAGCTCTGCCCATTAAACTCTGACAGTGAGATAAGTCACAAACCAGATCAAACCTGCTAAGGATTCGGAATGTGTTCGACATTCAGCAATAATAGACATGAAAAGAAATCTAATTAAGTTTTAAAAATATATTATAAATGTAAAATAAGGATAATATTAAACTAAAGTCAATATATTTATGAAAATGCAAATGAACCAATTCTTATTTTTCTCTCCTGCAGTTGTTTGTCTCCACTCAGATGATTAGGCTCGGTGTTCTATCCAGATCGAGCCTGCTGCCGATATGCTGGAAAATTGCAGAAGTACTTGCTTGCTTGGACTTCATCAAGAACCCAACTTCAGAGGGCAGTCAGGAAAATCCCAACACAGAGCAGCCAACTAGTTCAGGATTTTATATTTGCGTGGGAGTTGCAACTTCCTCACATTTATGGACCTATGTGCAAGCGGTTCAGCACAGAACTGCCAGCATTTCCCAGCAAGTTTGGGCCAAGCCTATTTGTCAAATAGAAGTTGTGTTTTATTGAAAACAATGCCATCAATCTTGAGGCAGTGTTTTGAACACCCAAAAAAACTGCAGCTCAAATTGCTTTTCAGTACGGATCAAAATTCAAAACATGGGGCTAGAAATAGCTTTGCTACTTTGCAGTAGTTGAAAAATGGTTCTGCAGGATCCATTAGTCCTTTTGTAAAAGTCATAAAGGATTGAGACCTGCAACAGGAAAATTCACAGAAGAGTGCTGGTATGCTTCTCTGTGTAACACTGTGCTGAATCAGACAATGCCGGTTCCAGCACAGCATTTCCCAAAGACATGCTGCAAGGTCTTGTGGCCGGAGCTCTGGAGTAAAATAAAACAACACTCCTCCATCTTGAGGAGTGTTGCTACCAAATCAATTGTGGTTCTTTGGGGTGTGGAGATGAGGTTTAAGAGGGGTCAAGACAGGGGCCAAAGAGTCACATTTCCCAATGGACACTAAGGTATTCAGAAATCTGTACAACATTACTCCAGATGTAACTAATTTTCAATAGCACATTGTTTATTGGAGCTGTAGAAAGGAACTCCTGGGTCTTGCTTTTACTTTCATATGAAAATGACCACAGGAAATGCGTTCCAGAAACTAATTGTCCTGTAACTTAATGCCAACGGCCTCCAGGTTGTATCGCCAGGACAGTGTATCTTTAGAAATTATTTACCTATAACCTGAACCTTCAAAGCAAGGTCTTATGTCTTCATTTTGATTAAATATTCATGTCACAACAATAATAGAGTCAGGTTCCAAATACATTCACTAACATCCATATTTATCACCAATAATGCCTATTATGAGTTCAGGCAGCATACAGAACTATTACCTAAATTCCCCAGCTGGATTGTGAGCTTGCAACTCTCTTGCAAGAATCCTAATGAATATGTGAATGAAGGTCAGCAGTAAAGCACACACTGAACCAGGCCTTACCTTAGTTATATGCATTATGCATATCATACATAAACAGTGCGTCATATTCCTGGGTGGAATTGTAAATCAATCCGTCACTTGTACAGCAATATTTTTGCATGTTATGTCAGAAACTGGGACAAACAACGGCTGTGACTTACAAAATAATGCAGGAAAACAGGATGGTACAGGACTCCTGGGAAACGCTAGCCTGTTTGAAAATATTCATACACTGTAGCCACATATCAAACTACAGTAAAGCTTCACAATTATGGGTGCTGGTTTAAACCGAAGATAGACACAAAATGCTGGAGAAATTCAGCAGGACAGGCAGCATCTCTAGAGAAAAGGAATGGGTGACGTTTTGGGTCGAGACCCTTCTTCAGACTGAGAATCAGGGCAGGGGGAGATACAGAGTGTAAGGCGTGAAATGAGATTTTGCAATGCAGCAGACTAAATGTGTAGGAAGGAACTGCAGATGCTGGTTTAAACCGAAGATAGATACAAAATTCTGGAGTAACTCAGCGGGACATACAGTTCCTTATCTCTGAATCTCCCCCTCCCCAAACATTTTGTGTCTATATTCACAATTATGAACATCTATATAATGGATTTTGGTTATAGTGGACCAAGACGTCCGTCTGTGGAGGCGGTTGGTGGGTGTCGCACAAATCAGCAGAAAGGAGTAAAACACTCTTGAAGAGCGTTGCATTGGGCATGGGTGTGCAGCGGCTGCTACAAAGCGAGGTCCCGGGGTGCTGGATGCAGATGCAGCCAATACACCTGCATCGCGCTGACAGTGTTAATTCGATGTATTCAAGAGAGAGTTAGATTTAGCTCTTAGGGCTAATGGAATCAAGGGGCATGGGGAGAAAGTATGAACGGGGTACTGATTTTGGATGATCAGCCATGATTATACTGAATGGTGGTGCTGGCTCGAAGGGCCGAATGGCCTACTCCTGCACCTATTTTGTTTCTATGTTTCTAACATGAGCTTCCGTTGCCTGGTAACAGCGCAAGGCTCCTGTTGCACTGCCCCCCACTTCCGTCAGGTTACCCAATGAATTGGCACCATGTGGCGTGCTTCTGGTTTGTGGGAGTGGAGAGAGCGCGCAGCATGAAGGGGGTGGGAGTAGCGATGCACCATGTGTGGGGCCGGGGGTTCTGTGGCTCCTTGACGTGAATTCTTCCTGGTTTAACACCCCCCCGTCCCATGGACGCCACATTTCTTCTCACCGGGCCTTGGGTTAAACTACTTAATAGTTACCCCCTCACTCGGTTAGTTAATAGTTACCCCCTCATTCGGTTAGTTAATAGTTACCCCCTCACTCAGTTAGTTAATAGTTACCCCCTCACTCGGTTATAGCAGACAATCTGCAATAACGGACATTTCTTCCACCCTCCCCCCCAAATCTCCCCGGTCCGTTATAGCAAGGATTTACTGTGCAAGTAAACAGTGAGAAAAACACACATTGTTGTTTAGCAGTGACCTCTAGTGTCAAAAACGAAAAAAAATGATAGAATGATTCTGACAAAACGTTACTGTTAGGAAAAATGGTAACTCTGTACAAAAGCTGTCAAACCTGACGAACATTTTCCAGCATATCTTGTTTTTATTTCAGATTTCAAACATCTGAGGTACTTTATTTTTCCTCCTAGTATTTACAGCTTTACTTGCCATGCTGCTATGTCTTCTTAAATAACCTTGTTTACTATGGATAAATGCAGATGGAAAAAGATCCAGACTTGAATAATGCAAAATAATAATTTGAAAATTGGAACATCTCACTACTTCTATGTAATCTGTGTAATCCAGGGTGACTATTTTGTATTTCCGGACAGAGTCCATTCCTTAGATCAAAGATGCGCAATCTATGTTAATTCAAATTGGAATAATGATGAGCTGATATCCTGCAGTTGCTTAATCTGAATTAGTGAATAAATTGGGTTTTTATTGCAAGGGAATATGCATAGACTATAGTATAGATTTCAAGGCATGCAGACACACTAATAGCATGCTGTCTGACCCACTAAGTTACTCCAGCATTTTATGTCTATCTCCGGTGTAAACCAGCATCTTTAATTGCTTCCTACATAATTTAAAATATATATATGAAAAAAAAAATTTTACCCAAAGATACAGGGTTATTTGGGGTCTCCAGAAGTCTTTCACCATGAGCTTCAGACAACTTCTTGATTTCACTGGAAAGATAACTGAACATTTCCTGCAAAAAACACAAATTTCACTCATTAAGGTCATAAGTGATAGGAGTTGAATTAGGCCATTCGGCCTATCAAGTTTACTCCGCCATTCAATCATGGCTGGTCTATCTCTTCCTCCTAACCCTATTCTCCTACCTTCTCCCCATAACCTCTGACACCTGTACTAATCAAGAATCTATCTATCACTGCATTAAAAATATCCACTGACTTGACCTCCACAGCCTTCTGAGGTAATGAATTCCAGATTCACCACCCTCTGACTAAAACATTTCTCCTCATCTCCTTCCGAAAAGAACGCCTCGTTAGCCTACAAAATGATTAACAGTAATAACTCATAACTGTAAAATTCAATTAGGTTATGTTATCTGCCATCTTTTTTCATTTAGTATTCACTCTACTGCTCCTGAAAGTTGACCATCCTTTACTCCCACAGATGTTGCCTGACCCACCGAGTTCCTTCAGCAGTTTGCACTTTGCTCCAGATTCCAGCATCTGCAGCCTCATGTCTGCAGAGCAACTGGATTTCTACTAATAGATCTAGTATATTGTCACCCTTCAATCACCTTTAACAAAAATTCTTTCTGAAGATTAAGTAATTGTTCACAAACAGAAAATCATTGCCCAAATAGTAGAAAGTCTAGAATTATGAACACAAAATATTCAAAGCTCCATTTTTCCCCATGATAAAGCAGAAAAACAGTTAACTATTTTGACAACTGTTTTCAAACTGATGTGCGAGTATGTAGAAACAATATTAGTAAGCTCCCTGTGCATCATAAATTAACAAAATTGAATTGTAATACATATACTTATTGATTCTTCCAACATGCACACTGATATTTATTGCAATGGAATGAAAGTCACATTGGATTACACCTATAACCCAAAGTATCAACATACACATCAAAATACTCAAATAAAAAGGATTGAAACCAGTCCTCAGATGCTCTGTACATTTTTTGCTTTGCCGAATCTTTTGAATTCTTGCTAAGGTGCACTTCCCATTTATAACGCTTAATTTGTGACATTATACAAATTATTGAACATTGAACAGTACTGTCCAGGAAACAGGCCGGGTCTGTGCCGAACATGATGCCAAGACCAACCCTTATCTACCTGCACTTAATCCATATTCTCCAACTCCCTGCATATCCATGTGCCAATCCCTTAAAAGTCATTGTCGTAACTGCCTCCCCTACCACTCCTGGCAGCACATTCCAGGCAATCACTGCCCTCTGTGCCCCACAAACCTCCTTTAGACTTTCCCCCCTCACCTTAAAGCTATTTCCATTGATATTTCCATCCTGGGGATGGTCATGACTGTCTACCTCAAACCTTCGGTGTTGCAGAGAAGACAATCCAAGTCTGTCCGACCTCTCCCTCGAGCTAATACCCTCTAATCCAGGCAGCATTCTGGTAAACTTCCTCTGCAATCTTTCCAAAGCCTCCATATCCTTCCTGCATTGGGGTGACGAGAACTGCACACTATATTCAAAATGCAGCCTAACCAAAGTCCTATAAAGCTGTACCATGACCTCCTGACTTTTATAGTCAATGCCCCGACCATGGAAGGCAAGCATACCATATGCCTTCTTTACCACCATCTACCCGTGTTGAAACATTCAGGGACTTATTGACTTGAATCCCAAAATCCTTTTGTATATCAATGCTGTTAAGGCTCATGCAATTAATTGTATTCGACTACTCAAAGTGCAACACCTCTCTTCTGAAGAAGGGTTCCTGACCCAATAAGGCACCTATCCGTGCTCACCATGGATGCTGTCTGACCCACTGAGCTACTCTAGCACTTTGGTTTTTTTTGTAAACCAGCATCTGCAGTTCCTTGTTTCTGCAATACCTCACATTGCTCGGATTAACTTCAATCTGCCATTTCTCCGCCAATTTCTGTAGCTGATTTATATCCCGCTATATACTTTAACAGTCCTCCTCACAATCTGTGACCCTAGCCATCTTAGTGTCACCTGCAAACTTACTAACCAACCCATCCACGTTTATGTCCAAGTCACTGTATATATATCACAAATAGCAGGAGTCCCAGCATAGGTCCCTGCGGAATTCCACTGCTCACAGACCTTCCTCCGGAATATTGCCCTTCCAACACAACCCATCAATAAGCCAGTTCTGAATCCATGCAATCAAGTCACAGTTTATCTCATGTATCTTAATCTTCTGAATAAGAACATGCCGGCCCTGAATTTTCATCAACAGTCCTTTAAATGACTCCCACCTGTCAGATGTGGACTTATGCATTAAAAACTGCTCCCAGTCCACACTCCAGAGCTCCTGCCTAACATTAGTTTAATTTGCCCGACTCCAATTTAGTACCTTCCTGCAAAGTGCAGCTTTCTCCTTATTCATGGAACAAGACAACATGCACAGTCTTATTCATGTTCAATCCATTTTGATACATTTTCATCTCATTTTCTTTTATTCTTCCATCACACTTGGATGAGGCAACTGTCCTGTTCCTGTGTTTCATTTTATGAGACCATTTGAACATCATTACTTCATTCAGATACGTTTATCACCTGATAAGCCTCCTCACTTCCCAAATCATATTACTTATTTATTTTTATAAATCTTCAAATACATAATATAGTTCCTTTCCAGTACATTCAAAGAGGACAGTGCTTATTGTACTTAAATACTAAAACAAAGATAATTTCTAACAGTGGAAAACTGATTATACTCAGAATATGAGATTTCACAAAAAGTAATTCAAATGCGCTGATCATGGAGAACAAATACTTTATCCATTCATCTGTCATCATCTCCTGGTAAAACTTGGAGTACTATTATGATTATTAGGAGAGTATGCGTTCATAAGCTCCTCCGCCATGCAAAAGCCTGTGTAAGGGGACACAACCTCTTGTTCTTGTGAACAAATTTCAAGGCTAAGTGCAGTTTGTTCCAAAGGTCGTGTATGAAAAATAAAGCTTCCATAGTTTACTCAGAAAGAGCATATTACTTTTCTTTGTTTAAGATTCTATACCACCGGGCAGCGCCGCAGTGGCTGCCTCGCCAACAGTCTGTCTTGTCCTTTTCTTCTTTGTTGTTTTTTAGTATGTGTTAAATGGATGCTTTGTTTTATGTGGTAGGTGGGGAAACTTTTTTAAATCTCTTACCTCGACGGAGAAGCGATTTTTTCCGTACCGTATCTCCGTCTGCACTGCGGCCTAACATCGTGGAGGTGGCGGCCTCTGCTGGGGACCGACTTCAGGCACTCCAACCGCGGGATTCTGCAGAACTTAACATTGTGGTGCTGTTGGTCCCTATCGGGGATCGACCTCGGAGCTCCAACCGCAGGATCCTGCAGGACTTAACATCGTGAAGCTGACGGTCCCTGGTTAGGGACCGACTTCGGGAGCTCCAGGCCTCAGGAGCTTCGACCGCCCCGATCGTGGGAGCTTCGATCGCCCCGACACAGGAGCTTCGATCGCCCCGACTGTGGGTGGTTCGACTGCCCCGTCCGCGGGAGAATATGGTGAAAAGAAGATTAGACTTTATTGCCTTCCATCACAGTGAGGGATGTGGGGAATCTGCTGTGGTGGATGTTTATGTTAACTTTTATGTAGTTGTGTGTCTTGTTGCTTTTTTTTAGTATGGCTGTATGGTAAATCGAATATCACTGTAACTTAATTGGTACACATGACAATAACATACCCTTTGAACACATACTCAACTTTGTATCTTACATCAACCTTCTACTGTCTTCCAATTTACATCGGCCTAGCAACTTACATAACCAGCAATATAAACTGGTCGCTAAACTATCCCCCTGTCACGTTCCAAGAATATTAAAAACCAAAACTTTGGTAACAGTTGTTCACTGAATTTTGGTTCTGACTAGCAGTAATTATTTCTGTAAATAGATTAGACGCCTATAAAATTAAAATAACTTAATCAATCATGTTTTGGTTCATTCTTTGCAGTGCACTTCCGACAGTGCATGTTCTACACTGTAATTCTGTAACCGGTAATTATTTTTTAAATAAATATGCACTTCATTGCAACAGTTTATCGTTTCCACACTATTAAATCGCCATGAATTCTAAATAAAGAATGGTGACTGTCTGACTACAGGACATCTGTGTAAATGACGTTGTTAATGAACATTTAATGAGTCTTAGAAAATTAATCTAATTGTGCCATTTTATCTTAATAGGATCCGTCCTCAAGTCAAACTGAATTGATCTCCTTTAAATAGGACAACGAAGATTGTTTATTAAGGACAAAGACTTTACTGAATACTAATTACACTAAAAATGCAAGACAAACAAAAGAAAACTCTCTGTTCAATAAAAAGAAACAAGCTAGCAAAGCTGCAAAAGGAAATACGCAGACAGGCAAATATCTTTGGATTTAGTTTACAGAAATATATCTTCTATTATCCACTGTCAGCTGCATGTTAGGACATATGCTCCGTGATAGTTTAATCACCATTCAAGATTGCCAAATACAGTATCTTGTGCAAAATAAAAGGTTTCCAGAGTTAATTTTTCAATTGAGAAGCTGAAAGATGTGCACAGTTGTTTAATTATACAGAAATTGCAAATGAGCATTTAAAAGAACAGATTAAAAAATGTCGATATAAACAGGAACCGGTTGAAATCTTTCCTGCCGGCAAGTAATGCAAAAAGGTCATGTGATGAAAATCAAATAATGTCTTTAGCTGACTGAACTTATAAGGAACTTAAATGTAATTTCTAGCCCTTCTAATGCTGAAAAGATATTTATTACTTTGGATATTTTCAGGATAGCAAGAACTCTAGGTTCTTAAGTATGGCCAGTTGACTTAAACATGACCCAGTTTTCTTTAGCCAGGTTTCCAAACCAAAGTGAGCGGGGTTAATCATTAGTAAATGGTGGAAATGATGCCCCCACCATCTATCACACCTAACACACTCACCTTACAGGAACACCAAGTGAGACGTGTACTAAAGATGGTGGATCCAAATAAAGCAGCAGGACCTGATGGAGTACTTGGCAAAGTGCTGAAAGCTTGTGCTGACCAGCTTTCAGGGGTCCTCACAAAGATCTTTAACATTTCCCTGACACAAGCCACCGTCCCATCCTGCTTAAAATCGGCTACTATTATCCCTGTCCCCAAAAAACCTGCTGTCAGTAGTCTAAATGACTACAGACCAATAGCCCTCACATCTGTTGTGATGAAATGTTTTGAAAAGCTTGTGGCACAACACATCAACGCCATCCTTCCTCCCAGCTTTGACCCTCATCAGTTTGCCTATCGAGCAAACAGATCTACAGAAGACGCCATCAATACTGCCCTCTACACTGCACTGAGCCACCTGGAGCACCCGGGGACCTATGTAAGAATGCTTTTCATAGACTACAGCTCGGCATTCAATACGATCATCCCAGGCATACTAGTGGACAAGCTGTACAATAACCTGGGTTTCTCCCCATCCATCTGCGCCTGGATAAGAGACTTCCTCACAAACCGCCCACAATCTGTTAAGATCGGCCCCCACAGCTCCTCCACCATTACGCTTAGCATTGGCTCCCCGCAGGGCTGTGTGCTGAGCCCCCTCCTCTATGCTCTGTACACACACGACTGCACTCCTATCCACCCCTCCAATTCTATCATCAAATTTGCAGACGACACAACTGTGGTCGGTCTGATCACTGGAGGGGATGAGTCTGCGTACAGAGACGAGGTCCGTGCTCTGTCCGGATGGTGTGAGGCAAATAATCTAGCACTAAACACTAGCAAGACAAAAGAAATAGTGCTGGGCTTCAGGAAACAAAGAGCGGCTTCCACCCCACTTCATATAAATGGGGAGGAAGTGGAGAGGGTCTCCACCTTCAAGTTCCTAGGGACCACCATCTCCCAGGACCTCACCTGGACTGCAAATACCAAGGCGGTAGTGAAAAAGTCACAGCAGAGACTGCATTTCTGAAGATTACTTCGGAAAAACAGACTGAAGGAGAA
Source organism: Rhinoraja longicauda (assembly GCF_053455715.1). Taxonomy (NCBI): domain Eukaryota; kingdom Metazoa; phylum Chordata; class Chondrichthyes; order Rajiformes; family Arhynchobatidae; genus Rhinoraja; species Rhinoraja longicauda. The sequence goes on along the minus strand of NC_135953.1, from coordinate 76,541,300 downwards.
TCTGCTGGTGACCTTCTACCGCTCCACCATCGAGAGCGTACTGGCATACTGCACCATTGTGTGGTATGCTGGCTGCTCGGCTGCAGACCAGAAGGCCCTCCATAAGGTCATCAGGACAGCAGAGAAAATCATTGGCTGTCCACTACCCTCTCTGAAGAACATCACCAGCTCGCGCTGTCTGAACAGGGCCAGAGTCATAATCAAGGACAGCACTCACCCGGGACACGAATTGTTTGTTCTCCTGCCCTCTGGGAGGCGCTATAGGAGCCTAAGGGCCAGGACAAATCGACTCAAGAACAGTTTCTTTCCCTGGGCAATAAGAACAGTGAACGGAAGCACATGATTCGGCTACTATCATTTTCAAAAAATAAACTTTCTTTTAAGAATTTTTAAGTGTTTAACCCACTCATTATTTATTAGGATTTTAAATCGTTTTTTATATGATACTGGCATTTGTTGTGTTGGTGCGTATGTCTGTGCAATTGTCTCTGTACTGTCGCACTGTCATCAGTTGTAGCATTTCTAATTTCGTACAATAAAGGCATATTATTATTATTATATTATATTATTATTATTAAAATGAAGTAAAATATTTCCTTTTTCATTAGCAGGACCTGTGCACGGAATAGATACTACGTCCCTTTCTACATCTCATTTAATTAAGGTTAAAAAAAAAAAATATATATATATATATATACATACATACATACACACATATACGTGCACACAAAAAACCCAATAATAGTGCAATAATAACAATAATAACCTATGTAGTTCAGAGCCTATTTGAGGTTGTAATGTTTAATAGCTGAATGGCTGCAGGGAAGAAGCTGTTCCTGAACATGGACGTTACAGTTTTCAGGCTCCTGTACCATCTTCCCAATGGCAGGGGTGAAATGAGTGTATGGCCAGGGTGGTGTGGGTCTCTGTGATGCTAGCCGCCTTTTTGAGGCAGTGATTCCGGTAAATCCCTTCGACGGTGGGGAGGTCAGAGCCGGTGAAGGACTGGGCAGTGTTCACAACCTTTTGCAGTCTTCCTCGCTCCTGAGCATTCAAGTTGCCGAACCAGGCCATGATGCAACCAGTCAATATGCTCTCTACTGTACACCTGTGGAAGTTCAAGAGAATACTCTCTGACATAGCAAATCTCCGTAATCTTCTCAGGAAGTTGAGGCATCGATGTGCTTTCTTTACAATTGCATAGTGTGTTGTGTCCAGGAAATATCTTCAGAAATATGCACACCTAGGAATTTTAAGTTTTTGACTCTCTCCAACATCGTCCCATTGATATAAACAGAATTGTGGGTCCTCATCCTTTCCCTTCCAAAGTCAACAATCCGTTCATTGGTCTGTCTGATATTTAGAGCCAGGTTGTTGTGCTGGCACCATTTGGTCAATCGATCAATCTCACTTCTAAACTCCGACTCATCACCATCTGTAATTCGGTTATATAATTGCACTGGATGAATGGCTTCTGCTGCAGTACAGTTGCTCCTTCACCATGGTCATGAACGGCAAAGGCATTTTTCCCTCACTATCCAACGACTAGATTGCGTGTTTTTGTTCATCTGACTTTGTTAAACTTTTTAAAAGATGAAACAACAACCTCCAAAACTCATCAACAACCTAATCTCAATATATATATATATATATATATATATATATATATATATATATATATATATATAAATCAGTTATTCAATTAGAATCTAGAAATGAAAATAATGTGAAAATGAACTCTGCTCATTTATCATCAATGCAGATTTATTGTTTAAATGAGTTCAGGATATATCATGAAAGAATACGGATTACCCCGCTGTGTGGAGTAATTAGTTGGCTTCTCATTTGCGCAGTCACAAGGTACTTGGACTTTATTCCAAGCTTTTCTGTATCTTTGGCAGACCACAGTGGCCCAGCTTGTACATATGCAGGAATTTATTGTGCAGCTTTAGCATCCAGGTTTTCCACCGGCCAACCATCACAGCTCAGTTAGGGATACTGTATGAATGCAGCAGAGTGCTGTGACAGCTGCCATTAATCAACAAACTTTCCACTGCATTAATCATTTTTGTTGTAACTGTCATTTCTTTATCTTGTTGAATAAAAGATTATCTGCATCATACAAACCATTATGCAGTTGATTCATTTTAAAGAACATAAGACAATTCACCAGCAATAAAAGTCTATGAGAATCTCTTTAAACTACAATTGTCGGTCCTTCTCATGAAACATTAACCAATTTATTATTTTTTCTCCTCATTTTCCTTTGGATTTTTGGTCTTATCTTTTCCTACAGATAGTGACCACAGAACAGGGAATGCTGATAAAACATCACTCTCTATACAGCTTTTCACTGTACATCGGTACACGTAACCATAAATTAAATTAAAGCTTAAACATTGGCTAGTGATTTCAAGGTCTCTGGTAGCTTTTGACATGCACTTTTATAAGACAGAAATTAAGAATCAATTGGTTATTAACAAGGTTAGATTAGTACTGCCAGGGGAAATTGGGATAAAATTACTGTAGATAGATTAAATGCAAATCACCCATTTAAGTAGTGGAATCAGCACTGAATTTGTGACGTCAGCACTTCAATATTAAAACTGGCCGGGAATCATCAACGAATTTGCTATTTTACTCAAATTACAACAATTGTTCAATGTCTCCCTCATTCTTTTGCTAATTTTCTTCCGTTCTCTGTGCTCATCTCATGAAGGCACCATCTTTATATCCATCTTGGTTCAGCAAGTCTCGGTAATGCAGCTCTGTGGATGGCACGGTGGCGCAGTGGTTTAGTTGCTGCCGTACAGCGCCAGAGGCCTGGGTTTGATCCTGACTACAGATGCTGTCTGTACAGAGTTTGTACGTTCTCCCCAAGACCTGTGTGAGTTTTCTCCGAGATCTTCAGTTTCCGCCCACACTCCAAAGACGTGCAAGTTTGTAGGTTAATTGGCATGGTATAAATGTAAAATGTTAAAAAAAATTGGCCGTAATGTTTGTAGGGTGGTGTTAATGTTAATGTGTGGGGATCGCTGGTCGGTACGCCCTGTTTCTGCAATTGTGGGCTGCATCAGTGAGGGAAGGGAAGCTGAATACAGAGGTGTAGTCAACGACTTTGAGTGGTGTGGGCTGAATCACCTGCAGCTCAACACCAACAAGACTAAGGAGTTAGTGGTGGGCTTTAGGAGGAGAGGAACACCCTTATTCCCTGTTTCCAACAATGGTGTGGATGTGCAGTTTACTAGGGAGTACAAATACCTTGGAGTGTACCTGGACAATAAACTGGTCCAGGAACGCCGAGGCCCTGTACAAGAAGGGACAGAGCCAGCTGTACTTTTTGAGAAGGCTCCGCTCCTTCAACGTCTGCAGTAAGATGCTACAGATGTACTACCAATTGGTGGTAGCCATCTTCTTCGCTGCCATGTGCTGGGACAGCATGGCGAAGGCTGCTCCTCATACTGCGGAGCATCATGAACAATACAGCTCACCCTCTCCATGACACACTGGTCAATCTGAGAAGTACCTTCAGCAACAGACTGGTTCCATCAAGATGTAGGACAGAACGCCACAGGAGATCCTTCTTTCCTGTGGCTATCAAACTGTATAACTCCTCCCCTTCTGCTGTGGGATAGACTGAGACTGATTTCCCCTCTCCCCCCCTCAATCTTTGCACATCCCCAATCCTTTCCACTTGTCATTTTAATTTCCTGTTTCACGTATTTTGTATTTTTATGACTGTTGGCAGATCAATTTCCCCACTGGGATAAATAAAGTTCTATCGTATCGTATCGGTTCCGCACTGTATCTATAAACTAAACTAAAAACTAAATGCATCCAAGTAGTTAGTACAGGGGTTGTTGGCAAGATAATTCAACACCGTGACAAATGTGGCAGTCACACCAGCCTCACCCTACGCCCCATAAATACCAGCAATCGTTATTGAAGAGCAACAAGGTTTGACAGCCAATGGTGAGAATGCCAAGATCATGCTTTGGTTTTCCACAACAAGCACATTCCCATACATTAGGAATGAATGCAGCAGCAGCGAACCAGCCTTGTTACTGCACGTGGTCACAGGCGGCCGGCCGCTGGCTCTTTGTTCTTGGTGGCCGCTGGGTCCGTCCTTGTTCTCAGCCGGCTGCCGGGTCCCCTATTGCATGGCTCCGTGACACTCATCGGGAGCTTCCCTTCTGTTACATTCTCACAAACGGAGTTAGCTTGTCTATTTCCTCTGGGCTTCTTTGCATCCTCCTCCCTACTCAATCTCACCTAATTTTACAATACAATACATCTTTTATTGTCATTGTACAGGGGTACAACGAGATTGGGAATGCTCCTCCCATATGATGCAATAAATTAATTGGCTAGTCAGTATTAATTTAAACAACCCAATGAAACAAATTAGAACAGTTTTAAAACAGAATAAAGTGCAAGTAGATCTGTGCCGGTTCACTGTGCAATGTGACCATCCGGCTCAGCAGGACCGGTTCATAGCAGCTATGGCCCTGGGGATGTAGCTGTTCCTGAGTCTGGAGGTGCGGGCGTAGAAGGCCTTGTATCGTCTGCCCGATGGTAGAAGTTCGAACAGACTGTTGTAGCGGTGTGAAGAGTCTTTGTGGATGCTGGTGGCTTTTCTGAGGCATCGTGTGTTGTAAATGCCCTCCAAGGCTGGTAGCTGTGTTCCAATAGTCCTCTGAGCTCTATGGACTATGTCACCAGCAAACTCAGAAATGTGGTATTTGATCCCCTCACCCAGTAAAGATAAAAAACAATGGAGAGGTGCTGCCTTTGAACCCTCGGGAAGATGAAGCCCAAGCCTCATTGCACATTGATCTCCTCGGGTCACAATGCCACCCAATAGGATTCAGGAGTCTCCTTTGGCAGACCGAGCGATCCTTAGGGATGTTGAACTAACCAGTTAGTGGGCAACATTGGAGAAGAACAAGCCTCAAATATTGTAAACCACCAACCTCAAAATGAAATAGTAACTTGTTGATCCTTGCAAAATATATCACACAAAATTAGCACAAATGTTGAAACCATGCCTTAACAGATCAAAAAAAATAAAATAAAAGCAATAATTTGCAACAGGTTGATCATTCATATACAGCACTCAAATAACAAATTGGTTATTAAAGAGAGTGGAATCACAACGTAGGCATTTGTCCTGGGACACCATAAACTCACCTTTCTCTCTTTCAAGAGGCGCTTGTATCCATTCACACCAAGGGTCAGCAAGGTTATGAGAACATCCACTGAGGGTGAAGCTGAAGCTCGGCCTAGGAATATTAATTGGAAATATTCTTTGTGCTTAATTTAACCACTTCTACACAACATGCAGAAAGTATTCATCCCCAAAACGTCAGTAGACAACAAGCTTCACAGACCAGACCAATAAAAATTCAAATTCAACTTCTAAGTATCAGCTGATCTAAATGGCAAGAGACCCAGATGTTATCTTCATCCAGACTGCTCATCTGTATTCTGCAGTGTGGAAGTACTGAATGGATGGGTGTTGGATGTAGGCGGATCTAAAATCGCACTGTATCCAGGACTACGCACCATATCTGGAAGCAGTTCCTCATCGCCTTGAATTGAGGGGTTGGATATACTTCACATCTGGCCCCTCAGCTTTATACCATTCCTTTGAATGGGTCACCAAGGCAGATGGCAAAGGTAGGTGGAGGTGAGCAGACGCAAGGAACTGCAGATGCTGGAACCACACAGTGCTGGAGTAACACAGTGGGCCAAACAGCATCTCGGTAGAACATGGATAGGTGACATTTTGGGTCAGGACCCATCATCATGCTCAAGATGTCCCCAACCCAGAACGTTGCCCATCCAAGTTCTCCACAGATACCAAACTACAAAGTTACTGCAGTTGGAGGCAAGTGGATTTTTTAACCATTAATATTAATATTTTAAATTAATTGCATTAATTAGATGTATTTTAAAGAAGTTTTTAAAAATAATCAAAAGTATATGAAATGTATAAAGCGGTCTCATCTCGCCATGGCAGCAACATCACTGAGAGATCAGGATCATGGTTGTCAAAAGGCATGGTTGTGGGATTAATACCAGGTAGGATAGCTTGAGAATAATTGGAATCGTACAACATTCAAGACATAACAAAGATACAATTTAGAGCAGGGTGGGGCTCTACCAATCACTCTCCATAATGATTATAGAATGAATTGTTAATTTTCCACTGTTTGCTTTGGACTACTTACTGATGTTACAGAAAAAAAAAGCAGGAGAACAGAACAGACATTTGATAAGATGTCTATCAATTTTGTTTTATACGCCATTCCATCACACAATTTCCAAGATGCCTTCCAAAGGGTACTTTGGAAAACGAAAGAAAGTAAACTTATTCTGAGCTAAAAAGTTTTATTTTAAATGGCAACATGAAAATAACGTAAACCCTTTTCATTTCTATTTACGATTTGGTAATGTGATTACATTTTTAAAGTATTTAAGTATTCTTAAGGTTGTTGCTCATTTCATCAGTATAGACAAAAGTCAAACAAGTATTTCCTCAAGGAACTCTGAACTCAATCTGATGAGTTCTGAATATATATTATATACTTAATGCATGTTCAGAGCCCTAAATCAAATTGAGATCAAGGAGCCTTAACAAGAATTTACAAAAGTGGATTTCCTCAACCAATTTGAAAATAAATAAAAGCTGGCCTTGCAGTAATTCTCATTATTATAACTATAATATACTTTTCTAACTTATGTATAATGAATTACCTGGGTACATTTTGCTGATTTCTTGTATGAAGACATCATCAAAACCAGCAACTATGGCGCCACCCACAGGAATCATGAAGTTCTTGTCTAAGCTTTGCACAAAGGCATCTATTCGGCCAACACGGGCTGCCTAATTAAAGGAGAAACCAAAGTTAAGGCTGAAAGGAAACAATATTCAAATGTAACATTTAAATGTATCCGATTGGAATCTGAACCCTCCTGTTATATGTAGATAGGAACTGCAGATGCTGGTTCAAACTGAAAAGCTGGAGTAACTCAGCGGGACAAGCAGCATCTCTAGAGAGAAGGAATGGGTGACGTTTCAGGTCAAGATCCTTCTTCAAACTTCAGTCACCCATTCCTTCTCTCCAGAGAGGTTGCCTGTCCCACTGAATTACTCCAGCTTATTGTGTCCCTCCTGTTATATATTCATTTAAATAACTCTTTGGTATTTTAAAGCATTTTTATTTTTATAGAATATTTTAAAATCTCAAACGACAAAATTACAGCCTCAAGGCGAATGGCCAGGAGGGGTGTACTGAACCCAAATGTCTGAGGTTATTCAACTTAGAGCAGTGACTGTATCCAATATTAATTTAGTTCCTACAAATAGTGTTCAGTAACCTTTATCACCCGGTTTAATCAATGGAAAAGGTGAGAAGGGATAGTTGTGGGGGAGCATCAATTAAAGAAATAATTAATATCACGTGATGAGAATGGAAATAAAACGGGATATAACCAAATAATTAATTATTTTAAAGATGAATTTTATAAAATGTAGAATTGGTGCAATGCAGATTTCATTAAAATGAACGATGGGGGAACAGACAATGAAACACTTTCAATTTCAGGAAGCCAGTGCCAAAATTAAAAGCTCCTAGGTATGGTCTTGGCAGAGATTAATGTACACTCCCCAGTGCTGTTCCACTTATGCTGCAATATCTCCTTCAGATGCAGCAATTTTTCATTTGCCACACACTCTACCCTTTAAACAACCAAATCTGGGTCAGTTTGAGTGTTGTAGAGCTCTTCTATATACATTAGGAAATAGACATGGAATTCCCAGATTCATTTCATTTCATATCTGGTTACTTTGGCCAGCACAAAGGGGAATTTCACATTCCAATAGCCAGAGTTAGGTTTGAACTCGGCCCCTCGACAAACATTAACATTTTATTATCTCCAGTGGAATATCTGATCTATCATTTTTGAATAAATCCAATAACAAGGAACAAGAAATTAAGATAGATATAAAAATACAGATGCTGGAAGTCTGAAGTAAAAACAGAAAATTAAGTAATACACAGCAGGTCAGGCAGCGTCTGTGGCGAGAAACATAGCTAACATTTCCAGTCAGTCGCACTCAATCAGACCAGTTCTTATCAAGCTCACTGGTTCGTACACAAACCCAGTCTCTCTCTCTCCACAAATTGTACCTGACCTGCCAAGTATCCGCAATCCAAAAGTGAATCGGTAGGCTGATTCCGAGAATGAGAGGGCAATCTGTATCTTCCCCTTTGTTCTATCTTCTGTACTTGAGTTTGGCTTGATTGTATTTATGTGCAGTATTATCTGATTTGATTGGATAACATGCGTAACAAAGCTTTTCACTGTACCTCAGAAAACATGACAATAATAATCCTCAGACTAAACCTGACGTATCATGGATGACTGAAGAAGTTGGATTTGACTTCTTTGGAGTAAAGAATGAAAGCGATCTTATCGAGGACCTTCTACGAGACCCGAAAGGGACATGACACGGTTAATGATGTGATGCTTCCCTCAAACGAGTCACAAATGAAGAGGTATTTGAAACTGAAGATTACAGGAATCTCTGCACTTCTCGCAGAGTCCCTGGAATCTTCACCCAGGAGGGTTGTGGAGATTAGATCAGTGGGGTTATTTAAAGAGGAGGCAGAGAAACCTTTGAGAGATCAGGGAATTATGTACTGTGGAGAACTGACACTAAGGTGGAGATCAGCCATGACCATGGGGAGTTCATGCAGGGTTTAACATCAACTATTCCTTTTCACCCCCAGCTGCCCAACCCACTGAGTGTCGACAGCACATTGTGTAGGAAGGAACTGATTGTGTCAAATGGTGTGGCAGCCTGGAGGGCTGAGTGGCCTACACCTGGTCCTGTTTTCATGTGTTCTTGAAAATGCTGTTACTGAATGAATGGATGCTGCATTGCTGATTGGAAAGGCACAAGAGTGCTCTCGGTGGGTCAGTGAGATCCAGACAGGTTCCTGCAGATCAGTGCCCAAAGCAGGCATAACCTTTGTGCAAAAATAGTCATGGAAACCTTCATAGATCGTCAGTAGACACATGACAGAAAGTTGTCAGGGAGGTCTTTATAACCACACATGGTCTACATTTTTGAAAGGATGCAATGCCGCAAAATATTTGTGCTCACTCTGTCTGCTCTTGCAGCTGAAAGAAGTATCCTTGCCTTGCAAATGTAGCCCGTGTAATCTCCACACAGCTGCAATGAGCAGCAAGCTAGGCAGCAGATGCCTGGAATGAAGCCAAGAGTGATCCGGACCATGACTTGTGTAGGAAAGTAACTGCAGATGCTGGTACAAATCGAAGGTATCACAAAATGCTGGAGTAACTCAGCGGGTCAGGCAGCATCTCTGGAGAGAAGGAATGGGTGACGTTTCGGGTCGAGACCCTTCTTCAGACTGATGTCGGGGAAGGGGGGGAACTAAGAAAGGATATAGGTGGAGACAGGAAGACAGTGGGACAACTGGGAAGGGAGAGTGGAAGAGAGGGACAGAAGCACTATCTAAAGTTTTGAGAAGTCAATGTTCATACCATTGGGCTGTAAGCTGCCCAAGGGAAATATGAGGTGCTGTTCCTCCAATTTGCGGTGGGCCTCACTATGACACTGGAGGAGGCCCATGACAGAGTTACAAAATGGACACCCTGTTGTTGTTTTAGCAAGTAAAAGATAGACGCCTGCTATAGTGTTTGCTCAGAGGAATGGAATGTTGTTTATAAGCTCAGAAGTAAAAAGCCTGAGGAAGAAGTGAAAAGCCCGTGAAACTGTAGAGATAAGGATGGCTCCTTATTGAAGCAAACAACCCCTTATATGGACCTGTATCGGAAGTTAAGTGTCCAGTTCCATTTCAGTATTTCGGTGATTCATTTCTCTGTAACCTTGCGACTTGTATTAAGATTGTAATTGGCTGTTGAGTGATTATTGTACCACCCCTTTCCTTTCTGTATAAAGAGCAATCAATCTTGGGAAAAGCTGATTTTTCTCTGCCGAGAGCTCTTCAGACACTCGTTTGTGTCTGGAAGGATTTTAGAGGAAAAAACCCCACGGTGGAATAAAATCTGTTGTACTCAGCCAGCGTAATTGATTCAATCATTATTGATCCAGACTGAAGGTAAACAATTTGGATTAACAAAGGTACAGAATTTTCACATTTGTGGTCACAAGTCTCAAGGAGAACAAAGATCACAGTTGAACTGTTGACTCTTTAATTGGCATGAATTCCAGGAGATAGGGTTAATAAAGCCCGGTTGTTCAATGTATAAATAAAAACATTTTTCTAGGAGTTGGGAAGAGATAGCACAGATACAGGCCCTTTGCCCGACACGAGTCCACACTGATCACCAACCACCCAATTACACCACTGGCACATTCTCAATTTCCACAGATTCTATCCCTCACCTACACACCACGGGCAATTTACAGCAAACAATCAACCTCTCCACCCATTATGACCACTGAGGTAAAAAATGTCTTGCACTATTGTCTTGTCACTTGAATGAATCTTATGCTAGAAATGAAGAATGCAAGAGAAAGCCCAAACCATTCCAAAACAAAATGCCAGCTGTTGCTATGATGCTCAGAAATTTGTGCAAAAGTAGCCCGCTCCAGGTTACATCAATTTTCAATTAGCTAACAACACCTCCACTACACCCACGGAGTTGATGATTGGATTTTTTGGACCATGCTGTTGGAACTCAGTTTAGCAGAATATTCTGGAAAATGCTATCAATTCCATGCCAAACCGCCAGCATTTCTCCACACAGGTTTCAGTACTTAGAAACTTCTGAATGAATTTGCAGACTACACTGGGATCCCGTAGACTGTGCTTGAACTAGAGCACGGATTTACAGCAACACACCAGCACAAACACCTGAGGATTTGCTTTTGAATCCTTGCTGGATTAGATTTAGTGCTGGAACAAACTCATTCATTTCAATCAAGGATGAAAAGTAGCTATTAGCTAATCTTCATGTAATGAATTAATTCACCGAGTTTAATATTAATTGCTTGTATTTTTCAATAAAATTAATTTAATTGATTAATTTTAAGAGCTTTTGAATGTTTCTTAATATCAAGGATTTTAGAAGTACTCAATGTCCTTGACAGGTTGAAGAGCCAGATGTTTCAAGAGCTGGGTTGCTCGAGAATGTCTTTCTGCAGCAAATCACAACCAGTGGATCAGGTACAGGATCAGAATCTTTTACATACAACCTCCGTGTTACAGAGCGGTTTTGTTCCTAGAACATCTGTTTTGTGATTTTCTACATTGTGATCTCGCTTTTCCCATTGAATCCCATGTTACAAATGGAGAACCAAACCCATGGGATATTTTTCTCTCATATTAAGCCATTTTATTCGTCATGGCAAAGTAACCAACCCATTGTCGTTAATTAACACCCGAGGCCAACATTCAATTGAGGGATGGACAAAGCTCATGGATTCAGAAAGGGTTTTAGGAAGTGGGAATATCAGGGAAAGCGATGAGATTGAGAATCTGTTTTTATGTTGATTGTATTATTTAGTTGTATTATTCCTAAGAGAGACGGGGGGGGGGGTAGAGAGGGGGGGTAGAGAAGGGGGGGGTAGAGAGAGGGGGGGGTAGAGAGAGGGGGGGTAGAGAGAGGGGGGGGTAGAGAGAGGGGGGGTAGAGAGAGGGGGGGTAGAGAGAGGGGGGTAGAGAGAGGGGGGGTAGAGAGAGGGGGGGTAGAGAGGAGGGGGGTAGAAAGGAGGGGGTAGAAAGGAGGGGGTAGAAAGGAGGGGGTAGAGAGGAGGGGGTAGAGAGTAGGGGGTAGAGAGTAGGGGGTAGAGAGGAGGGGGGTAGAGAGGAGGGGGGTAGAGGGGAGGGGGGTAGAGGGGAGGGGGGTAGAGGGAGGGGGGTAGAGGGGAGGGGGGGTAGAGGGGAGGGGGGTAGAGGGGAGGGGGGGTAGAGGGGAGGGGGGGTAGAGGGAGGGGGGGTAGAGGGGAGGGGGGGTAGAGGGGAGGGGGGTAGAGGGGAGGGGGGGTAGAGGGGAAGAGGGGAGGGGGGTAGAGGGGAGGGGGGTAGAGGGAGGGGGGTAGAGGGAGGGGGGTAGAGGGGAGGGGGGTAGAGGGAGGGGGGTAGAGGGGAGGGGGTAGAGGGGAGGGGGGGTAGAGGGGAGGGGGGTAGAGAGGAGGGGGGTTAGAGAGGAGGGGGGGTAGAGAGGAGGGGGGGTAGAGAGGAGGGGGGGTAGAGAGGAGGGGGGGTAGAGGAGGGGGGGTAGAGAGGAGGGGGGGTAGAGAGGAGGGGGGTAGAGAAGGGGGGTAGAGAGGGGGGGTAGAGGGGGGGGGTAGAGAGGGGGATATAGAGGGGGGATAGAGAGGGGGGGATAGAGAGGGGGGGATAGAGAGGGGGGATAGAGAGGGGGGGATAGAGAGGGGGGATAGGAGGGGGGATAGAGAGGGGGGGATAGAGAGGGGGGGATAGAGAGGGGGGGATAGAGAGGGGGGATAGAGAGGGGGGGTAGAGAGGGGGGGGATAGAGAGGGGGGGATAGAGAGGGGGGGATAGAGAGGGGGGATAGAGAGGGGGGATAGAGAGGGGGGGATAGAGAGGGGGGGATAGAGAGGGGGGGATAGAGGGGGGGATAGAGAGGGGGGATAGAGAGGGGGGGATAGAGAGGGGGGGATAGAGAGGGGGGGATAGAGAGGGGGGGGATAGAGAGGGGGGGGATAGAGAGGGGGGGGGATAGAGAGGGGGGGGATAGAGAGGGGGGGGATAGAGAGGGGGGGGATAGAGAGGGGGGGATAGAGAGGGGGGGGATAGAGAGGGGGGATAGAGAGGGGCCTGAATAGATAATGTATTTTTCTGCTTCGCTACAAGTCCCAGACTGCTGATATCGAGAATGTTACATGACTCTTCTCTGCAAATCTCTCATCAATTTCTTTGGTCTTTAAATGTCCCAGTTTGCATTTGTACAGGAATAAGAGCCGTTTCCATTTTCAATACAATGCTCGAAGACCACTGTGATCAAGCGCACAATACCATATTCCTTCACTTATAATTTATTACACCAACATTCCAGTTATGATTTCCCTCACCAAACGGAATATATATATATTATTGTGGAATCCTTTAACGCACGTACTTTAGAAGCTGTAAACATTTACAGAAGCGTTGTTTTCCCTCCAATTATTTTAGTGATAAAAGAGATTTTGTGTAGATTAGTTTCGTTTAGAGAAGCAGGCCCTTTGGCCCACTGAGTCTGCACCGACCAGCAATCCCTGTACACTAGCACTATCCTATACATTAGGGACAATTTACAATTTTACTGATGCCAATTAACCGACAAACCTCCATGTCTTTGGAGGGTGGGAGGAAACTGTAGCACCCGTTGAAAACGCACACAGTCACAGGGAGAACGTAGAAACTCCGTACAGACAGCACCC